>NC_136268.1:1322500-1527500 GCF_964187855.1 Myxine glutinosa | reverse complement strand
TATTCGTTCGGGGAAGGGGGAAAGGGTAATGTGCGGGGAAGCACGGCCGCTTCTTGCAGCTCACCCGGATGGGCTCGGTTGTGCAGCGAATGTGTGAGGATCGGCTCGGCAGATGCGCACGCAGGGCTGCCCGCTCAGTCGATCAGCACGGTGGACGAAAACTACAGGAATCGCTCCAATCCAAGGCGCCAACAGCCGGAGACGATCGCGGCAGGAACGAAGAGCGATGACGACGAACCAGGCGCAGGAACCAGAGGACCGAGCAAGAGAGCAGGAGCCGGGAGAGCCCGAATGTGTTCTGGGCGGGGTTTTTAAAACACCCGAACCCCTTCCTGAATTTTCCATGGGTCTCAATTGGTGGCCGGGGGTCACGTAACGTGACAGCCCCTCATTGGCCACCCTCGGTCACTCCCCCCTGCCTTCCCTTTAGCTCCCATTGGTTGATCGCTGCCCCTCCTCCCAGGAATGTCTCGTTCCTCCTTCGGGGAAGGTTCTATTCCTCCTTCAGGCCTGCAGGACCTAGTCTATTTCCATGATGAGGCAATTTAGGCTTCAATGAGGCCAACAATCATCCTGCCTGACTCAACGCATTATTTGTTTTCTTTCTAAACACTGGAAAGGGCCTATGCTTTACATTTAATAAGAAATAACTAACTATAGGAGGCTACATGTTGTGGTGTAACTAACTATAGGGGGGTTGCCTTTATTCGCAAAACCGTAATATATATATATATATATATATATATATATATATATATATATATATATATATATATATATATATATATATACATATATATATATATACAGACTTGGCATTTGATATGGAATATTTTTTTTTTCTTGACTTGGGTTTACTTTCTGAACTCGGTATATCAATCTGGTGAGTTTCTTTTATGCTTCGGTGATTTCTTTGTTAAAAGAACCATGTCACTGATTGTCTGTCGCAGCAAGATGTCAATAACAGGATTATATCACAGGTGGCGTGACAAAATGTACGGACAGGTACATTTGACGATTGGCTTCACAATCGGGTATATAAGGGTTGTTGCGTTCTGTATTCGTGGAAAACAACTGCTGCACGTCTACAAAAGTTATTGCCGCTTCCCCTGGAGATGGTCCGTCAACTCGACAATGCTGTTTGTCATTTAGTGGTGGCTTTACGAAATTCCGGCATGGAACAGCGTGCTATTGCTCGGCAGTATGGCATCACTCAAGTTCAGGTGTCAAAGATCCTGAAACGAAATGCTCAGAGGGGTGTCCCTACTCCAATACCGAGGCCAGGACGTCCCCGCAGAACCACAAGGAGGGATGATCGCCAGCTGCACCGGTTAGTCCGCAATGGCTGCACCAAGTCAGCTAATCGGCTTAGGGCTGAGTGGCAGCAACTGACAAATGTGCCTGTATCCAGAAGGCTAGTCAACCTACGACTGGTTCAAGCAGGCTATCGTGCCAGGCGTCCCCTGAGAAAGCCACACCTGACCAGACAACACAGCCAGCGCCGATTGCAATGGGCCAGAGAGCACCGTCAATGGCAGCCAGAACACTGGAATCACGTGATCTTCAGTGACGAGTCTAGATTTCTGGTCTATCATCAAGATGGCCGCGTCCGAGTATGCAGACAAGTGCATGAAGCCTACAACAAAGATTGTATAGTGCCAAGAGTCCAAGCTGGAGGTGGTGGGGTGACCGTTTGGGCTGCTTTTCAGGCAGGGGGCAAAACTGACCTGGTTGTTCTGAATGGAAACCTGAACCAGTTCAAGTACAGGGCCATTATGGAAGAAACATTGCTTCCATTTGCTCGTGCAGCCTTTCGAGGAAACTTTGTCTTCCAAGATGACAATGCACGGCCTCATCGTGCTCGCATGATCCAACACTTTCTTGCTGACCGTGGTGTAGAGCATATGGAGTGGCCTGCCATGTCCCCGGATATGAATCCGATAGAGAACTTGTGGGCAGAATTAACGCGTCAAATCGACAACTTGGACCAGCAGCGTGCCTCTGTGCATGAATTGCAGCAGGCTATTGTAACTGCATGGCAAGCGATTCCTGTCCAAACCTTGGCAAATCTCGTGAACAGCATGCCTCAACGTGTACGTGCTCCTGAATGCTCGTGGGGGTTACACGAAGTACTGAACTGTAATTTTACTGTCCGTAATCCCAGTCATAATTTAACTTTTGTTTTTGTTAAATAAATTTTTGGCTAATGTGCAAAATAAAAAGATACTTCTGGAAAAGGCACAGAAGTTTAACACAGTACTGTCCATGAATTGAGTTCGATATCAGTTTACATTACTTTCAAGGATCAATTTATTTGCTTCGAAATGTCAAATGTGGTTTTTGTTCTTTCAAAGGTCACATTAACAAAACTAGAATAATTTCAACATAATTCCAATGAACTTTTGGTTCGAAGTCATCTTGAAAAGCTAAGTTCACCCCCACAAAAAATATATTCATATTAAATGCCAAGTCTGTATATATAATTATATATATATATATATATATATATATATATATATATATAATATTATATATATATATATATATATATATATATATATATAAATATATATATATATATATATATATATATATATATATATATAAATATATATATATATATATATATATATATATATATATATATATATATATATATATATACATACAGACTTGGCATTTAATATGGATTATTTTTTTTTTTTTTGACTTGGGTTTACTTTCTGAACTCAGTATATCAATCTGGTGAGTTTCTTTTACCGTTCGGTAATGTCTTTGTTGAAAGAACCATGTCACTGATTGTCTTTCGCAGCAAGAAGTCAATAACAAGATTATATCACAGGTGGCGTGACAAAATGTAAGGACAGGTACATTTGACGATTGGCTTCACAATCGGGTATATAAGGGTTGTTGCGTTCTGTATTCGTGGAAAACAACTGCTGCACGTCTACAAATGTTATTGCCGCTTCCCCTGGAGATGGTCCGTCAACTTGACAATGCTGTTTGTCATGGAGTGGTGGCTTTACGAAATTCTGGCATGAAACAGCGTGCTATTGCTCGGCAGTATGGCATCACTCAAGGTCAGGTGTCAAAGATCCTGAAACTAAATGCTCAGAGGGGTGTCCCTACTCCAATATCGAGGCCAGGACGTCCCCGCAGAACCACAAGGAGAGATGATCGCCAGCTGCACCGGTTAGTCTGCAATGGCCGTACTAAGTCAGCTAATCGGCTTAGGGCTGAGTGGCAGCAACTGACAAATGTGCCTGTATCCAGAAGGCTAGTCAACCAACGACTGGTTCAAGCAGGCTATCGTGCCAGGCGTCCCCTGAGAAAGGCACGCCTGACCAGACAACACAGCCAGCGCCGATTGCATTGGGCCAGAGAGCACCGTCAATGGCAGCCAGGACACTGGAATCATGTGACCTTCAGTGACGAGTCTAGATTTCTGGTCTATCGTCAAGATGGCCACGTCCGAGTGCGCAGACAAGTGCATGAAGCCCACAACGAAGATTGTATAGTGCCAAGAGTCCAGGCTGGAGGTGGTGGGGTGACCGTTTGGGCTGCTTTTCATGCAGGGGGCAAAACTGACCTGGTTGTTCTGAATGGAAACCTGAACCAGTTGAAGTACAGGGTCATTCTGGAAGAAACATTGCTTCCATTTGCTCGTGCAGCCTTTAGAGGAAACTTTGTCTTCCAAGATGACAATGCACGGCCTCATCGTGCTCGCATGATCCAACACTTTCTTGCTGACCGTGGTGTAGAGCATATGGAGTGGCCTGCCATGTCCCCGGATATGAATCCGATAGAGAACTTGTGGGCAGAATTAACGCGTCAAATCGACAACTTGGACCAGCAGCCTACCTCTGTGCGTGAATTGCAGCAGACTATTGTCACTGCATGGCAAGCGGTTCCTGTCCAAACCTTTGGCAAATCTCGTGGACAGCATGCCTCGACGTGTATGTGCTCTCCTGAATGCTCGTGGGGGTTACACGAAGTACTGAACTGTAATTTTACTGTCCGTAATCCCAGTCATAATTTAGCTTTTGTTTTTGTTGAAATTTTTTTTGGCTAATGTGCAAAATAAAGAGATACTTCTGGAAAACGTACAGAAGTTTAACATAGTACTGTCCGTGAATTGAGTTCGATATCAGTTTACATCACTTTCAAGGATCAATTTATTTGCTTTGACATGTCAAATGTGGTTTTTGTTTCTTTTAAAGGTCACATTAACAAAATCTAGAATAATTTCAACATAATTCCAAATAAGTTTTGGTTCTAAGTCATCTTGAAAAGTACGTTCACCCCCACAAAAAATATTCCATATTAAATGCCAAGTCTGTATAATCGGGAGATTAAATCAGACGCAGACGTAGCTTCAGGACTTCGATCTTTAATTGTCGACAAGCTTTCGACCAAAAAGGTCTTCTTCTGAGTCGGCCCCAAGTTCAACGGAAGTGACCTTTGTTGAATTCACTACTTGGGGCCGACTCAGAAGAAGACCTTTGTTGGTCGAAAGCTTGTCGACAATTAAAGATCAACGTCCTGAAGCTACGTCCGCGTCTTATTTAATCTAACGATTATTTATTCAATGCAAATGAGACGCCCTGCTCGTACTGTGGAGTTTCTACTATTTCTTACAGTTATATATATATATATTGTTACGGATCTGTACGTCGGCCTTTCCCCCTTAAGAAGGGGGGATTAATCCCCTTGTCCGCGACTGACCGACGTGAGTCCTGGGGGTCCCAACGCTCCTTCCGGTCGGGAGCAGCCAGGGTATTTGGTCTACAAAAAGTCCCAAGGACCTAAGTGCCACTCCTGTCCGTGAAGCAAGGGAGGGACTCCCGCTCGAACCCCGGTTTTAGATGGTCTAGTTGCCGAGCGGTTTTTAGCAACCCGAAGTTCGAGTCATTAGCATTCACTAACCCGATCCTGAACGTTGGCCAAATCGTGCCACAGGTATTCAATTGGGAAAAGACAAGGACGACACGGATGCAAAGGAAAGAAGAAGAAGAAGAACCAAGGTAGGAAATACAAATATGATTTATTTCTACTATTTACAAGACCAAAGAAACCAAGGAGAAGGAAGGATAATAAAATAAAGACAGAAGGAATCAAGGAGACACAGTGCAAATTAGCTTACCTACAGTCTTAATTCCCCAGGACAAGACACACAAAACAGACGACAATCAAACTCACACGAATGGGGAAATGAAGGCAGGAACGATTGGCTGTAAGGAGGGGAAGGTCCTAGTGGTCCACAGAGCTGGAAGGATGCGGGTGGTGGGTGTGATCCCGGCTCGAGTTGAGCAGCCGCCGACTCTCCCCAATCGTCTCCGCACGGCGACGTGGCTTCTTGGCCGCAACTGTCGTCACCGCTCCAAGCTGCGGTTTGTTCACAAGCTGCGGTGGACTCTTTTGTGCATCTCTCTCCGAAGCTCGTCTCACCTCCTCTGGACTTATCTCAGGCGCATCTTTCTTGGACTCAGAACTCATCTGCTTAACTCCCTCCTCATCTCCAGAACTCCCTTCTTGACGCATGCACCCCCGTTTTATATCGCGCCTCCACCTCTTTCCGCGAGCTCTCTGGGCACGCCTACCGGGTCGCTACTGCAGTGCCGGTTGGCTCGCACGGCCTCTTTTGGCTCCGCCCTTGATGACGAGGGGTGGCCAACGCCCTGGATTCGGCGGCTCCTCCCCCCTCTTCTCCGAGCCCACCTCGTGGCTAATGGAGTCGCGGTGAAAACCGCCCAGCAGCTGCGGCGAAAACCCAAGCCCGAAGAAACAGCGGACTCCAGCAAACCGCGCAGAGGAATTTGTAATGCAGCTGACAAAAGGGGATTCCCATGAAGGTTCTGGGTAAATTGAAAGGGGATACTACCTATTTGAATTCGGTGCAATGGAGTATTAATTAATGGAAGACAAAGCCTTAACCTAATACACAGAATAAGGAAATAACTACCAACAAGCAGGAAATCTATGATTGGCCAACGCGATTGTATATGACCAAACTAAGGGACGCCCTTTGACCTTTATACACAACTGGAGGAAGGAGGGTGATATTTTTACAACAATAAAAAAACACAATTCTCATTTCCACAACACTGCACCTTCCTCCTCTTAGGCACGTCCCGGGCCTATTATTTTACTTTTAGTGTGGCACGTTGGTGTAGTTCCCTCTACATTTAACCTGACCCTGAGTGTGACAGTTTTAAAACACAAATAACTATGTCCCGCTGCTCCATTGCACCCTGCCTTACAGACTCACGCCCACAACTAACCGAATTGCGGAATGGTCTTCAAACCAAAACACTTACGGTGGGGGCGCATTATTTACAATGACGCTACTCTATTTTATTTACAAAACTAACCCAAGACCTGTGATTGTTCTTTTTTGGGGGGGGGAGACAGCTTGCCCTGCATCGACGCACCATAAAACACCCAAAACGCACCAAAGCACCCTCAAGCACCAATCGGTGCACAGTCACCACAGTTCTTAATAAAAATGAACCCAACAAACCCTGGTGCTGGTCTTCCTCTTCGGCTCCCTCTGCTGGCCATGGTTCTTCCAGATGTTGTCAACTTCTTTGCTGGCGGCCTATTCACAATAATAAAAGCAAGCACCAAAACGTGTCCATTGTTCTTTATTTATGGCCCACAGGGCCGACTAGGGGTGGTTCACCTGTGTGGCATCGGTGCCCTGTGACCAAGGTCTGCCAGCAAGATCTCGGGCCTTCATGGCCGGTTCCAGCAGAGGGGCCATACCCCAACCCATGGGGTCCATAAGTGGTGCTCAGCCACAGACATGTGGTCCATAAGGTGGTGCATCGATGCAGACAGCTGGTTCCGGGAGTTTCGGGCGCACAATGGCGGACTCCCGCACGCTCCCCTCGGCGCCCAGTGGCGCACAGTCCTCGTGTGGGAGACAAGGGGGGGGGGGGGGGGAAGACAGGTGAGCGAGGGGTAAGGTCACAAGGGTACACATCAATAAGGCAATGCAAAACGAGGTGCGTACGGAGAGCGAAGTGAGAAAGCTCGTCCCTACCGTACACTCCCCCACATGTGACCTACACTACCCTTGCCCTTACCCAATATTTACAACAATCTACACATTTACAAATTCGTCACTAATGTCTCGTCTTCCCCATATTTCCCCTACACCAAATTCGTCCCCACAATCCCTCTAACCAAATTTGCCATCACCCAATTCATCATCAATCCTCATAAGGAGGGAGAGATGGAACAACAAAGCACAATGTCACACCCACGTCATGATGCGTCTCACATTCCAAACATTTGCACAATAAAATAACAAAAGCAATCTGGCATGGTGTGGAGGTACGTCATCCCAGGTGAGTGGATGCAGATGGTGCGAGGAGATTTCCATCCTAACTATCCTGTAACTGACATTAATACACTTTACACTACCTGGGGTCTTCCCTGCCAATCCATTGGCCAACTTACACTATGGGTTCTAAAAACCAATTCCCATTGACCAAACTGTGGTGCTTCTCAATTTGGGGTCTCACTCCCCCGATTCATCTCCCGGTGCCCTTGCACAATTTCCAGGCTGAGTCGTGTAGCTCTCCCAGCAGGTCTACCCACCTGCACACCTCCACCACTGTAGTTGCCACCCGAGCTTACCTAGCTCCTCACCCTAACCTATCTAACTGGGGAAGGCCCTCCTTGGCGCTTACCCCACTCGGTGCCCTCTCTGGCACTGGGCTACCCGGGTCCGTCCTCCGGATCCTCGGGCCCCATCCACAACAACTCTACCGGCTCCCAGGGCCCACCAGCGGCCACACCTGGCCGACATCCTCACAGTGGTGGAGTGCCCAATCAACTACACATACTAACAGGCTACACGCCCAGCCATTTCCACAACACTAATGCACCCATTCAACCATCATTCTTCCACCACGCACCACAGATGCCAATATCCAACCACAATTTACCTGTACCCTCTACCTAACACTTACACTACCCTCCCTGGGTATTCGTGATGGGGGTCCATCCTCCTTTCCCCCATCCACACCTTCGCACCATCCACTCCACTCCACAGTTTCCACCATACTCACTCCATACCATCCATTCCATACTCCATATATTCCACACTCCATTCTCCATACACCTGCAGTTGCACACCTGTGCAATCTCACCTGGTGCCACCTGCACCCTCCTTCCTTCCTGGACCATTTGGTCAACACAGCACACATCACCATCACTCACTCATACACTGCTCCATACACCTGTTCAGTTGCACACCTGTGCAATCTCAATTGTTCCTCACTCACTGCTCCATACACTTCCACGCTCAATACAATCCACAATCACCTTCTCACAATACACTCCTGAGTACACCTCCAACACTCACACGGCATCATCTGATCTAACTACTCCCCTCTGGAACTTGCGCTTCCCAGTCGCCCCTTTAAACTATTGCGCTCCCTCGTCATTATTATCCAACTAATCTACCTGCGAACCCCCTTAAGGGATCATTGTCACTACCTAACCTTACCGTTACCTATTGTCAATCTCTAGGTCCCTACACACTATATCCTAACCCTCCCGGGCTAGTTTTCACTGCCAAACCCCATAACTAGTGCTCCTTTGCTCCCGCTGTGAGGGATGGCAGAGTTGCCATCCCATCACATCGGGCATCTCTCACTACCAATTTGGCTCATCCAATTGCAACCAATCAAAAATTTTCCAATTACTGCCAATTCTATTCACTTTTCTAAATTTCGGATGAAAAAAACTATCACCATCACCGTTCATTAAACTTGAGCCTCGGTGCGTCGTTACATTCCCAAAGCCCGGCTTCGCACAGCCGAGCAATGAACGCGGGTGGTTTGGTCGCCTGCAGGTTGAATCCGTCCGGCTTTCGGTTCAAGGGAGGTGGTTTGGTCGGGCCGAGATTCCACGCACCATCTCGGCGCGGCACCTTGCGATCCCGGGCCCGATGGCTCAATCTCGCCGGTCGGAACCCTGCCCCCGCCAGGGGGCACCGTACCGCTTCCTCCTACTCGCCCTTGAACTGGACCTTTCGCCTCGCCCGACAAGGCCCAGACTCGACCGTGCGGGGCGGGGCCAGGCCCTAATCGTGCGCGATGCTCCGAAACGGGGCGACGCAGCTTCGATCCGCGCGAAGCTTCGCATCCAACAAAGCGCGCCCCGCGCGAGGCTTCGCATCCAACAAAGCACTCCCCGCGCGAGGCTTCGCATCCAACAAAGCGCTCCGCGCACTGAGCGCCCGCTATCCGTCGCCCTAGCTGCTAACCCGGTCAACGTCGATGCTTCACTTGCATGCCCACACGCACAAGCGACCCTTTTGACACTCACAAAACCCGGCGTTCCAACGCCGCCCGTCCATTCCACACACTCCGTCCATTCCACCAATGCACTCCCTGTTACACACCACACCTCCCGCGCACCTTCTTGCGCACACTTCGGTCCACACCTCTCCTCCGTTACATCCTCCGTAACACTCACCATGGGCGTGCACTCTTGCATCCACCCACGAACGCGCTCCGATGTGCTCTCTCGCACTCGCGCCACCATCAACTCACTCTCTGTGTCACACTCCGTACACCCCGACGTGCATTTTCGCTCGCACTCGGTTTCACACTCGCGCTCTGATGTGCTCTCTCGCACTCGCGCCACGACCAACTCACTCTCTGTATCACACTCCGTACACCCCGACGTGCATTCTCGCTCGCACTCGGTTTCACACTCGCGCTCCGATGTGCTCTCTCGCACTCGCGCCACCATCAACTCATTCTCCGTGTCACACTCCGTACACCCCGACGTGCATTCTCGCTCGCACTCGGTTTCACACTCGTGCTCCGATGTGCTCTCTCGCACTCGCGCCACTATCAACTCACTCTCCGTGTCACACTCCGTACACCCCGACGTGCATTCTCGCTCGCACTCGGTTTCACACTCGCGCTCCGATGTGCTCTCTCGCACTCGCGCCACTACCAACTCACTCTCTGTGTCACACTCCGTACACCCCGACATGCAGTCTCGCTCGCACTCGGTTTCACACTTGCGCTTCGTAACACGCTCATTCCCCGATGCACACTTTTTTTCCACAAGCGCGCCATTTCCACTCACAGGGGACCCTTCACCAACGCCCAGATGCTTCCTCGATCCCAAGCGCGTGAAAATTCTTTTGTCGCCAAACATCCTCTTACAAAATGTCCCCGCACAATACACAGCACGACTCACCTGGGGGATTCTCTTCTCCACGCGCACCTGCAAATCTTTATAAGGATTAGCAAGTACGGCATCAGGATGTGAACTTAGACTTTGTGCACAATCCATTCCTTCCTCCTGCCGCGAGTGCTTTTCTAAGTCCCCGGTCTCTCCAATTTCAATTCCCAGCACTTTTTCTTTGACGACCGCTGGCTTTATTAAAATTCCCTCTACCTCAGCGGTCGCCGGCTTTTTCATACCCCGGGTCGCGATGTCTACCCCGGTCCAGTTACCTGTGCTTTCCTCCGCCTCACTCAACCAGCGCTTCTCGACCCGCTTTACCTCGTCGTGCACCCCTGGGACCTGCTCGCCCAATCTGCGGTCAATGTTCTCCTCCGCCTTTTTCAATCTGGCCATTGGATCCATCTCTTCGTTCAGTTCCTGTCTTGACACTCCCATCCTCGCTAATAATCGCGTCATGAGGGCGTCCAAATCTATCACAACCATTTGCGCAGCGGGCGCGGCCCTCGCTGCCATGTGCGAGGCGCCATTTTGTGTGTCCGAACCCTCCGCAACCCAATGCGTATTGCGCTCCTCCATTACTCCCAAATCCTCCCCGGGGTCCTGGGTCAATTCTACCCCCCCTAACTTTACCCCCACCAGCATCCGATCACCTTGACTATCCATGGCATGACTCAATTTGGGATGTTAAACAAAATTTCCCCCGCTCCAAATTTTGACCAAATGTTTTTTTTTTTTAGATGTTTAAAAATTTGGTTCGGGCCTCGAATCTCACTCCCAGATACCAATTGTTATGGATCTCTACGTCGGCCTTTCCCCCTTAAGAAGGGGGGATTAATCCCCTTGTCCGCGACTGACCGACGTGAGTCCTGGGGGTCCCAACGCTCCTTCCGGTCGGGAGCAGCCAGGGTATTTGGTCTACAAAAAGTCCCAAGGACCTGAGTGCCACTCCTGACCGTGAAGCAAGGGAGGGACTCCCGCTCGAACCCCGGTTTTAGATGGTCTAGTTGCCGAGCGGTTTTTAGCAACCCGAAGTTCGAGTCATTAGCATTCACTAACCCGATCCTGAACGTTGGCCAAATCGTGCCACAGGTATTCAATTGGGAAAAGACAAGGACGACACGGATGCAAAGGAAAGAAGAAGAAGAAGAACCAAGGTAGGAAATACAAATATGATTTATTTCTACTATTTACAAGACCAAAGAAACCAAGGAGAAGGAAGGATAATAAAATAAAGACAGAAGGAATCAAGGAGACACAGTGCAAATTAGCTTACCTACAGTCTTAATTAATACCCCAGGACAAGACACACAAAACGGACGACAATCAAACTCACACGAATGGGGAAATGAAGGCAGGAACGATTGGCTGGAAGGAGGGGAAGGTCCTAGTGGTCCACAGAGCTGGAAGGATGCGGGTGGTGGGTGTGATCCCGGCTCGAGTTGAGCAGCCGCCGACTCTCCCCAATCGTCTCCGCATGGCGACGTGGCTTCTTAGCTGCAACTGTCGTCACCGCTGTCGACACTCCAAGCTGCAGTTTGTTCACAAGCTGCGGTGGACTCTTTTGTGCGTCTCTCTCCGAAGCTCGTCTCACCTCCTCTGGACTTATCTCAGGCGCATCTCTCTTGGACTCAGAACTCATCTGCTTAACTCCCTCCTCATCTCCAGAACTCCCTTCTTGACGCATGCACCCCCGTTTTATATCGCGCCTCCACCTCTTTCCGCGAGCTCTCTGGGCACGCCTACCGGGTCGCTACGGCAGTGCCGGTTGGCTCACACGGCCTCTTTTGGCTCCGCCCTTGATGACGAGGGGCGGCCAACGCCCTGGATTCGGCGGCTCCTCCCCCCTCTTCTCCGAGCCCACCTCGTGGCTAATGGAGTCGCGGTGAAAACCGCCCAGTAGCTGCGGCGAAAACCCAAGCCCGAAGAAACAGCGGACTGCAGCAAACCGCGCAGAGGAATTTGTAATGCAGCTGACAAAAGGGGATTCCCATGAAGGTTCTGGGGAAATTGAAAGGGGATACTACCGATTTGAATTCGGTGCAATGGAGTATTAATTAATGGAAGACAAAGCCTTAACCTAATACACAGAATAAGGAAATAACTACCAACAAGCAGGAAATCTATGATTGGCTAACGCGATTGTATATGACCTAACTAATGACCTACCTTTGACCTTTATACACAACTGGAGGAAGGAGGGTGATATTTTTACAACAATAAAAAAAACACAATTCTCATTTCCACAACATATATATATATATATATATATATATATATATATATATATATATATATATATATATATATATATGTATATATATATATATATATATGTATATATATATATATATATATATGTATTTATATATATATATATATATATATATATATATATATATATATATATATATATATATATATATATATATATATATATATATTGTTGTGGTTTTGTAAATAAAGGCAACCCCCCTATAGTTAGTTGCACCACAACATGTAGCCTCGCTTAGTTAGTTATTTCTTATTAAATGTGAAGTATAGTCTCCTTCTCAGTGTTAGTATGCGTTGAGGCAGGTAGAGTAAGGGTAGGCCTCATTGAAGCCTGGAATGCCATGTTATGGGCCTAGGACAAGTCTAGAAGGCCCGTGGGAGGAGCTGGAGGGCGTGGCTGGTAAGCAGCGAACAGCCAATGGGAGCTAAAGGGAGTGGCCAATAACGGCGGCCAATGAGAGCAAAGTGGAGTGACTAATGAGGGGCTGTAACGACACGTGACCCCCGGCGGCCAGTGGAGGCCCGTGGAACATTCTAGTGGGGCTCCGGGGGATATAAAACCCGGCCCGGACCCCCGAACTCTCTCTGGCTCTGGATTCTCTCTCTGGCTCTGGACTCTCTCTGGCAGGCTGAACTCTCTCTCTGGATTCGCACTCTGAACGCGCTCTCTGCCCTGATGACCTCTGCCTGGACTCCCTGCATGTGCGTCTTGCCTCGCTGACTTCGGGATACGCTCCTCGGATTCTCGTTACGTGCACGACTGTGATCGACGTCCCTGCCGCGAACATCCTTGGGGGGGATCCGTCGAACGAGCCATCCAGGCGAACTGCACCAAGAGGCCGCGCTTTGGGCGCATTCCCCTCTTCCTCCCCTTCCCCGAACGAGTCTGAGGGCTCTTGTCCGGGAACGTAAGTAAGTCTGTTAAGGTTCTCCACTGTGTCCCTTTTTCTATAATTATTGTACATTTGTGAATAAATCCTGTGGTTTGTTTCCAACCTGGCCGTCTTCGTCCTTTCACCATTGGCCTAGCATTGCACGAGTTAAAACTGCTTGATCGGGTTCATAGTGCTAACGGCACGAGTTACGCGACGCACCACCGCCCGGGCGTTAATGACCAGCGTGACTCGTGCGAGGTTGAGCCCCCGTTCTCGCGGCTGCGTGTGTCGAAGGTGCTCATGTCGTGACCGTTAACCCTTCCACGTGTTCGCTGCGGGCTCGGCGGCTGGAATTGCCCAGCAATCCGTCCTCCACGAGTATAGCGTGGGGGCGGCCTCGTGGACTCGAAGCTCGAGGGGGGGCAGGGCTTAACCCCCCCCTCAGTACGTCGACGAGCTCGAGATCCGCAACAATATATATGATTACAAGAACTGTGTCAGCTAATACTTGACATTCAAAAGGGTGACCAGAGACAAAAGTCACTTGACCCGAAGACATTTGCGAAAGCTCAAAATGCAGCTTGACCTCACAATTTCGGGCCGCTTCACACAGGATACCGTTACTACGTTTCCCAACGTTGGGCCAATGTCGGTGTATATATGAAACTCGTTAAATCGCCAGAGTCAAAGGCAGGTGACGCTGTACCGTGTACCGATGTCCTCCGCAGGAGAAGGCAGGGTCCGCCTCCACCGAGTGACAAACCTGTAAGCATCCCAGCGAATTTGAACAATGTTGTTGATTTGGGCGAGAGGCGAGGATGACACAAAGATGGTGACAAAACCAAACTGTAGGATTGAGAGGGTAGGGAAAGAGGGGCTGAATTAAAGAGACGGTGATGTTCGTTATCCAACGCGTCTTTGATTGGGTTTCATTCGCGGTTTTGCGAGACTCTCGAATCGTAAAAAGGATTGAAAATAGTGCGTTTGACAAGGCCTATGAACAAAATAAGACAAGGCTGAATACACAAAGGTTGATGTAGATGTAGATGTTGATGAGTTGCCTTGAGCATGCCCTACCGACTACCGTTAAAAGTGCAAAGGCAATTTAAATTCAATCGAATGAAAATTAAGGATTTTAGATATTTCACCTAGGTCATTGACCTTTGGTCTATGTTGAACTTTTGGCATATGTTGACCTTTTGGCATATGTTGGCCTTTTGGCATATGTTGACCTCAAAAAAATTGTTGGTGGTTGAATTCATTGACCAAGTATGCAAATCCTCTTCAAATTTCAAGTAAATTGGATGAAAATTGACAATTCTAGAAATTTGGCGCATGTTGACCTTTTTGATCTTTAGACTTGAAAAATAATTGGTGCTTGAATTAAGTTGCTTGATTTGCAAATCCTGCCCAACTTTTAGTCAATAGGATGAAAATTGAAGATTTTAGAAATTTCATCTAATTGTTGACTTTTTTTTCTTCTTTTTTTTTTGTATGCAGGATCGAGGCTCGTGTAAGAGCTAACATTAATCACAAAAAGACAAACTGACACATAAAACACAAGATAAAGGGATCGGGAGACAAGATGGGGTGAGAGGGAAGCACACAAGCACAACATTTGAGAACATGGACATCGGGAGATCTGTGGGAGGGAGAGGGCTTGGGTGGAGGAGGCACCGGAAGGTGGAGAGTTTGGGGGGGGGGGGGGGTGGGAGAGGTATAAAACACCTGGACATTGCTAGGACTTCCAGGAAAGAAGTTGGTATTTCAAAAAAGTGGATCTGGGGTGAATTAACGGGGGTAGAAAAGATCAAGGTTTGGAAGGGGGAAGATAAGAGATGGTGGTGAACAGCTGTTTTAAAGACCTGGGGGGGAGGAGTTAGGATTGAAGAGAGTGAGAGAGTTTGTTCCAGAGGCGGGAGAAAAGAGGAATGAAAGAGTGAAGGTGAATAGAGAGTGAACACGTCCTCAACCATTTCTCGGACATGCATTTACCGATCTTGCTCCAACTTTGCACACAGATAATGAATGGCGTCACTAGGGGGGTGCGGGGGGTGCGGACCGCACCGGGTGACACTATCAGAGGGGGTGACACCAAATTTTTGCAGTGTTTCAGCAGAAATTTATTAATTTTTATTAAAATATCCCTGTAGTTAGCTATAACAATAAAAACATTTTCCGTAAGCCCAGCTTACATGTATCAATATACAGTCACGTGAAAAAGTAAGTACACCCCATGTAAAGTTTTGACTTTTTCAACATATTTCAACATACAGCTATTTGATCTTCATTTCAACAATATTTATAGATAAAGGTGATATAATATAACAAATATCATGAAACATTTACATTTTGTAATCCATTGTATAATTTAAATAGACATAAATGCAAATTTCGCATGTGGAAAAAGTAAGTACACCCCTACATTTATCACTACTTCAAATACCTAAAATTAGAATCAGGTGCACCAGCTCAAGTGCAAATGATTTGAACATCGTTAGAGAGGATCTTGGAGGAACCTGTCTTAGTTGAACCTCAGACATTTAGTTTGGTTTGCTCTTTGTTGTTGAAGTGTGCGGCGTCACCATGCCTAGATCAAAAGAGCTCTCTGAGGCCTTCAGAAAGAAGGTTATAGATGCCTACGAGTCTGGGAAGGGATTTAAAAAGATCTCCAAACAATTTGAAATCAATCATTAGACGGTCTGGGAGATCATCTACAAGTGGAGAAGATTCCAATCAACTGCCAACTTGTTCAGGCCAGGCCGCCCCAGCAAGTTCAGCCTGAGAGCAGACCGCAAGCTGCTGAAAGAAGTCTCTAAGAACCCCAGAATGTCATCACGGGACCAACAGGTAGCTCTTGCCACTGTTGATGTCAAAGTGCACGAGTCTACCATTAGAAAGAGGCTGCACAAATTTGATCTACGTGGGAGGTGTGCCAGGAGGAAACCTTTGCTGTACAGAAATAACATCAGGGCAAGACTAAAGTTTGCCAATGAACACCTCGGCAAAAACCAGCACTTCTGGAACAATGTGCTCTGGGCAGATGAGTCAAAGGTAGAGCTATTTGGCCACAGTACCAGAAGACATGTTTGGCGAAAACCAAAGACAGCATTTGACCACAAGAACCTGATACCAACTGTAAAGCATGGTGGTGGAAATATTATGGTTTGGGGCAGCTTTGCTGCATCAGGGCCTGGGCAGCTCACCATCATATAATCCACTATGAATTCTTCATTGTACCAGAGGGTGCTTGAGGATAATGTGAGGCCATCTGTCAGAAAGTTGAAGCTCAACCGAAGGTGGACCTTGCAACATGACAATGACCTCAACATACCAGTAAATCCACAAAGGAATGGCTGAAAAGAAAGAAATGGAGGGTTCTGGAATGGCCAAGTCAAAGCCCGGATCTAAATCCCATTAAGATGTTGTGGGGGGATTTTAAACGAGCTGTGCATGCAAGAAACCCCTCAAACATCGCACAGCTGAAAGAATTCTGCATGGACGAGTGGGCAAAAATTTCTCCCAGTCGATGTCAGAGACTGATAGACAGTTATAAGAAATGCCTACTTGAGGTTGTTTCTGCCAAAGATGGCAATACCACCTATTAGAGCCAAGGGTGTACTTACTTTTTCCACATGCGAAATTTGCATTTATGTTTATTTAAATTATACAATGGACTACAAAATGTAAATGTTTCATGATATTTGTTATATTATATCACCTTTATCTATAAATATTGTTGAAATGAAGATCAAATAGCTGTATGTTGAAATATGTTGAAAAAGTCAAAACTTTACATGGGGTGTACTTACTTTTTCACGTGACTGTACATACAAGGCTAGAACTCTATGCTAATTTACTTTTTGAACCTTCTAATGCGCTCCGGTCAGAGCGGTCATTATTACGCAATTACAATGACACTTCGAATCAGGTGGTTTCGGCTGCACGCGCTACAAGCACGCGCTGTTTTCGTTGCCGCTGGTGTTTTTATAGTCGCTGCTTTTGTCAAATTTTCTGGTGTTTTAGCTACAATATTGTGGTAATTAGTATTTGTGAACCTATATCAATAACTTTTTTGAGAATGAAGTACTAAGATGCTTTCAAAATATGATCCAGTGCTGAAAGAGCACCTAATGAGATTAAAGCGCAGCACTTGTAAACTTAAAGTACCTGTCTCTTATCTTGCACCAAAAACTCAGAATGAGTTGATAAGTGCCCTGGCAAATCATGTGAAGGAGAAGCTTGTCATGGACATAAAGTCTGCGAAATACTTTTGGATCATGTTCGACAGCACACCTGGCATATCACATACTGACCAGATGTCCGAAGTGATCAGACATGTAAAAATCAACAATAGGAAAGTTGAAGTGAAAGAAGTATTTCTCGGATTTTTTTCCTTTAAAGGGGAAAAAGCTGCTGACCTCAGTTCTGACATTCTTAAAAAACTGGAAAGTGATGGTCTGGACATAATGATGTGCCGCGCTCAAGGTTACGATAATGCTGCCACTATGGCTGGAATCCATGGAGGTGTACAAGCCTTTCTCAAGGGAAAGACCAAGAAAGCTATTTTTAATGGATGTGTGTACCATTCGCTTAACTTGTGCGGTCAGCACTCTTTTGCTGAAAATGCATCGTGTGTGACATTTTTTGGAACTCTTGAGACAATGTTTTCTTTCTTTGCTGCTTCCACCAATCGATGGGATGTGTTAATTGACCATACTGGAGTGTCATTGAAAAGGCTATCAACAACACGCTGGAGTGCTCATCATGATGCAGTGAAGCCAGTTAAAGAAAAGTTTGATAAGCTTGTGGCTGCGATTGAAGCTCTTTGTGATCCACATGAAAATTTGGACACAAGAGGAGCAGCACAAGGTCTTTTGCCTGCTGTCTGTGATTTCACTTTTCTGTGCTACCTGTACTTCTGGTGTGATGTACTTCAGGAAGTTAATCTTCCACAGCGGTACCTGCAGACTAAGGGCTTAACTCTCGACAATGTGGTGACAAAGCTAGAGGCGCTTAGACTTTTTCTGCACGAGGAGCGCAGGTACCTTGTGGAGCATGCAATTGAACAGGTGCTTTTAAAATCAGACGAATATGGAATTGCAGTAGAGAGAAGAGCCAGGTTCACGAAGAGGATGGCAGGGGAGCAGGCAAGCGATGCTGGACGCACTCTGCAAGAAGAAAATAAGAGGGCGATGCTTGAGTGCATTGATCGCTTTCATTCTGAACTCCAGATCAGATCTACAGCCATCAAGGAAGTAGCAGCCATGTTTGAGGCTGTTCAAGTGAAGAGTCTCATATCTGCCACTGAAGAAGAGTTAAAGGTGTCCATTCCAATTTTTTTTTTTTTTCCTAAACAGAATCGAGGCCCGTGAAAGAGCTAACATTTATCACACAAGCAAATCAAACAGACAAACAAAGTATATAAAAAGGGGAGCGGTAGACAAGATGGGGAGGGAAGGGGAAGCACACAAACACAACATTTGAGAGCAGGGACATCGGGAGATCTGTGGGAGGGAGAGGGCTTGGGGGGAGGAGGCGTGGGAAGGGGGGAGGTGGGAGAAGTATAAAACACAAAGACACCAAGGACTTCCAGGAAAGAAGTTGGTATTTCAAAAAAGTGGATCTGGGGTGATATTAGCGGGGGTAGAAAAGATCAAGGTTTTGGATGGGGGAAGATAAGAGAAGGTGGTGAACAGCTGTTTTAAAGACCTGGAGGGAGGAATGGGATTGAAGGGAGTGAGGGAGTTTTTCCAGAGGCGGGAGAAAAGAGGAATGAAGGAGTGAAGGTGAGCAGAGAGTCTTGACAGCAGAGATTGATCTGGAAGAAGCCAAAGATTGCGCAACATTAGACGTTTCGACATTCACAGCTGAATGGGACTTCGTAGAATCTCTCCCAACCCTTTCACTAAGCCTAAAATTATTTCTGACGATCTGTGTGTCTGTGGCTTCATGTGCGATCTACCATGGGACATTGGGACAGTCAAGGCTTTCCGATCTTGCGATATTATCGCAAAGTGAGTTGGCGAAAGGCATTGATTTCGATGAACTGATTCACAAGTTCTCAGCTTTGAAGGCCAGGAAAGGAAAGTTCTGAGTTAGTCGAGATGTTCACCAAGTGCTGAAATGCTTGTGTATTTGTTCCTGTTTATTTTAATATGGTATTTCATTTATGACTATATTTCCATATGCATTTGTCTACAAGTTCTACATTATTTGGGGCTGTTATTGATTATGCAAACCTAATCCGTTAATGTATCTCACGTAACAATAAAGTTTAACGTTAAAATCAACATATTTTGATGTATTTCTTAAACGTTTTTACTTCGAATTCTATTGTTTTCTTACCGAATTTTCACTTTAACCACATGAAACGATGTAAATGTAAATACATTTAGGCTGTGCGTACGATATTGTAATTTAAAGGTGTAATTTTAATTTTGCTTGTTGTTTATGTCACTACTATTACCATTACATTCAGTGTTATACGGGAATTACGATTTACGAGTAACATTAGTTCAAAAAACATCACTAAGGATTCTGTATGGTCTGGTACGTGTGGAGGTCCATGGCGGGGTGACACCAACCCTAGTGACGCCATTGAATGACGATTGACATATGCACGTTATTTGCTTTTGAGATCAGATCCAAGATGGCCGACTGGTGGCCATTTTGTTACTTAAACGTGTCCCCATCCATTTATTGGACGTGCATGGACAGATTTTGTTCAAACTTGGCAGTAAGACAATACACGAGAGCATACATAAGCAGAATATTTTGTTTTGTAATCTAACCAAAGATGGCTGACTGACAGACTTTAACTCTGTACAGCAAAATTGCTAAAACCACGGGGGTTATAACATTTAATGTCCTTTTCTCCTTGTTTACTTAATAAATAAGTATTCCATATCAAGGAGCGTTTGACGAAGGAGGAGGCCATTCAGCCCATCAAAGCTTCTTTTAAATTCTGAGTGTCAAGCAAGAAAGCAGCACGTTGTGGCGGGCACAAGGGGCAATAATTCCGCGCACCAGTGGGTGGCGCGAGCGTCCAGGCGGGGAACTAAAATGCATGCCCCGCCTTTCGACCGATCGGCCACGCCCGGGGGCAAGGCGTGACCTCGGGACATATATGCGGGCTCTAAGCTCGAGTCCGCCCAGTGCTGAAGTGCGAGCTCTGAATAAAGACTCTTGTTGTATCAACACGTTGTGGCCTACCTCTCTGGCAATCGAGTATTGTGTGCGCAGCACCACACTGGTGACCCCGATTGGTTCAGCCGTTGCTGACCCCCGAACGCGCCATGGCTACCAACGCCGTCGCAATCAAACTCCTGGAGTTTTGGGAAGCGCAAGCCGACATTTGGTTTGTGCAGGCCGAAGCTCAATTTCAGCTCCGAGGCATCACGGCGGACGAGACCCGGTACTACCACGTGGTCGCTGCCCTCGGGCCCGGCACTGCCGCCCGAGTCGTGTCCATCCTTTGGCGCCCGCCGGGTGACCACAAGTACGAGGCACTCAAACGTCTCCTCCTCGCCACATTCAGGCTCACAGAGATCGAACGTGCCGACCGCCTCCTGGACCTTCCCGCCCTCGGCGACACACGACCATCCGTCCGAATGGATTTCATGCTGTCTCTGCTTGGGGACCAGCGCCCGGATTTCTTGTTCCGTGCACTTTCCCTCTGCCAGCTACCGATACAGGTGCGCCTCGCGCTGGCCGGTTCCAACATCACGGAACCCCGCGCCCTGGCCGGAGAGGCCGACAAGTTTTTCGCGGCCTGCAACACACGGTCGGTTTACGGTGCTGCCGTAGTGGCTCCCGGTGCGGAAGCTCCAGCGCCCCCGGTTTCCCTCGTGGCCGCTGCTGCGCCCCGCCCACTACCGCCGCCGCCACCACCACCGCCGCCGGCACGGCCGACGTGGCCTCCACCGCCGCAAACCTGGTGCTACTACCATGCCAGGTTTGGCCGCAAGGCTAAAACGTGCCGCCCGCCGTGTTCTTTTGACGGGTCGGGAAACGACCGGGCCGGTGCTCACTTGCGGCCCTGAGCGTCGGCCATTCTGGCAGCCTCCTGTTCATCACGGACACCTTGTCCGGGCGCCGTTTTCTTTGCGACACAGGAGCGCAGGTAAGCGTCCTCCCTGCCTCCACGTCCGACAAGCAAGCCGCGGGCCGGGGCCCCGCTTTGCTTGCCGCCAACGGTACACCCATCTGCACATTCGGGAAGCGTTGCCTCTCACTGCGGTTCGGAGGGCAGCGCTTTCAATGGTCGTTCGTTACCGCCAGCGTGCCAATGGCCCTGCTCGGCGTGGACTTCCTATGTGCGCATGGGCTGTTGGTCGACATTAAGCGCAGATGTCTCGTCCAGGCCGAAACCTTCAGCTCACTCGCTCGTTCGCTGAGCGGCTTGTTGAGCAGCTCGCTGAGCTGCTCACCGAGCGGCTTGCCAAGCGGCTTGCTGAAAGGTTCCCTCCCGGCGAGGTTAGTCTGCACGCTTCCGGCAGCGGACGGGTTTACCCGCCTCCTCGCCAGTTTCCCGGCCCTCACGCGGCCCACCTTCTCAGCGGTGGCCGTCAAACACGGGGTGGAGCACCATATCCACACGGTCGGGCCGCCGGTCTACGCCCGGGCATGCCGACTCGACCCCACGAAGCTCGCCATGGCGAAAGCGGAGTTCGCCACACTGGAACGGCTGGGGATCGTACGGCGCTCCAACAGCGCTTGGGCTTCTCCTCTGCACATTGTGCCGAAGCCCGGCGGAGGATGGCGGCCGTGCGGTGACTACCGCCGGCTCAATGATGCCACCACCCCCGACCGCTACCCGGTCCCGCATATCCTGGACTTTTCCGCCCGGTTGGCGAACACGACCGTGTTCTCCAAGGTGGACCTCATCCGGGGCTACCACCAGGTCCCCGTCCAACCGGACGATGTCCCAAAGACGGCAGTCATCACCCCTTTTGGCCTCTTTGAGTTCCTGCGAATGCCTTTTGGGTTGAAGAATGCGGCCCAGGCGTTCCAACGGCTCATGGACAGCGTCTTGCGCGACTTACCTTTCATCTATGTCTACCTGGACGACATCCTAGTCACGAGCGCGTCCCGGGAGGAGCACCTTCTCCACCTCCGCATGCTTTTCGAATGCCTGGGCCAGCATCGCCTGATCATCAACCCCGCAAAGTGCCGTTTCGGCGTCGCCGCCATCGACTTCTTGGGGCACCGCATCACCAGGCACGGGGCCATCCCTTTACCGGCCAAGGTGGAGGCGGTCAGGGATTTCCCGCACCCCCGCACGATCAAGGGGCTCTAGGAGTTCCTGGGCATGGTAAATTTTTACCACCGCTTCGTGCCCCACGTCGCCCAGCTCCTCCGCCCCCTGCACGAGGCCCTCCGGGGCAAGCCGGGCAAAGGTGACATCGCCTGGTCGGAGCCGATGGTCGCGGCATTTGTGGGCGCAAAGCTGGCCCTGGCCAACGCCACCATGCTGGCGCACCCGGCGCCCGATGCACCGATCGCCCTCACCACCGACACGTCGGACTACGCGGTGGGCGAGGTGCACGAGCAGTGGGTGAGTGGTGCTTGGCAGCCGCTGGCATTTTCTAACCGGCAGCTTCGCCCGCACGAACGTCGCTATAGCACCTTCGACCGCGAGCTGCTCGGGCTCCACCTGGCGGTCCGACACTTCCGCCGTCTGCTCGAGGGCCGCCCGTTCACGGCTTTCGTCGACCACAAGCCCCTTGTGTTCGCGATGGCCAAGGTCGCTGAGCCATGGTCGGCACAGCAGCAGCGTCACCTCTCTGCCGTGTCCGAGTACACAACGGACATCCGTCACGTCGCGGGTAAAGACAACCCGGTGGCGGATTGCCTTTCCCGGTCCGTCGCGCATGCGGTCCACCTCGGGATCGACTATGCCCGGATGGTGGTGGACCAGACCGCCGACCCCGGCGTCCAGGCCTTGCGGACCGCCATCACGGGCCTCCGCATCACGGAGGTGCCGTTCGACGTCGCAGGCGCGGCCCTCCTGTGGGACGTCTCCCTCGGCCAGCCTCGCCCCATCGTGCCCGCTGGCTGGCAGCGCACGGTTTTCGATGCCATCCATGGCCTGTCCCACCCGGGCACGAAGGCCTCCCAGAAGCTCGTCGTGGCGAAGTTCGTCTGGCATGGCCTCAGCAAGGACGTCCGCGACTGGGCCAGGACGTGCCTCGCGTGCCAGCACGCAAAGGTCCACCGCCACACCCAGGCCCCATTGGCCCCGTTTACGGTGCCCGAGCGTCGGTTCGACCATGTCCACGTTGACTTGGTGGGACCTCTGCCCTCCTCGCGGGGGTTCACCCACCTCCTCACCATGCTGGACCGCACCATACGGTGGCCGGAGGCCGTGCCATTGGCGGCGACATCTGCGGCTGATGTGGCGCAAGCCTTCCTCGCCACTTGGGTTGCCCGGTTCGGTGCCCCCTCGGACATCTCGTCCGACCGCGGCCCCCAGTTCACCTCGGAGCTCTGGGGCGCGGTGGCGCAAGGGCTCGGCATCCAACTGCACCGCACCACGGCCTACCACCCCCAGGCCAATGGCCTGTGCGAGCGCTTTCATCGCTCGATGAAGGCCGCGCTCCGGGCCAGCCTCCGCGATGGCAGCTGGGCCGACAGGCTCCCCTGGGTCCTGCTGGGCCTCAGGACGGCGCCCAAGGACGACCTGCGCACGTCCTCGGCGGAGCTGGTCTTCGGGCAACCACTGCGGGTACCGGGCGAATTTATCCCCGACTCCACGGCTCCTTGGTCCGCGGCGCAATAGCGCTCCACCCTGCAGGAGACCGCCCAGAGGTTCGCCCCGGTGCCGACGGCACACCACGGTTGCCCGTCCTCCCACGTCGCCCCGGAGCTTCGCACGGCGGAGTACGTCTTCGTCCGGCACGACGCCCACCGGGCACCGCTACGGCCAGCGTACGACGGGCCCTTCCGCGTGCTGGAGACCGGGGACAAATATTTCACCGTCGACATCGGCGGTGCCCCAGATCGTATCTCAGTGGACCGCCTCAAGCTGGCCCACCTTGATCTGGACCACCCCCCCGCAAGCAGCTCTGCCTCCGCGTCGAGGCCGCCCCCCGGTGGTCAGACCCCCGGCACCCCTCAGTCCCGCTACCCACCAGCCCTGCACGCATCGCCAGGGGGCGTTTCGGCCGGGTCATCCGGCTTCCCCACAAGCTCACCCTTCAGGTGCGCGGGAATTCTGGGGGGGCGCGTGTGGCGGGCACAAGGGGCAATAATTCCGCGCACCAGTGGGTGGCGCGAGCATCCAGGCGGGGAACTGAAATGCATGCCCCGCCTTTCGACCGATCGGCCACGCCCGGGGGCAAGGCGTGGCCTCGGGACGTATATGCGGGCTCTAAGCTCGAGCCCGCCCAGTGCTGAAGTGCGAGCTCTGAATGAAGACTCTTGTTGTATCAACGCGTTGTGGCCTACCTCTCTGGCAATCGAGTCGTGTGTGCGCAGCACCACAACGTCCTATTATTAAATTGTGGTTTGACTCTCGGTGTCCGATAGCAGACGTATGATAATTATCGGATTTTGTACAATTATTTAAATCCCTGTACGATCAATAATTGCAAAAACACGATAATTCTGGCAAGTCGCAAAAGTCCTTGACACTGCGGATGCGCTTCACAGTCCTTATATACGTCACTAACGATGACAGCACAAGACCCTAAAAGTTTACAACAGAAAAAACAGCATGCTGTGGGCGTGGTTACATACGTCACGTGATGGTGACACTCCCATGATATTTGGATCCTCGTCTCGGTTTTTGGTTTAACACTAGATGGCGACACTAGTCTACGTTATTTTAGAGCTCTTAAGCAGTTGAAGGAAGCGCAAAACAAACAGAGCAGGACATTGCATTTGGCCAGGGTGGCCGGCGCACCATGATGGCTCTTCGCGAAGGATACCATGAGATGTTTCATGTCTATCAACGAATCCTAGCAGAACGAAGGACAGAACGTTCCTCCGAAGGACAGACCATTCATTCATGGACCTGCATGTGAAGACCCAGGATGACAGCATGTCCGGTCAGGAATCAATTACAAGACCAGTTGTAGAGGATGTTGTCCTCGCCCTAGCCCTTGACTCCAACCGCACTAGACCTTGGCTCTAACCACACTGGACCTTGGTTCTAACCACACTAGACTCCGGCTCGAAGCGCACTAGGCTTTGGCACTAACCACACTAGACTCCGGCTCTAAGCGCACAATACCTTGGCTCCAACCGCACTAGACCTTGGCTCTAACCGCACTAGACCTTGGCTCTAACCGCACTAGACCTTGGCTCTAACCGCACTAGACCTTGGCTCTAACCGCACTAGACCTTGGCTCTAACCGCATGAGACCTTGGCTCTAACCGCACGAGACCTTGGCTTTAACCGCACGAGACCTTGGCTCTAACCGCACTAGACCTTGGCTCTAACCACACTAGACCTTGGCTGTAACCGCACTAGACCTTGGCTCTAACCGCACTAGACCTTGGCTCTAACCGCACTAGACCTTGGCTCTAACCGCATTAGACCTTGGCTCTAACCACACTAGACCTTGGCACTAACCGCACTAGACCTTGGCACTAACCGCACTCGACCTTGGCACTAACCGCACTCGACCTTGGCACTAACCGCACTCGACCTTGGCACTAACCGCACTAGACCTTGGCATTAACCGCACTAGACCTTGGCACTAACCGCACTAGACCTTTGCACTAACCGCACTAGACCTTGGCATTAACCGCACTAGACCTTGGCACTAACCGCACTCGACCTTGGCATTAACCGCACGAGACCATGGCACTAACCGCACTCGACCTTGGCACTAACCGCACTCGACCTTGGCACTAACCGCACTAGACCTTGGCATTAACCGCACTAGACCTTGGCACTAACCGCACTAGACCTTGGCACTAACCGCACTAGACCTTGGCACTAACCGCACTAGACCTTGGCACTAACCGCACTAGACCTTGGCACTAACCGCACTAGACCTTGGCATTAACCGCACTAGACCTTGGCACTAACCGCACTAGACCTTGGCATTAACCGCACTAGACCTTGGCACTAACCGCACTAGACCTTGGCACTAACCGCAGCCCACGAAATGCCTGCCAGGAGCCGCAGTGATGGTTAACACTCCAGGTCCATTTTAAATTACCTGCCCTTGTCTTTAACAACTGAAAACGACACTCGAACTCGATTTATTTACTATTTCAATGGAATTTTTGTTTTTACAGGTGTAACTGATGGAGGTGTCCCTGAAGGCGGATGTTTGAGGACCACGTGATCGAGGCACCTGGTTGAGGTGACGTTGCTCACCTTTGCCCCCAGGTATGTTTCAGGACTGGATATAGCTTGCTGAAGTTTAATAATGGACTCATGGGTTTATTTTGAAGAGTTGATAAAGATTGATTTTACACAAGTTTGGTGCTTTGATCGATCTCAAACCTTCCCATTACTTACTTTGTGTACTAGCTCTTATTTAAACTTTAAAAGAAATGATCAATTCCGTTTATCCCGTTTAATTTGACGACGTTTTCCACCTGGAACTTCACAGAGAGTGAAAAGAAAAATGAATGGAAAAAGAGTCGAGCTGACTCACTGCTTTGACTGCACATTGTATAAACAGAACTGACGTCATACTCGCGATGACGCACATCGCGTACGGTACCTTCCTCTGATGTGGCACGTGCGCCGGGAATGTCTGCGGAGCCCTTGAAATACCCAATCATCCAACAATTGTTCCATATCAAAGGCTGTGTGTGAAATCTTTTGGCAAACATCAACCCCATTCTTCTTCCACGCACCTATTAATACAATATGTACAAGGGACTGGACACAGGAGGACATTGGGCCCATCACACCTGCACTTCATCAACTTGTAGAAATTGCGAAGATGATAAATACAATTCTTCCTATTCATTATCTATTACATGGATTGAAGAACAGTTGGAACTGGAACGGCACTCGGTAGAGAGCATACCTCTACCAGGATGAACAGTTTCGTTTTGTATCCCACTGAAAGGCCGGATCTGGATTCGGACCTGATCCAAAATCTAATCGGCTTGTTCTTGTCACCGAACCAACTTGTCCACCAAGTTTAGTCATAACTCGTCCGTAACTTGTTGAATTATCATGTTATTTATCGCTTTTCGCCCGATCTCTCAATGGTGAAGAATCACTTAAAAATTAAATAATTATTGTATCCGAATCCATTTTCAGATATTTTCCAAAATTGAATCGAATCGTCCTTGTCACACACCCAATCGGTCCACCAAGTTTCATCCAAATCCGTCCACAATTTTTTGAGATATCCTGCTATATATCGTTTTTGGCCCAATCTCCCTATGGTGAAGAATCACTTTCAAAATTCTAGTAGCCGGATCCGAATCCGGATCTTCACCAAAATCTAATCGATTCATCCTTGTCACATACACTACTTGTCGACCAAGCTTCGTCAAAAATCCGTCCACAATGTTTTGAGATATCGTGCTATATATCGTTTTTCCCCTATCAATGGTGAAGAATCACTTTTTAAAATCCTCAGATTCGGATCTTCACTAAAATCTAATCAATTCTTCCTTGTCACAAAACCAACCTATCCACCAAGTTTTGCAGAATCCATCCACAATTTTTAGCCGCGTCGCAGACGCTGGTCATAGAGTGCCCTCTGCTGTTGTTGTTATTCTTCTTCTTCTTGGTCTTCTTCTTCTTCTTCTTGTTCTTGCAGAGAAGACAAAACCTCAAAGCTCCACCCATTCTGGGAACCATAGCTCCACCCATTTTGGGAGAGGCTTCATATAAACAAATATCCACCATTTTATTAACTCGCATAGCTTTGAGGCCTGTTTTGTAGGCCCGTGGTGTCTTCCTCTCTCACACAGTTTTATTTCAAATCAAATTCGATATATCATTTCATTTTTCACAGTCGCTAACATAGTTTTAGACTCGGTTGAAAAAAAACGGGAAGAAAATCCGATGAAAGTTGCCCTTTATAGAACGAAATGAATTCTCAAAGGCCTGTAACTTCAAGTCCATTGAGATATATATATTTTAAATCGCGGCATGGTCAGTCATACACCGCCCGAAATAACAGATGGGAAAATGCCGAGATATATATATTTTGTTTAAATCGCGGCATGGTCAATCATACACCGCCCGAAATAACAGACGGGAAAATGCCGAGATATATTAAAAATTCGTCCATTTGATGACAATCATCACGATGAAATATTTAATTTATACGTCGTCAAAATAATGTGGAGAGAGGAGCATAGCTTCGTTCACGTGTCGCCACACACGGGAAATTGCCGAGATATATTTTTTTTATATCGCGGCATGGTCAGTCATACACCGCCTGAAATAACAGACGGGAAAAGGCCGAGATATATTAAAAATTCGTCGCCACACACGGGAAATTGCCGAGATATATTTTCACTTTGCACCAAAATAACATCAAGTAATCGAATCAATAGGAATGTCCTGTGCCTATAACATCGACGTTATAGGCACAGCTGCATCTAGGCATTGTGTAACATCGACGCGGCTTTTGTTTTAATTAAAACTTTTTGTACTTGTTTGAGATATCGTGCTATATATTGGGTTTTAGCACTATCTCTCAATAGTGAAGAATCACTTAAAAATTTCTCAGATCCGGATCCTCACGAAAATCGAATCATTTCGTCCTTGACATACATCCAAGCTATCCACCAAATTTCATACAAATCCATCCGTAACCTTTTGCAATATCCTGTTCACAAACAGACGGATGAAAACATAACATCCATCCACCTTCGGTGACGGAGGTAACTAGATAGTTCATAGAACACCTTACCCCACGCAGGGTTGAGAAAAAAGGGACATGTGAAAGATCTTTTAAACTCGTGCTTTGCGTTTCCGAGCACAATCTATATTTCCTACGAGCTGAGATTTTCTCTTAATGCCGACATTCCCCGACGCTGACAGAGTGATTGGTCGAGATGGCGTAATATTTTGTCCAAGAACTGCTAAATGGGAGATTTTGAAAATGCTAAAAAGGCAATTTGTGTCATACAGTGTTCAAGTATATAATTAAATTGACATTAAATAAAGATTTTTGAAGTTTGTAGAAAGAAAAAAAAACTTCATTCGGAAGTTTACCGCCATTGATGCAGCGTCTTTTACACCGCCATATTTAACACGTTACAATATTAGTTATCCGTGCCTGTTGTTTGTGTCCCTTATGACGTCCTCAAAAACAAGATTCCTTTTTGAAATTATTTTTTATTTTCTTTGACGGCCAGACAGACACACAGTAAAAGAAATCACACCTGTAAAAGCTATTATCTGTAAAAGCCAGAGTAAAAGTAAAATAAATCCAAATGAAGCAGTTCAGTTTGGAATTTTCAATATGACCTAGGTAAATCCTTGAAAGAACAAGACCCTTTAGAATTACCATTTAGAATCGCCCTTTAGAACCTATTAGAATCACCCTTTAGAACCCATTTGAATTAAACACGGTGGGTTAGAAGGTTTCTTCTTCTTTTTTGACGGATGGACACTGCCACGATCAGGTCAATATTCTGTACAATTTGCCAAATTCAGAGCCAAAGTACTGCTAAACTGAAGATTTATGATCTGATTGACGTTTAAAATATAAAATTCAATTGAAATCAAGTTGGTCCTCGATCATAGACAGAGTGAACCAATAATTGCTTCTCGCGCGCGGGGTGTTAAACGTTCACTCCGCTTCAAGTTCATAATAAAACCCTCTCCACCCGGGGTTCGTGATATGAAACAAACGGTGTACAGTATGGAGAAGATTAAATAACTCGCAAATTTGAGGCCTAAAGACAAACTCCTCAGGGAAGACGTGGAATGTCCATGAGTATGAGAACACTTTTGGCTAGCTCAAGCACTGGTAAAAAAAAATTCAAGTGATGAAGTAGAATCGACAACGTCCCTAGAAAAGTGATACTTCGCTAGGTATAACTCCAAATTTGACTGAAACTAGAGTTGAGCTCACCGCAAGGCCGTGGTCGTGAGTCCTTCCATCCTCGTCGCCAAATCTTTCCCATCCTCGTCGCCAAATCTCTTCCTTTCCAAGTGATGTGATGCTCTCTCGATGAAGATCGGCCGAGAAATAAAAGAAAACACCTTTTCGCCTTCAGAAACTAGATCAAAGAGTGTAAAAAGCACTGTGAATGGAAAACGATGATTGGTGGGTAAAACCGGTAAAGCCATGCTTCACGGTAAAACAGTCACATGACGATTGGAATGGTGTAGCAGAAGCCAAGAGACATTAGAAACTACACTTTGATCCAATTGATCAGTTTATCGACTTGGAATCAATGGAGTGGCCGGGGTGGGAACAGTAGGAAGACAAGTGATGTCACGAGTGCAGGGACATCAACAGGGTGTTTTTGGCGTTATTGATGTTTTTTGTCGGGGTTGGAGGTAGAGGGTGTGGGAAGGAGATAGGTGAAGAAGTTTATTGATTAAGAAGGAACAGACACCGAGAACACATTCACGTTTTGATAAGGCCCTCTACCTCTCACAGACATGATAATCAGTACACGTCTGGACAATCACCCATCCACAAGCTACCTACAAGTCCTGCAATATATCCATTGACTCTTTCCACAATGTTTGTGGATACCCTCTAGGATTTGGCACAGTGCTTAACGCTCCTTCTTTACTCTCAGGTTATGGCCCCTGGTCCTATCGCTGTCTATTCTGCAGAAAAACTATTGTTAGCTCACCTGGAACGAAGTTCAGGGGAGCTTATGCGATGGCACGTTGTCCGTCCGTCAGTCCGTAAACACTTGAAACTTCTTCTCTGAAACCGCTGATGGGATTGCGACCAAATTTGGCACAATGATATTTGTTGTGTTGTGACTAAAGTTGGTTCGTGGCATTAAAAAAAAGTCGAGATATAATGGGGTTTACTGGGGTCAAAGTGGATCCAGGTTTGACCCCCCAAAATAGGAATTTGCTTTTTCCTCTGAAACTACACACATAATTTCGATGAAACTTTACCACAACCTTCATCACCCGTGATGTACCAAAGTTTGTTCACGGCATTAAAAAAATCGAAGTCTAAAAGGGTCTACGGGGGGTCAAATTGGGTCCAGGTTTAACCGCCCAAAATAGGTATTTGCTTTCTTTTCTGAAACTACATACACAATTTTGATGAAACTTGACAACAACCTTCACCACCCATGCTGTACCAAAGTTTGTTGACGGCATTTAAAAAAAATCAGGGTCTAAGGGGGTTTACTGGGGTCAAAGTGGATCCAGGTTTGACACCCCAAAATAGGAATTTGCTTTTTCCTCTGAAACTACACAAATAATTTCGATGAAACTTCACCATAACCTTAATCACCCATGATGTACCTAAGTTTGTTCACGGCACTAAGAAAATCAAAGTATAAAAGGGTCTACGGGGGGGGGGGGGGGGGGGGGAAGTGGGTCCAGGTTTGACCCAATGAGCTGTTAAAGATATCGGTTAATATCACGCTTATCTGCTGAGTCACCTCCATCAATACTCTTGGATGCACATTATCTGGTCCTGGACCTTTATCTTGTCTTGGCTTTCCTATACCTGCTTGTTTACTTATCCCACTCTTACCTACAACTCTAAAAGCTCTTCCTCACCTCTGACATATAGATTCTCTCAATTACTGGTAACTTTTACATTACTAGGGCATGCCCGTACTATATCTATATCTAAAATTATATCCCCCCCTCTATTTACATGAAATGGTTTGGTCCATGAAATGTTTTGGTCCATTCGCAACGCCAAAGCGAACGGCGAACGCTTTACATGAAATGGTTTGGTGCATGAAATGTTTTGGTCCATTCGCAACGCCAAAGCGAACGGCGAACGGCTTGCGAGTACAGTGACAATCCCCCCCGGGGTTTTTATTAGTTTTAAAACATAGTTTAACGCCAACATAGCGCCAACATAGTTTGCAAACGTGAAATAAATGAATACGCTCTCAAATGTGCCATCCGAGGCAGAGTGTGTCCGCCACGTTCGGCACACGCGATAGCTCGCTGCTCTCTGATTGGTTGAATCGTTTTTTGGACATAGCTCGGTAAGTAATTGTCCGATTAATATGAAACCTTGAAAAGGCACATCCTCGGGTCCCCAGCAATATACCTGGCAAGTTTAAAGTATATCGGACCCGTGGTTGTCGAGAAACAGCGGTCACAGACAAACGTACAAACAAACAAACACACAGAGATTACTGGAATTATAGATAGATAAATTAATATAATGGACATTTAATTAATAAATTCTAATTCTAAATTCAATTAATAGTTGATAAATAATTTTTTAATAATGTTGTAGGACATTACCTACAACTCTAAAAGCTCTTCCTCACCTCTGACATATAGATTCTCTCAATTACTGGTAACTTTTACATTATAATCTTACTATAATTCACCAAATGTCCGTCCGTCTGTCTGTCTGTCCGTCCGTTCGAAGGTACCGCAAAAACGGCTGAACCGATCGCAACAATATTTTGGGTGGGTAATCCTGGGATCTCCTGGAGTAAAATAGGGGATATTGTTTTTCCAATTTCAGCTTTGGCCTCCAGCATTTTCAGGTTTGGACTCCCGCATAACGTTATTTTCCCGGGTGCCACACAAACGGCTGCACGGCTGCACGGATCGGACTCTGTGACCTCGGACAAAGACCTTTTGTAAGGACATGGGTTGAATCCCTGCTTGAGAGAATTCCACATAGCTATTTGGGTGGTGTATAAGCTAACAGATCGCTGTCTCCATCGATCTTGCCAAGGCCATAACACCTATCGGCTCAAAATCCTTTTAACTGTTGACTTGGTAGTTTTTACTATGAAGGAAACATTAACAATGTTGTTAAAAGTTTATTTTGTGATTGGAGATATGTTGTTTGGAATGAAAGAAAAATAGATATCGAGTTCAAGTAAATGACGACATGCCGTGATGGTTCTACTTTCTAAACGTGAACTTCACGGATCGCCATATGCAGATTCGCCACGGACCCACCGATCGATGTTTCTATACGTGAACGTACCCATTTGTTTGCGAACGGGTACGTTTTTCATGGAAGTCCTTCACGAACTTGCTGTCCATGTCTGACGTGCGACTGAGGGTGCTACAGGAATGTGGAATTTATTGGTTTCATGCTTTAGCATTCGCCGTATCTGCATTGCCTGTTTGCTTCCGGCCTCCCACCTGTGCATAGCACGGGTACCTCACAAGTTAATATAATGGCCATTTAATGGATAATTATTAATTACATTATAAGTAATTAATTAATAACTGGACTGTTCCCTCATAAGTTAGGGAAATCCCTCTGTATTACATTCATCATTTCCTCCTCCCTAAACAAACACATTTTTTTATACAAGCTGAAGACATGCAACAACTGATCTCCATTCAATCAGTATTTCTTTGCAGGACCATTGAAGAGTTAAAGGAATGGAATTTGTATGAAGAATACGCAAACAAACAAAAAAACGTTTATTGCAAAGAACAAAAAACATAACAAAATTTGCAAACATCTTTATAGCGCTGCTGTGCTTTCGTATTCACCAACAGTGTGGGGAGATCATTCCCACACTAGAACGGAACCGTGTCATTCCCAGCTGGATCCCACTGTGTACTTGAGATGGAGACGCAGGAACAAATATGAAGGAGGTTAAAAAAGGGCAGCAGCAATGCCATTTGAAGCAGCAAAAGCGATTGACTGCACCCAGCAGGATTCGGCCCGGCGAGGTTCATTTTGTGATGCGAAAAGGACAATGAGTGGGAGGATCCATGACAGGTAGTATAGGTAACAATAGGCGACGAGCCGCAGGAGCGACCGAGGACGTGTGGCTATTGATCTCCAGTCCACCTGTCCGTTTACCCAGCTAACACAACACCGTTGGGCCAACGTTGGAGCAACGTCAGCACTTTCGTTGGACCAACGGTGTTGTGTTGGTTGGGTATGTACACTTTTTCTCCCAGGTGACCCTGTTTTACATCGGCGACTACTCTTTCGTTCCATTATCTGCATCTTTGAAGGCAGTGGAGCTGACATTAGTTTTGAAACTGTTACAATACCAAGAACAAACATTAATAATGTAAAATCTCCATCACATACCAACCAATGTACAGCATTGGCCAAGACATCCAGAGGGTTATAACATCCGGTTGTATATAATTCTGAACACATGATCCCTAATTATTGTACACCTTTTTCTGTACACTTTCCCGACGTTTACAACCACGTGATATATTATTAAACAAAGGCAGTTTGGTCTAATATAGGTTCTACAAAAAACCACTTCTCGTTTGTGCTTAAAATCCTCATCGGTGTTTGTCGCGGTCGACGTTATTGATGCTGGCAATGATATACAGGTAGTAATGTAATTATTTGTTGAACGACAGCATTATTTCCTTCCCGTTACATATTACTTAATTCACTGTGCTGGTTTTCACTCACTGCAGCCTGATCCGATAAAATCATTTTAACTCAACCGAGGAGTGTCATTTCTAATTTATACACCGCCTGAATTCCAGGGTCTCTGTAACTCGCCAAGGATTATTAGCATGACGTCAAATCCTTCAGTATATTTACGTCAAATCCTTCAGTATATTTACGTCAAATGGACGAAACCGTTGACCTTTTGACGTTACTTGGTGTTAAGTGGTAAGAGTGGTGTTAACACTAAGCAAGTTCAGTCACAGCTAGAATGTTTTCAAAGTTAAATTAAATGAGGCCCCAAAACCAAGTTCTAACCTAGTTTTTTTCCAGATAATCACCCTACATGTGTCTCAAGGAAGTGCGAGCAAAAGGAAGTCGTGACTGGTTTTTGTGACATGAAAACCTCTAACACGTCACACAAGTCGGCTTCAACTATTAACAAACACCTAAAATGAATCAATCTTCATCAGCAATTGTATATTGGACTGGGATTTAGTCACGAGTTATTTGACCCGATTATGCAAGGCCTCAAATGCATCACGTAGTTCGGCCGCCATCTTGGAAAAACCGAAAAACTTTGCACCTCTATATCTCCGAAAGTGCTGAATAGGTGACTTTGCACCTCTATATCTCCGAAAGTGCTGAATAGAAAAAATTGAAACATGGCTCATTGTAAAGAACTCTCCATGGGGAATAAAATATGTTAATGAAGGTGTCACAGGTGCCTTCATTATGACGTCATAATTTGACAAGTACAAAACTTCATCCGATCAGGATGAAATTTCTTGAGCGTCATGTCGACATAAACTGGTGGAGAAAAAAATTAATGATGTCATCGGTCACGTGGTTCGGCCGCTATCTTGGAAAAAACCGAAAAAATTTGCACCTCTATATCTCTGAAAGCGCTGCATAGAAAAAAATTGAGACATGGCTCATTGTAAAGAACTCGCCATGTGGAATAACATCTGTTAATGATGATGTCGTAGGTGCCTCCATTATGACGTCATAATTCGACTAGTTAAAAAAACTTCATCCGATCAAGATGAAATTTCTTGAGCATAATCTAGGGATAAATTGGTGGAGGAAAAAAAATGATGACGTCATCAGTCACGTGATTCGGCCGCCATATTTCTTTTAACACAAAAGCCTTAAAAACCACTGAAAACACATCCTGGCGAGGGTCTGCAATCTCTGATTGCTCTTTCAATTGTAACAGGTGGTCGGTCAATGTCACAATTACAATCTTAATCAAATCGATGTAAAAACAAAAAATAACGCCACTCTGGCCGATCAAGCATCCCCTCGCTTGGCTTAGCCTCGGCCCTTCCACGTCACATTGGAATAAGATTTATTTATTTGTCAGGAAGCGAACCAGTTTCAGTTAAGTATTTATGTTCCGTATGCAGAATTAAAATTAATATATAAAGAGTCCGCAGTCACCACAGGACTACACTGAATACAAGTAGTCATCGCACGATGGTGTAAGACTTCAAACAAGGACATGCGGCCATTTGGCACATCAGTGCAGAGGTGCACTCCTGGGTTAATTTTTACTGCAGCTTTAAACTTAAACTTCTTGATGGCTTACTAAAGTCCAAATTACCTGATGGTTTACTAAAGTCTAAATTACCTGATCTTTATCGGGTGACGCAGGTGATATTGTTGCAGTTGTTTTCGGAAAGACTTACAACCTTGATGTGTGGATAAATTCCTATGATTACAGCTGGAAGGTTCACTTACGAAGCTGCATCAACAACAATTATGGCTTCCCAACAGCACTCATTACATTGAAAATAGTCTGCACACACATTGTACCCTCTGATACCCGTCTGTCTCAAAGGCAACCATGGACGTGCTGCAGTGATGTTATAAGTGATTATAAACCTGCTCTCGATGAACCGTTGCCGGATATATAATGGGGGAATGCCGGGGGAATGACAACTTCCCCAAAGTTGGGTAGGTGTACATTAGAATATGAATATAGGAGAATATCCTACAGATATATATATATATATATATATATTCATATTCTAATGTACACCTACCCAACTTTGGGGAAGTTGCAGAAACTCACAACAAGAGACCCCTGCCTTTTCATCAACGTGGACCGGAGCTACAGTGTGCTTCGTCGCAAATGCATCATTTGGTACGTGAGTATCTGACATGGTTATCATATCATGTCGGTTAAAAATAATGGAACATGAAATATTACTATAAAATAAAACGCTTCCTCAACAATACTTAAAACCAGTCTGCATAACAGTAAAACTACAGCATGTGGTAGTGCATGATCTCTAGGCACGTCTCTGTCTAATCTCCGTCATGTTTAACAGTTTATTTTATTTAATGTGCTATTTCAATCACCTAAAGGAATAACAAACAGAACTCGTCTCCCCTTGATGTCCAAAGAGGAAATTCTTGAGGAAGGTGACAATTGTTTAGACTGAAATCCACGTGGTTTTAAAATATTCCTAAATGCTCTGATACTCCTACAATCCCATTATATGGACAAAGGATCTTGGGAAAAAGTTTTATCGAAGACCGTCTACCGGAGCCATTCAACCACGATTCTGTAAAAATGGTCCCTCCGGGTGCTCAACAGGCGTGCCACCGGCATGTCATTTGTCGGCACGAACAAAGGAGGCGAACATGGTGTCACTTTTCAGAAGTGCGTCTGGCTGATCAAACTCCATGATGCTTCCACGTCGGAGAACCATCACCAGATCCGCCGTAAGGATTGTGTGCACACGATGCTGAAAGAACATGCGACCTGCTCAATGCCAATTCCTTATCAATGATGGTACAGTGCACGTTTTGAAACTGTCGGACAAGCTGCAAGACTCATGGAATGGTCCAGATTACCCCCGTTAATTCACCCCAAATCCACTTTTTTGAAATTCCGAATTCTTTCCTGGAAGTCCTAGCAGTGTCCATGTGTTTTATACCTCCCCCAAGCCCACTCCCTCCCACACATCTCCCGATGTCCCTGCTCTCAAATGTTCTACTTGTGTGCTTCCCTCTCTCTCCCCATCTTATCTCCCACTCCCTTTATCTTATGTTTTATGTTTCAGTTTGTCTTTTTGTGATTAATGTTAGCTCTTATACACGAGCCTCGATCTTGTATACAAAAAAATATATATTAATCTGCCAATGGAGATTACATACACTCTATACACTCGCTGTACATGTCTGTACTGTGTACACGTGTGTGGTTAGGACCAAATGCTTTGCACCAGACTCACCGCGATAATGACAACGGTGCGATTTGCAAATGCAGTCATCACCACTTTCTGTAGGATATTCTCCTGCATGATGGAGACAAGAAAGTATGGAGCACAGCAAAATAATGTTGAGGACATTCTTATGTTGAGCATCGAGAGACGCAAGGAAAGGTGAATTATTACCTCCGCCACCTATGGTGGATGGAGGTTATGTATTCACCCCTGTTTGCCTGTCTGTTTGTGAGCATGATGTCTGAAAAAGTTACGGACAGATTTGGCCGAAACTTGGTGGACAGATTGGGAGTGGGACAAGGACGAATTGATTCGATTTTGGTGAAGATCTGAATCCGGATCCGGATATGAGCGTTTTTAATTGATTCTTCACCATCGGGAGATGGGGCCAAAACGGATATGTAACACTATAATTCAAAACATTGTGGACGAGTTGAGTCCAGATGGTCCAGATGCAGATCCGACCTATCATTGTTTAGCTTGGCAGAGATACATGCTCTCCGCCGAGGGCTGTTCTTGTTTAATTAAGTGACTAAAACCTTAGCTGAACAAAGTTTAACTAGCAACATCTATTGGCTATAGCCTTTCAGAAGATTCTTGTCTGTCATTGCAATTTATTTCCTGGACATATCATCTCCTCTTCCCTAACTCCCCCCCCCCCCCCCCCCCACACCAACCATCTCCCCGAATTCTGAATTGATAAGAATAACCAAACGTGTACTTATGAATAGCCAGGAAAGGTGTCTGGAACACGCCTGGCTCACCGTAGCCATGTCGATAGATGCAGTCGCTTCGTCCATGATGAAAATGCTGCTTTTCCGTACGAATGCGCGTGCAAGACAAAATAGCTGCCTCTGCCCCACGCTGAAGTTCTCTCCATTTTCCTTAACAATGGCGTCTGCAGACAAGTGTTTTTAGGAACACAGCAGTCGGGAAGGTGTGCAACAGTCAGGTAGATTGTGGAAATAGTCAAACGCAAATAAAAATCACAACATATTCACTTAAACAACGAGCTACATGTTACAAACTATTAGATTCGGTCATTGGGTACCCCTACGGTAGAGCTGTGACTGTTGCTACTGGACTCTGAACCAATGGAGGAAAAATGTCTGATCCAAAACAAAATTGTGTGGGCGGATGGACAATGGACATAGACGTATGGAGAAAAAGGAAAGAAGGAACTCGAGAGTTCATTCAACAGAACTTCTTAACCCGTACAGGATTGAGAAACAAAGACGTGGGTGAGGTCTGCGTGCGGCAAATTTGATTGGTCGTGATGATGTAAAATGCTGTAATATTTTGTCCAAGTACTGCTAAGCAGAAGGGTTTTTGAAAGTGCAAAAAAAAAACGATTTGTGCTTTTCAAAGGTTGTTAAAAAAACTTGTTCGGAAGTTAAACCACCATTGATGCAGAGTCTTTTACACCATCTTATTTAACATGTTACATTAATTATTCGTGCCTGTCGTTTGTGTCATCTATGACGTCTTTAAAATAGTAAATTTCCAGTCTGGAATGATTTTTTTTTTTTGGAATACAGAATCGAGGCTCGTGTAAGAGCTAATACATTGAACATGCAAACATGCACTGACACATAAAACTTCACTTATGAAGGGAGCGGGAGACAAGAGGGGGAGAGAGGGAAGCACACGAGCACAACAACGGCAGAGAACAGGGACGTTGGTAGATCTGTGGAAGGGGGAGGGCTGGGGGAGGAGGGGCACACGGTATAAAGCAAATTAACACTTCTAGGAATTTCAGGAAAGAAGTTGGGGATTTAAAGAGGCGGATTTGGGGTGTTTTAACGGGGGTAGAAAAGATCAAGGTTTTGGATGGGGGAAGATGAGAGATGGTGGTGAACAGCTGTTTTAAAGACCTGGAGGGAGGAGAGGGATTGAAGAGAGTGAAGGAGTTTGTTCCAGAGGCAGGAGAAAAGAGTGAAGGTCAGCAGAGAGTCTTGATTTTGGCAGTTTCATCAGAAGAGGGTTACTGGCAGATCGTGTGCGTCCTGCAGGAATATTTGGGGGACAGAGCACAGATAGAGCTGGGGGAGCTAGACCGGAGAGGAGTCGGTAGAAGACAGAAAGACCACCAACCTGCCTGTGGTGAGAGAGAGAAAGTCCCTCAGAATCAGCTTCATCACGGGAGATTCCAATGATTCTGAAAGCTTTGCTTTCAACCGCGTGAAGCTGAGCTGGGTGTGAGGAAGGAGCACCAGCCCAGAGGGGGCAACAGTATTCCATTGAGCTGCAGATGAAAGCCATGTATGTGGTGAGGAGCTCAGGTATGCCAAGGAAGGACTTCGCATGACGGATGATGACCAGTCGGCGACTGGCTTTAGAGGCCAGATTTGAAATGTGGTTTTCCCAGGAAATATCATGGCAGATAGTGAGACCCAAAAGCTTGAGTGACAGAACTTCTTTGAGAGGATTGTTGAGAAAGTAGATGGGAGGGTTGTCCAGACGGTCTTTTCAGAGAGACAAAGTGAGAGTGTGAGATTTGTCAGGATTGAATGACATGTTCCACTTGTTTGACCAGTTTGACCAGATTTTCAATTTAGTTTGATTGCCAGAGAAGCAGACAGAGTAATAAAAAAAAATATTGCACCCATGTCCGAAGGAAGTGGTTCAGTTTGGCATTTTAATATGAAATAGGCAATGCCGAAACAAAACCCATTATAATTACCCTTGAGAACCCTCTGGAATTACCCTTCAGAACGTTTTAGAATACCCCTTCAGAATTACCCTTTAGAACCCTTCAGAATTACCCTTTGGAACCCTTTAAAATTACCCTTTAGAACTGTGCTTCTCAACCTGGGTGAATGGCTCACCCAAGATTGGATGAGATCACGATTGGGGTGAATGACTCTGCTGCAGTGAATGACTGGTGGGTGAATGTGCTTACTACTTGTAGTTTCCTGATGTGCAAGCAAAGAAGATAGCGGATCTGTTCTGCCTTCCAGTTGGCATGCAAACGACAAGAGACACAATATTTATTAATCTGGATGAATTTTTCCAGGAGGCAGTTCCAGGAGGAACAAATTTTGGCATTAATTTGGAGCAAATTTGTGGCTGTGACTACTCATGAAGCTGCTGTCATGGTCGAGGCTTACCGAGGAGTGGTCACACGCATCTAAAGCGCATCTCCAAACTGTTTTCTGGTTGATTCATTGAGAGGCGCCGGTTGCAAAATGGCAATCGGTGCCTATTAGGTGTGTGAAAAAGGCTGCGAAAAACGATCTCAAGGAGGTCCTTCAAGATACTGAGAAAATAGTGAATGCCGTCCATGCACATGCCAAGAAATCCCGTTTATTCTCACAGTGGTGCAAATATATGGATGCTACATACATGAAGCTGCTGTTCTGAGCAGAAGTCCAATGGCTGTCGAGAGGCAAAGTGCTTTCCCGAGTTCTGGCTCTGAAAGACAAATTATCTGTGTTCTTTGAAGAAGTCAGGGAGAAGGCTTCGAAGTTTCAGGACGACTATTCACTTGCCAGACTAAATTACATGTGCTCCATATTCGAACACTTGAACCTGTTTATTCAGTAAAAAGGTGGGGACATCTTTGACGTTACAGGGAAGATCGGATTCTTCAAACTGAAAATCGATTTGTGAAAAGGTCAAGTCGAGAAGAAGAACTTTGCCGACTCCGTCCCCCTGGAGAACTTCCTGAGCAGAGAAGTTCAGGGAGCACCGGGGGTTTTGGTGGACACCTCATGCTATATTTGGTTTCCTAATGTTTTTTCAAATGTCAGACCTTCCTGCACAATATTGCAGAGGGCAACCTTCTGAGATGAGTGTACCTCACTGTGAAAATTGTGTTTACATTTATACCTCAGGGTTTCCGAAAGTTGATTCATTCCCATTCAACCCTCCATCACACCACATATACAGGAATATTCACACAAATTTTAATAAAAATTCAACCTCAGCCCCTCATTTTTGGTTAGCTGCTCCTTATGCTTTTGAGGTCGGCTCTGCTGCTTTTGTTTTGAATGCATTTCTTCTATTGTGTGAAGCTTTACTTTTTTCACTTATTTAAGTTTTGCCTCAAATATGTGTCTACCTCGTTCTTCCCAATTTGTTGAACGTTTGTAAGGACGTTGTTTTTTATGGATATTGCCCCAGGCAAGGCATACAGCCACTCCAGGTAAGGGGTTAAGAGAAAGTTAGAAAAATATAAGGATAAAGCAAAACAAAATGATTAAAAAAAAAAAAATACCAAGAAAACATCCAAAACACAGGAAGTAGCAGAGGTCGGGTAAAACGCGATAACCTCAAAGATGAAGGAAGTATTAATTGACATTCCTCTTAAAGCCATGTAGATCGTAGGATAATGGGAAGCATGTTGCATGTAGTGAATTCCAGAGCGAGATAGCACGAGGGATAAAACTATCTGCATAGCCTTTCGTTCTGCACTTTGGATCAGCTACAAATTCTTGTCTTGGATCAGTCTCATTGACTTCAGTTGCTGCCTGTCCTGTTGCTATATTAAGCATGTCGTTAGAATTGACTTGAAAATGGGTGATCATGTTCTGTGTGATGGACTCAACTATGTCGTCAACAGCTTTGGGTTTTCCTTCCTCATGGTGCGGATGTGCACTATTACTCATTCGAATGTGTGACGTCAGCGAGAAGAGGGGAGGGTGTGTTTCCCCCTCTCTCACTCTCTCACTCTCTTCTGGTCCTGGCTTTGTGGCGAGCGGACGCTTTCTGTCTCGTTCTGGCTCTCGGCTCGAGTAGACGCTGTTGTCTCGGGTGCGCTGGTGAGGAGACGTGTCGGGGCTTTGGAACTTTTGCAACATTTGAGGAGGGGTGTTAGTTGACGGTGGTGCTCTTTGGAGACGGAGGAGGTCGCGAGCAAAACAAAGAAGGATCCAGCCTGCTTGCCTCACGCCGGCAGCTGGCTACGGGCGCGATTCCATGCCATATTGTGCGCTTACCATGCGGTGACTCTGGTTCGACGACCAGCAAGCGCTAACAGTACCAGACATTTGGGGATGTAAATCTGAGTGCCGGCCAGTTATAAGCACATTTTATTTTCTTTATCTTTCCCTTTGTCTGTAATAGAGTCTGCATGGAGGGTCCCTCACCTTAGCCTATTACTATTGTTGCGGATATGGGATTTGCATCCATCCATATCCGCTTGTAAATATTCCCCTATTTCCTCAATACTTCCCAACTATCCCCAATCCCCCATTCCCTAGTCCCATTTTCTGTAAACAACACTCTGTAGACCCGACCTCCCCCTATTTCCCCCCATTAAATGTCGCATCCAGGTCCACCGCATCTCACGTAGACAACTATAGGACATCTTGCTAGTTATTCTTAGTCTATGTCAGTTAAGGATTCGTTTCCATTAATTCTGACCCTTCGTTGCACCAGAATGTGATTGTATGGCACCGTTAGGAAGTTTAGGACCTCCCAATACCTCCCCGCAGCTCTTCCTCACGGTTCAGAAACAACAACAACAACAGCAACGGCGGCGGCGTGCACAGGGAGTGCGCGTCCTCACTCCGGCTTGGTTGGTAGGGGGTGTTGGGAGGGCACGAGGCCTTCCCCACGAGCCGCCATCGAACATGTGCTCGACGGGGTTACCAAATAGGGGCTCCTTGTCAGCTCCTCGTCAAGGGCGGAGCCCGGTAACCCCCGCACCCAATGGAAGCGGCGGACCGGTCCCATCTGGGGCGGAGCCAACCAGCCGAGGGCGTGTGACTCCCCGTTGAGCATGCGCAGCCGAGGGAGTGGTGACGTGAGATGCGCGCTGAGCTTGGAGCAAGCAAGACGTACCCTCCGAGCGCTGTGAGGCCTCCCTGCATCTCTTGGACCGTGCTTGATCCTGTCCCCGAGCCAAGGTGCACCTTGTGCTATCGAACAACCTGTCCTTCCCTGCCATCAATCCCTGTGTAAGTCAGCCTTGTTCCGTTTGTCTGTGGTCTGTCGGGGAATAGATAAGACTGTAATTAAGTGCCTATCTCTTCTGTGTCTTTACCTCACTACCTTGTAATCTACCCCTTTTCTCCCCCACTGTAATTATATCCTCCTCCGGAGGTCTTGAGAACTGTACCCATTGCGTCGTTTCATCTATCCCAGTCGTTGTGTCCTTTCCATCATTGATTTAGCATAGCGCGATTTGGTCAACGTTTGGGTGGAATCGGGTGAGTTGGGGAAGAATCGGGGGAACTGTTAGGTCGCGGTGGACCATCCGCTCGGCCCAAAGTAACATCTAAACCGCGATCCGTAACAATTGGTGTCGAGGAGTGAGATACGAGGCCCGAAGCGCGCTTAACGCGCTCAAAATTACAAGCAGTTGGAAATTGTTTTGTTTTTAAAGGAAAACCCGAATTTTGAAAGTCGCGCTATGGCAGATCAAGACGGCTGGGTTCCGGTAGAGGAGAGTGAGGCAGGGTCGATCCAGGACCAAATTGAGGGACAAGAGGAGAGCGAAGCAGTGAGGGCGGCAGGTTCGCAAAATGGCGTCCTCGCGCACGAGGTTTCAGGCGCGCAAAAAGGCGCCTCGCACGTGCGCGCGGTAGCCGAGCCCGCTGTATCAGCGGGCTTTAACATGCAGCCGATTGACATGCAGGCCCTCATTGCGCAGCTACAGGCAGCTGTACAGATGAGTATGGGAGACCAAATTGGAGGTTTGAAAAACAGTATGGGGGTAATGAGGGACGAATTGAGGGCTGATAGTGAGCGATTGGAGGGCCAAATGAGGGCTGATAGTGAGCAAATGAGGGCTAATAGTGAGCGATTGGAGGGCCAAATGAGGGCTGATAGTGAGCAAATGAGGGCTGATAGTGAGCGATTGGGGGGCAGAATGGGGGGCAAAATGGGAGAAATGGGGGAACGGCTAGAAGCTAAATTAGAGGGGTTAGACAATGGGATAGAAGGGGTGAAACATGGGTTAGCGGGGGTAGAAAACAGAATGGCCGCTCAAGAGAATCAAATGGAAGGGATGAAAAAGGGGTTAGAGGGGTTAGAAAACAGTATGGAAGGCAAATTGAGGGACATGAGGGACCAAGCGGAAAGGGAAGTTTAAAAAATGTGGCAGCAGATAGAGGGGGTCAGAATGGGGGTAGAAACTAAATTGGATGCTCATAGGGAGGAAATGGAGCAGATGACGGTGGCATCTGGGCAGGAGATGCAAGTGATAGGAGAAGAGATCAGAAGAGGTGTGAGTGAGGAGGTCGGAGGAGTGCGCGAGGAGGTGAGGCACTGTAAGGAGCGCATGGAGAAGGAGGTGAGAAAGGGGACTGTAAAATTGCAAGGTGGTATAGAGGAGTTGATGCTGGGAGTAGAACAACTGACAGTGGGACAAAAGGAGTTGGGGGCCCAGGTAAAGAAGAACACAGCGGTAATAGAGGGTTTAAAATCGACACAGAAGGAGATGAAAAAGGACGTAGGGGTAATTAAAAAAGAGTGTCAGACGGTACATGAGGACCTGACGAGGAAAATGAACAAGGTGGTAGAGGTGATGGAGGTTAAAGAGCGGGAGGTGCGGGAGCATATAGAAAAAAATAAGGTGGAGTTAGAGGAATAACTTAAGGGGGCGCACGAGGAGATGAAGGAGGTGAAGCAGAAATTAGAAGAAGTGGAAGAAGGGGTGAGCGAAATTAAGAAGCGACGGAGAGAGGATAAGAAAGAGATAAAGGAGGAAGTAAAAGAATTGGTCCAAAGTCTGTGTTCGGATCGTGATGATGTGCTCATTAACCGGATGAGGGATTCGCAGGTGATGGAGGAGAAGCGAAGAGAAAGAGGACCCGGTGTAAGTGGTGACCAATATGGTCGTGCGTATGATGCGCCAGGTGATTTAATAAGCTTGGGGGTCGAGATAGACCCGGATGTTCGTGAGAGGCCAAGAGTGAGGTGTATGGCTGGTCCGGAGGGTATGGAACGAGGGTGCGAGCGAGAGGGCCCGGTGATGGGAGAGGTGCGAGGTGTGAGTGAGCAAGGTTGTGGTGGTATGGAATGGGTAGCGGGTTGCGGAAGTGTGACCCATGCATCGACACCAACAGGGGTAGTTTTTAGAGGGACAGGGGAGGCACGGGAGCCCCTTGGGGGTAATGTACTGTGGGGGCCCGGCCGGTTCGGCCCCGCGCTGACCCCGCAAAGGGCGACGCACGGGGTCCGGCAGGCGGGCAACGACTCGCATACGAGGTGGTCCCACAAGGTCCCACTCGTGCCGTATGACGGTGGGTAAGGGTGGCATCCCTGCCACCCTTCCCATGAAATGGGGCAAATGCGCTATAGATTATGGGGTGTATGGCAGTGAAAACTAGCCCGGGTGGGTTAGGATATTGTGTGTAGGGATCTAGCGAAGATGACATTAGGTAACGTTAAGGTTTAGATAGTGACTGATACCTGTAGTGGGGACGCAGGTAGATTAGAGTGGATGATAATGACGAGGGAGCGCAATAGTTTAAAGGGACGACTGGGAAGCGCAAGTTTCAGAGGGGAGTAGTTAGATGAGATGATGCTGTGTGAGAACTGGACAGGTGTGTGGAGCAGTGTATGAGTAGTGAGTGTTGTGGATCAGCGCGAATGCGCTTGGGGGAGAGAAGGGTGCAGGCGGCACCAAGTATGAGAGCACAGGTGTGCAAGTACAGGTGTGTGGAATATATGGAGCAGAGAATGAGTGGTGTGGAGAGAGTTGGAGTAAGTGGGACGGAGTGGTGTGCGTGGTGCGAAGGTGTGGATGGGGGAAGAGTGGACCCCCATCACGGATACCCGGGGCGGGTATTGTAAGTGTTAGGTAGAGGGTATAGGTAAATTGTGGTTGGATATTGGCATTTGTGGTGCGGTTGCAGAATGGTATTGTGGATGGGTGCATTGGTGTGGTGAAATTGGCTGGTCGTGTGGCCTGTTAGTATGAGTGTGAATGGTTGGGCACTCCGCCACTGTTAGATGTCGGCCAGGTGAGGCCGCAGGTGGGCTCTGGGAGCCGTTAGTGTCAGTGGGTGCCTGAGGATCCCGGGTGTGGATCGGGCAGCCCGTGCCAGAGAGGGCACTGAGGGGGTGAGAGTGTGAGAGGGCCTTCCCCAGTTAGTTAGGTTAGGGTGAGGAGCAGGTGAGCTCGGTAGGCAACAACAGTGGTGGAGGTGTGCAGGTGGGCGGACCAGCTGGGAGCGTCACACGACCCAGCCACCGAAATTGTGCGGGGGCACCGAGTGATGAATCGGGGGAGTGAGACCCCAACTTGAGAAGCACCACAGTTTGGTCAATGGGAATTGGTTTTTAGAACCCATAGTGTAAGTTGGCCAATGGATTGGCAGGGAAAGACCCCGGGTAATGTAAAGTTGTTAAAGTCATTTAGGAAATAGTTAGGATTGATGAACCTGTCGCACCATACGCAGCCACTTACGTGAGGTGGTGATGATGACTCCACACCTGTGTTCCTTTGTTCTGTGTTGCAGGAAAGGAGAATTGCTGTGTGGATTTGTGAGACGCATCACGACGTGGATAAGACATTGGGGTGATTCCATCTCTCCCTCCTTAGGAGGGACTGATGATGAATTGGTGATGGCAGATTTTGATGTTGAGTTGGAGATGGCAAATTTTGATGAGAGTTGGAAATAGCAAATTTGATTGGTTAGGAGGGAGAGAAGACGAATTTGGTTTATGGGAGGAACGGGGAAGACAGTAGGGACGTTTGTTGATGTGTAAAGTAGATGTTTGTGGGTAGTGTTGTGTTTTGTGGATACAGTAAGGGGTAAGGGAGGGGCAATGTAGGTTACCTGGTGGGGGGGGGGGGGGGCGTACGGTAGGAACGTACCTGTCTCACCTGGTTCCCATGTGCCCCCAGTGTGCATTACCTTGAATTGCGTGCACTTTTGCGCCCTTACCACCTTACTCACTTGTCTTCTTTTGTCTCCCACCTCCGAGGATCTGGCTTTGGGGCAGAGAGAGAGGAGAGAGAGGTGCTGGCTCCGCAGTTGTGGGCCTGTACTTCCGCTGCTTGCTGCCTGGATCGATACACCATATGGACCGCAATTTTGGTGGCCGCCCACAATGGACCGCAGTTCTTTGGCGGTCAAGCACCACCCGTGGATGGACCTCTGGGTCAACGTGGCACCTATGCCATACAGGTGAACCACTTTTAGTTGGCCCCCCTGACGGCCACAATTTAGAAATGGACGCGGTTGGCGCCTTTCTTTATTTCTGTAGAAGCCAGAAGGCCAAGTGCACTCCAAGAAGGCAAGACCAGCGGCAGAACATCGGCCGGCTGCGACACCACCGGTGACCATGGACACTTAATTGTGCATTGTTATTGAACACTTTATTGGTGCACCGGATGGTGCTGACTGTGCGTTTGGGGTGGTGCTTTTGGTGCTTGGACGGGGTGCTCTGCACATTATTAAAGGCCGTAGGGCCACAGGGCACTCGTGGGTTGGTGTATCGATGCTGGCATGCGTGCTCTCTCTCTCTATGCATAACATCTGCATGTGTTCCTCAAAGAACAGGTCCTGGATCGTAGTGTAAATATCAGTCTTGTATAAATGATGCTCCCTACCGGCTGTATGTTTAGTTTGAGGATGCTTTCCGCGATTCGGTTATCCTGTGGGTGTGTTTCTGTTAGGAGAAGGGTGCAACGTCGCAGGGGGACATATTTACTCATTTGTGAACATCTGTAAAACTGTCGCACTCAGGGTTGAGTTAATAGTAGAGGGAACTACATCTGAGTGCCACACTAAAGTAGGTAAAAATTTATCGGGTCGGGCCACCCCGAGGTAGAGAAGGGTGCAATGTTGCGGATATGGGATTTGCATCCATCCATATCCGCTTGTAAATATTCCCCTATTTCCTCAATACTTCCCAACTATCCCCAATCCCCCATTCCCTAGTCCCATTTTCTGTAAACAACACTCTATAGACCCGACCTCCCCCTATTTCCCCCCATTAAATGTCGCATCCAGGTCCACCACATCTCACGTAGACAACTATAGGACATCTTGCTAGTTATTCTTAGTCTATGTCAGTTAAGGATTAGTTTCCATTAATTCTGACCCTTCGTTGCACCAGAATGTGATTGTATGGCACCGTTAGGAAGTTTAGGACCTCCCAATACCTCCCCGCAGCTCTTCCTCACGGTTCAGAAACAACAACAACAACAGCAACGGCGGCGGCGTGCACAGGGAGTGCGCGTCCTCACTCCGGCTTGGTTGGTAGGGGGTGTTGGGAGGGCACGAGGCCTTCCCCACGAGCCGCCATCGAACATGTGCTCGACGGGGTTACCAAATAGGGGCTCCTTGTCAGCTCCTCGTCAAGGGCGGAGCCCGGTAACCCCCGCACCCAATGGAAGCGGCGGACCGGTCCCATCTGGGGCGGAGCCAACCAGCCGAGGGCGTGTGACTCCCCGTTGAGCATGCGCAGCCGAGGGAGTGGTGACGTGAGATGCGCGCTGAGCTTGGAGCAAGCAAGACGTACCCTCCGAGCGCTGTGAGGCCTCCCTGCATCTCTTGGACCGTGCTTGATCCTGTCCCCGAGCCAAGGTGCACCTTGTGCTATCGAACAACCTGTCCTTCCCTGCCATCAATCCCTGTGTAAGTCAGCCTTGTTCCGTTTGTCTGTGGTCTGTCTGGGAATAGATAAGACTGTAATTAAGTGCCTATCTCTTCTGTGTCTTTACCTCACTACCTTGTAATCTACCCCTTTTCTCCCCCACTGTAATTATATCCTCCTCCGGAGGTCTTGAGAACTGTACCCATTGCGTCGTTTCATCTATCCCAGTCGTTGTGTCCTTTCCATCATTGATTTAGCATAGCGCGATTTGGTCAACGTTTGGGTGGAATCGGGTGAGTTGGGGAAGAATCGGGGGAACTGTTAGGTCGCGGTGGACCATCCGCTCGGCCCAAAGTAACATCTAAACCGCGTCCGTAACACTATTAATTTTACCTCAACATTTTAATTGTCATTGCATTTATTTTCATTTCATTATTTGTTGCATTTTACTTTGGTGTGTCTTGTTTCGTTTCTTTGTTCTTTGGGTTCGGATTAACCCCGTGTGTTCCCGATTAGATAAGGCTTCGGGCCTTTCCCGTGCCCGCCAAAGACAATCCCGTCAAGTTTTGAAATACACCTCATCGTTAAAGCTCGTTTCGGTCATCCATCACCCAGGGGTATTGACACTGGGGACACGACAATACCAACGGAACAAAAGTAATTAGCTCAAAACACATCTTATCTAACTTTTTACATGAATACACAATGTCATATACCTGTGAATAGAGACAGAAACGTTATATACTGATAGCAGCCAATCTGACATGCACCATGTAAGAAATCGATCAACATCCTACATTCCGGCCTTGAGCCCAAAATAAGGGGGTAATGTTGAATTCTTCTTAAAATTTGTGTGAATATCGTATCTCATCCAAAACCTGTATATATGGTGTGATAGAGGGTTGAGTGTGGATAATTTTGCTGTATAAAACAGTGATATTGAGTATTGATGTTGATAAGGTCATTTTAATATGATGCTAATGGCGAAACCCAAATATTTTCTCAATGTTTTCATTATTGCATCTCTCATTCCGATAAAATATCATGTATTTTCCTTTTGTTTCTTTTTTGCAATGTGCCTCATCATTCTGGTTATTTTTATATCAAAATTTGATTGGTGGCATTATTTTTGTTGAATATGTGGGGAAATTGCATTTAATCTCTGAATCAGCTTTTGGAAACCCCACGGTATAAATGTAAACACAATTTTCACAGCGAGGTACACTGACCTGAGAAGGTTGCCCTCTGGAATGTTGTTCAGAAAGGTCTGAAGTTTGAAAAAAAAACATAAGGAAACGAAATATAGCATGAGGTGTTCACACCTTCCAAAATATAGGTGTGTGTTCCCCAACGAGAGTGAGTGGAAGGAAAAAGCTCATACTTTGGAAGAAATGATGAAGGACCTCGTTGTCTTTCATCTCAAGCTGCTGTGGGAAAATCTGAACCTTTACTTTCCAGAAAATGAGGCCGAATCTCTGAAGGAAATTATGTGGATCGTGAATACCTTTGTGTCCGAGAACATGAAAAGGGCTCAACTGGGGCAACTCACGGAGTCACTTCTTGATTTGCACATGGATTTTGTGCAGAAATCTTCCTTCCCTACATTTGACGACTACGGGGACTTCTAGGTATCTGATTAATTTTCCTGAATACTGGGCTCTGGCAGAGAAAGTCATGGCCATCCTTGTTCGCATGGCCACCACAGACCTTTCAGAGAAGGAATTCTCAGCATTAATCGACATCAAAACGAAGAAGTGGAATTCTCTCCTGGACCTCGATCCTCTGATGTGGGTATCTTGGAAACATCCGTAACAATGGTGCCATGATGGCATCGCAGATCAAATTTAGGAGCAGAGAAAACATCAGGATTAATTGTAGAATGTGGATGCAGGCATATTATTAGGAAAGGATGCAGGATCCTGTGGGGCAGGTCAGAGGATTACCTTGCTTCTCATCATCCAGGTGTGTGCCAATCAAAGTCTCGACATGAATACGATGACGACTTGCGTAGGCCTATTTGGTTGACTTGTATCTTGGTCTGGCATGATATCATGTTCATTAGTATGAAAATAAAGGTTCCAATGTAATCCTCATGTCATCATCAAATTTCCTACTATTCCGTTTTCAAATTGCTGTGATTGAATCACTTGCTTCATGATGGGGTAAATGACATTCGAAAAGGTTGAGAAGCACTGCTTTATAACCCTCTATAATTACACTATATAACCCTTTAGAATTAAACAGGGTGGGTTAGAAAGGTTGTTCTTCTTCATTTCTAAAGGATTGAAGGAAGGACATAGTCAAACATTAAAATGGCTTCACCGCTTTAAAGAAAGCTCCTTGGGGGACTGACCGTTATTTCCCCACGGTTTCTGAGAAGATTTTCAAAATAAATTACCTGCATGTGAAAAGCCCCCTTTTCAGCCTCTTATAGGGGGCGGATCTGGATGGGGACCACAACCCCATGAGACCTTATTGCTCTGATGCATCGTACCAAATTTGGTCCATATTGGTCAAATGCAGTACCTTCAGGAAAGTATTCACACCCCTTGACTTTTTCCACATTTTGTTGTGTTACAGCTTGAATTTAAAATGGATCACATTTAAAAGAAAATTGTCACCGATCTACACATAATACCCCATAATGACAAAGTGGAATTTTATTTTAGAAATTTTGGCAAATCAATTGAAAACGAAAAGCTGAAATGTTTTTTTTATTTTTAAAATACATGTTCTAAAGCTCGTAATAGAGCTGCGCACACACACACACACACACACACACACACACACACACACACACACACACACACACACACACACACACACACACACACACACGACAAACACTTAACACAGCCAATGAGCTTGGGAGAAGTGCCGTCCCTACCGTCACTTCCCAGGATACTCTGGGTACCAGTGACGTCGTAACAATGGCGCCGCTTTTCTCACCGTATTCAGTAGGGCATTTCCTCAAGAGGAATTTCCTCCTCCTCATGGATGCCAAACGATCCAGACTCTTCCTAGATATTGCCGTCCAACCAGACTGAACAACTGAGCAAGAAGAACCTTCATCAGAGAGGTTGCCAATAACCCAATGACCACTCTGACAGAATTACAGAGTTCCATGGCTGAGATGGGAGAACCTGCCAGAAGCAAATCTAGGCTTTATCGGGGAGTGGCCAGACGGAAGCCATTCCTGAGAAAAAGGCACATCGCAGCACACCTGTAGTTTGCAAAAGGCACATGAAAGACTCTGAGAGCATGAGGCAAAATATTCTGTGGTCTGATGAGACAAACATTTAACTCCTTGGCCTGAATACACAAAGCACTAGGTCTAGCAGAAACTTGAGCAAAGGTCATCAACCATCCAGCACCATCCCTACTGCGAAGTATGGTGGTTACAGCATCATGCTATGGGGATGCTTTTCAGCAGCAGAGACTGGGAGATTTGCAAGGATAGAGGGATAATGAATGGAGTGAAATACAGGCAAATCCTTGAGGAGAACCTGCTTCAGAGTGCAAAAGACCTCAGACTGCAGTGAAGATTTACATTCCAACAGGACAATGATCCCAAGCATACAGCCAAAGCAACACTGAAATGGCTTCAGAACAAGAACGTGAAAGTCCTTGAGTGGCCCAGCCAAAGCCCAGACTTGAACCCCACTGATAATCTGTGGAAAGACTTGATTATCGCTGTTCACGACACTTCATCCAATTTGACAGAGTTTGAGCAAATCTGCAAGGAATAATGGGTGAAAGTCCCCAAATCCAGATGTGCAAAGTTGATACAGACATACCCCAGAAGACTCGAAGCTATAATCACTGCCACAGGCACTTTCACGAAGTATTAACTCAGGGGGTTGAATACTTATATAAATTAGATATTTCTGTATTTCATCGTCAATAAATTTGTAAAAAATTCTCAAAACATGTTTTGACTTTGTCATTATGGGGTATTGTGTGTAGATCGGTGACAATTTTTTTTAAAATTTAACCATTTTAAATTCAAGCTGTTTTAAATTCAATTCATTTTAAATTCAACAAAATGTGAAAAAGTCAAGGGGTGTGAAATAAAGGCACTGTCGTCAGTGAGGAAAATGTGTTTTAGTGAATATGAGGGATTCGGGGAGGGAGCCTGCGGCCCCATTTCCAGGTGAGATAAAACCATGAGGAGCACAACTTAAGGTGAAGGCATGGTCCCGATGCCTTGTGATGAGTTTGTTCTGGATTTGTCTAGCGGTTTATTTTTTAAATGAAATATCAAAATTTGGGACAAAACCTCCTTTCACCCTCTTCATAGGGGGCGAATTCGGATGGGTAGCACAAAACCCCATGAGACCTTGCTGTCCTGATGTACTGAGTTTGGTCCATATCAGTGAGGTAGTTTGTGAGGAGATGTTTTAGTCAAATGCTAACGGACGGACGGGTGGACACTGCGACACACTCTATGAGGTTATTTTGGAGAAATAACCTCAAAATTGTCTCACTCCTCTCTGAGCATGTACGACCGAGACAAATTCGGAGCCGAAGTACTGAACTGCTAAATATTCCAGGTTAGTTTTCCAATTCATGTTCCGATTCCGGTTGAAAATGCAACATTAAATTTAAGTGAAGTTGTTCTTTGATAATAAAATGACATTTCTATACAGACAGATAGACAGCATGTGAAGTAATTTTTCCACAATTCGGGCCTGGTTTTTCACAATTACTGTAAGGGGAGATGCTACTAGAACCATGTGGGCACTGATCAAATTGCTAATGATCAAATTGCTAATGATCAAATTGCTAATGATCAAATTGCTTAATAGATCAAATTGCTCATGATCAATTTGCTCATGATCAAATTGCTAATGATCGAATTGCTAATGATCGAATTGCTAATGATCAAATTGCTAATGATCAAATTGCTAATGATCAAATTGCTAATGATCATGATCAAACTGGTAATGATCAAAGCGCTAATGATCAAATTGCTAATGATCAAATTGCCCATGATCAAATTGCCCATGATCAAATTGCTAATGATCAAATTGCTAATGATCAAATTGCTAATGATCAAATTGCTACTGATCAAATTGCTAATGATCAAATTGCTAATGATCAAATTGCTGATGATCAAATTGCTAATGATCAAATTGCTAATGATCAAATTGCTAATGCTCAAATTGTTAATAGATCAAATTGCTAATGATCAAATTGCTAATGATCAAATTGCTAATGATCAAATTGCTAATGATCAAATTGCCCATGATCAAATTGCTAATGATCAAATTGCTAATGATCAAATTGTAAGAAACATCGTAAATCTTTCATACGAGCTGAGGCTTTGGATATTAAAAAAACAAAAAATATATGTCTGGACCTACCCAGTCCTCCAGGCAAGGTCTTCACCACCTGTTTGAGTTGAGCAATCTCCAGTGCCTCCCAGAGCATGCTATCTGTGCATTTATCTTCAGGATCCAGATTAAAGCTGTACACAAGCACCCCCAAAATTTGCCTTACAACCCACAACAATCATCAATATCATCATCATCATCGTCATCATCATCATCATCATCATTCGGCAGCCCGAAGGAAGCCGGTTGCACAAACCAATTTCCTCCAGAGATCGTAAAGAGAACAGATGTTGAAGGGTTGTCTATAATGCGCGAGTTGAGGGCAGGTTGTGATTAGGTGGAGTACGTTGTCGGGTTCGAGGCGACAGTGAGAGTCCTGAGTTAGACCGAGTTTGTGTTGGTATGTTTTGAGTGTGGGATGGGAACCATAACAAAGTCTGGTTAGTTTTACTCTGGAGGAGAGCGGATTGGTTTGTTCAGATAGTTGGATCATGGAGTCTGGTTCGTTGAGTATTTTATTATTGAGCTATGGTTGTGACAAAGCTGTGGTTGTGATGTTATTGTTTTTCTGGGATGGTGTGTTTTAGGGTGCAGGTGCCATGTTTGAGAAGATATTGTTATAGTAAGTTTAAGGTGAAGAGTTTTTGTGTCTTGGAGAGAGATGGGGGAGGGACAGAGGAGAGAGAGAGAGGTAGAAGGGGGAGGGGAGAGAGAGGGGGGAGAAAGACGGAAGAGAGGGGAGAGGAGAGAGGGGCAGGGGGAGGGGAGACAGGGGAGAGGGGCAGGGGCAGTGAGAGAGAGGTGGACAGATAGATCATGGAGTGTGGTTCGTTTTTCTACGATCATGGAGTGAGCTGAGAGGTGGACAGATCTATTTGTCACTAAAAAGGTTTAAAAAGAAATGTCTTATGTTCTCATGTGAAACCATGCAAGCATTGGAGAGAGGTCGACCGGATGTAGATTATTGCGGCAGAGCATCAACCCCTTTTCATTTGCTCCAGGCTGGACTACAGAGTGAAATGGCCCGCACACACCATAAACATGTGAAATTAATAGTGTTTGTTTATTAAAAAATAATTTCACCAGAAAATATTTCAGATCATGGGGGTTTCCAGGGGAGGTTACCCCCCCCCCCCCTGAAATTTGGGATCCCTACTCGTCCCTTATTGACCAATCAATTGCTCTGAAACCCGATACAGCCCTTCCACTCAATGGTCCGTAGGAGCGTCCGGTCTTACATTTTTCAGATCAGGGGGCCTCTCAAGGGATCAGGGGCCTTCCAGTGGGGGTTCCTCCAAATCAGTCGAGGTCTGAACTACATACAACTTCAAGAGACGATCGTCGGCCCACTCGAGGTATTTATTTTCTATTGCTTTACTATGCTTCCTTTTGTTTTCTCCTCCCATGTCCTTGTAAAGGGTCCCTGCTGTTGTAGAATAATAAATGTCACCGTTGAAACTGCTACATTAAAGCTCAAGGTGTCGCTTCTTCTCCCTCAATCCTCGGAACACGGCTTTTAAAACAGACAAGTAAATTATTGAACCACCTTTAGAGGCCATTTTTCCCCGCAGGGCAGGGGTTGCGCCTTTTTCGGGCACCTTGGCCCCCTTTTTGAAGCAATGTTTTATGGCCGGATGCCCTTCCTGCCGCCAACCCTGTTAGTCGCCTCTTGCGACACACAGGGAATTACCAGTGAACTGGTACTCAATTTGCCGACCTCGGAAGGATGACAGGCTGAGTCAACCCCCCTGGTGTTAATTCAGCGATCAACCGGGATTCGAACCCAGGATCCTAGGATCCCAAGCTGGCACCCTAACCGCTTGAAGGAACGAAATTTTGTTCCGAGTAAACGGATTATTAGCTTTCCAACAGTACCATTTGTATTACTGTACAACACGAGAAACTCTTTTGAATAAAGCGTGATGGAGGGAGAAGCTGGGCTCCTTTTATACAAAGATTATATTTTAGGAGTCGCGGAAGGCGAGAGAACGAGGCCATTCGTAGGGTTCGAAGATGGTTTATTGTAACAGCAAGATCCAGCACACTAAACTCGAACGGAAGTCGGCACGCTTATATAAAGCCAAAAGCCCTCTTCGGAAGGCGTGGCTCCGGCAACCGCGCGTGCGTCACGTCCGCACAACCACAAGTCCAACAGGCCCGTGCACGTGTATTATGCCCAAATAAGGTAATCACATAGGTAACCGCCACATGCGGTTACCTGCACATAAGGTAACCGCCACAATATCATACTTGGATGCAATGGGGCAAATACAATAATAATAAAATCTAGTAATTCTCATTTTATTTTTTAATTCCAGATTACATTCCCTATTTAAGGTATGTCTTACCGGATGGATCCGCTGAAGAGGACAGGGTCTTGTAGGATGATTGAGAATCGGGAGCGTAGCGTATGTAAGGGAAGCTTGGCTATATCAATGTTGTCAATGATTATTCTTCCTGAGAAAACCGACAGTTCCTGCATTTGCATTTTTTTAAAGCTGAAAAAGATTCTTCAATTAAAACAATTAAAATAACAAGAAGCACCCCCTCCCTACTGGAGCCACCAGGGAGGGGGGAGGGGTCATGTTATTGTCTTTACGATTACTAGGGCATGCCCGTACTATATCTATATCTAAAATTATATCCCCCCCTCTATTTACATGAAATGGTTTGGTCCATGAAATGTTTTGGTCCATTCGCAACGCCAAAGCGAACGGCGAACGCTTTACATGAAATGGTTTGGTGCATGAAATGTTTTGGTCCATTCGCAACGCCAAAGCGAACGGCGAACGGCTTGCGAGTACAGTGACAATCCCCCCGGGGTTTTTATTAGTTTTAAAACATAGTTTAACGCCAACATAGCGCCAACATAGTTTGCAAACGTGAAATAAATGAATACGCTCTCAAATGTGCCATCCGAGGCAGAGTGTGTCCGCCACGTTCGGCACACGCGATAGCTCGCTGCTCTCTGATTGGTTGAATCGTTTTTTGGACATAGCTCGGTAAGTAATTGTCCGATTAATATGAAACCTTGAAAAGGCACATCCTCGGGTCCCCAGCAATATACCTGGCAAGTTTAAAGTATATCGGACCCGTGGTTGTCGAGAAACAGCGGTCACAGACAAACGTACAAACGTACAAACGTACAAACAAACACACAGAGATTACTGGAATTATAGATAGATTAATACCATAGTAGAGTACACACCATACGGGCGATCTTGTTACAAGCGTGTAAAACGGTCTTCTGACACATCGTTTTATTTGGGCAGTGTATAGGCAACAGACCGCTACCTTGATCGCTCCCAGAAATAAAATTAACCCTGGTTACGTATATGAAGCGAAAACATGCGTACTGCTATATATATAATACATTGTGGTTATATGGCTCCAATAATTCCAATTGCACCATATTCCCCCCCAAAGGAAAAAAAAATGCCAAGATCGGTGGAATTTTTTTTTTTTCAAAACTTGATGGAATCAAATGAAACTTGCACATGCCAAATTTCAGGGAGTCCTCATTAAACCCTGAAACTTTCAGCTTCCCAGGTCAAACCCTCTGAGGATTATATGAAGCATACATACTCACACTTGCTCATATATATATACATATATAAAATGTACAAATCCTTGAGTGCAGAGAAGATTCGTATGGTGGGAGTTTGGTTGCCTTGTTTAATGTTCCCATATTTTTATGTTGAAGGCTTCATTCACGATCTATATAGTCCTCATCGAGGCCAGGCCTTCAATAAAATAACTGCAGTGATAGAAAAGCGAAGAAAGAGAGAATAATATAATCGAAGAGTTGTTGAGGAAGTAAAAAAATCTGCTTTTTGAAAAGGACATTGCACATGATGCTTAGATCCCATTTGTCGATTGTCTCAGAATGTCCTTGAAAAAGGCACACTTATGTCTCCTTGTGCCTGTCGGACATGTGATCTGAACACCTAAGAACAAGCTCCTGCATGAGTCTTGGAAAAGTAGGACAAAAAACGAGCTGAATTATCCCCCCAAAGGCATAATTAGTGGATGTGCAAAAATTCCCCACCCTCAAAGGTGTCAACCATCCTGAAGAAGGCGAGGGAAAGCGACGACTTTCCGCTACCTGTGCGCCCACAGATTCCAACCTGAAGGAAAAGCAATTGCAGAAAGAAGATCGGAAGAGTTCAAGGCAGAGACAGTGGGTTATCTATGCGTTCTGGTGAAAAGAAGAAAGTGAAAGGGTGAGGAAACAGAAATAAAGGAAAAAAACTCAAAAAACAAAAAGGCCGAAAAGTACAAATGCATCATAAGCCAAAAATGTATTAATATTAATATATGTCGAAAAAAAACATGTACCGGTATATACAGTATATACAGTATATATATATATATATATATATATATATATATATATATATATATATATATTACAAAGTATTAATGTCCACTACCATTGCACAATTTTAATTGGCACTCAGATCTTTGCAAATTGGAAATATTCAATTATGTAAAACTCTTCTCCGAGGAAGGAGCTTCAAGCAATTATGAAAAGAACAATATTATGCGGTTATCATTGAATTTAAGTAATACGAATGATCACATTACAAACAAGAAAAAGAGTAATCAGAGATTGCAAAACCTCACCAGGATGTATTTTCAGTGGTTTTTAAGGCTCTGTGCGGACAAACAGACGAACAAACAGACAGACAAACAGATGAAAAATCGGTCAGAGACCGAGGCCTTGCCAGAATGCACTTTTTTATCGGCCATTTTGGACAAATATGGCGGCCGAACCACGTGACCGATGACGTCATCATTATTTGTTTTCTAAACTAATTTATTCCTAGATGATGCTCAAGAAATTTCGTCTTGATCGGGTGAAGTTTTGTACTTGTCGAATTATGACGTCATAATGGAGGCATCTATGACATCCTCATCGACATATTTTATTACCCTTGGAGAGTTCTTTACAATGAGCCATGTCTCAATTTTTTTCTATTCAGCACTTTTGGAGATATAGAGGTGCAAAGTTTTTCGGTTTTTCCAAGATGGCGGCCGAACCATGTGACCGATGACATCATCATTATATTTTTCCTCCACCAGTTTATGCCGACATGGTGCTCAAGAAATTGCATCTTGATTGGATGAAGTTTTGTACTTGTCGAATTATCGAATTATAACGTCATATTGGAGGCTTTGGGCCGATAGAGTTAAAAATTGGGCACAGTCTATTCCAGGGCAAGACAAATATGTGTGTAAAGTTTGGCGATTCCACGTGCAACAGTGTAGACGTAGTACTGTGAACAAACAGACAGACAGACAAACAGACAAACCAACCGATCAACATACTTGCCGGAATCTTTTCCGGCAAGTAATGAAAAATTGGTCAGAGACCGAGGACTTGCCGGAATGCACTTTTTTATCGGCCATTTCGGACCAATATGGCGGCCGAACCACGGGACCGATGACGTCATCATTATTTGTTTTCTAAACTAATTTATTCCTTGATGATGCTCAAATTTCATCTTGATCGGATGAAGTTTTGTACTTGTCGAATTATGACGTCATAATGGAGGCACCTATGACATCATCAATAACAGATTTTATTCCCCATGGAGAGTTCTTTACAATGAGCCATGTCTCAATTTTTTCTATTCAGCACTTTCGGAGATATAGAGGTGCAAATTTTTTCGGTTTTTCCAAGATGGCGGCCGAACCACGTGACCAATGACGTCATCAATTGGGCACAGTCTATTCCAGGGCAAGACAAATATGTGTGTAAAGTTTGGCGATTCTACATGCAACGGTGTAGACGTAGTACTGCGAACAAACAGACGGACAAACAGACAAACCAACCGATCAACATACTTGCCGGAATCTTTTCCGGAAAGTAACAAACGGACTCAAATGCAATACCCTCTCCTCAGGTGAGGGTAACTGGAAGGACACTCGGTCGAGCGCATACCTCCGTCACACTGAACAGTTTACGTTTTGTATCCCACTGATAGGTCGCATCTGGATCCGCACCTGAACCAAAATCGATTTGGCTTGTTATTGTCACCTAACGAACTCATCCACCTAGTTTTGTCATAACCTGTCCACAAAGTCTCGTCCGAATCCATCCATAACTTTTTGAGATATCCTGCTCACAGACAAACAGGGATGAAAACACAACCCCTGTCCATATTCAGTGGCGGAGGCAATAAATAACTAAGGATGTAGTTTACAAAAAAAATCTAATCTAATCTAATGTTTTCTTTTATCACGATACGATTTTCAAGGTTATTGCAAACAGGACCACATTCATCTTACTATAATTCACCAAATGTCCGTCCATCTGTCTGTCCGTTCGAAGGTACCGCAAAAATGGCTGAACCGATCGCAACGATATTTTGGTTGGGTAATCCTGGGACCCCCTGGAGTAAAATAGGCTGTATTGTTTTTCCAATTTTTGCAGGTTTTCCAATTTTCCAGTTTTTCCAAACACGATGGAATAATATTTACCGATATGAAGTGATGTGGCTTTTGTTGAAATTCTACATACCAGGAGAGAGTAGATCGACTCCTAACAAACTCTTCCTATATAAACGTGCGGCTCCAAAGTAACATGGCAGCATGTGCAAAGCGACTGAGAAACAGGTGCAGTGGCCGCTTCCGTTTTACAGATTCGGCGCACACTCTTCACACATAAACGTGCGACTGAGAAAGATGTGTCTCGGCCGCTTCCGTTTTGCAGAATTCAATCTTTTTTCAAAATTGGCGCCATGTACTGTTTAGATTTTGATGATTTGCGTGTGATATGATTCAACGGATGTATATATATATATCGTTTAACAAAAAAAAGCCTTCAATTTCTGATATTTTCCTTTTCATTTGGGCTTCCCAATTGAAGCCCTGCCCGTAGGGCGGGTACCGTTGCTGGTTCCCAAAATGCACAGAAGATAGAAGGGAGAGGAAGAGGGAGAGAGGGAGAGATAGAACAGCAAGGAGATGTAAACCCTAAAGCTTCAATCAACTCATTCTAAGCATACTCAACACTAAATGTGGGTTAGCAAGAGTGAGCAGCAATGGAGCAACGTCTCCGCCACACTCTGCTCCAGTTGTCAATACCAGCTGGTGGCTGAAAACAAAATCTTTAAACATTCAACCAAACAGTCCGCTCTTTCACAAGGAAGTAACCAAGAGAATAACGTCTCCAGTTGTGGAAACAGATTGTATGACAGATGGCGAACCTAAAACGGAAACGTAATCCCCCACCGCCTCCCATAGGCGCACACCAAACCACAACCCACAATGAGAATAGTAAATGCAAAAAAAAGAAAAAAGAACTTACCTTCTGCCCAGGTTCGATGTGCGCATTTATCTGCTTGAGTACCGCTTTGAGTGTGCAGTCATATCGCACTGACAGCTCCTGGATCTTTATCTCGCCACACTCTGGCCAGTTGTCCGGCACCTGTGCAGCGGCTGATGGACAATTGCTGCTGCTTTTACAGAGGAAAAATGACTCGACATTTCATTGGTATAAGCATCGCATCTTTAAAGATTGGGTGGATCCTGCAAGATGTAGACGGTCCGTTAGCTAAAGAAACTGAAAACCATCGACGAAAAACGACGACGATGCAAGCAAGATATGAAAGATAAACAAAAACTTACGAAGAAGCCCCTCATAAGTTTCCGTCTCGATGTCCAGGAGGCCGTTGACCCTTTTGATAGCACCCATATGCACCTCAATGTCTGCGAAATTCCGTATGACCCAATTTAGGTAGTTAGACACCTGTTGAGGACACCACAGAGGATAGTGACATCACTTCATTCGTATCAAATATGAAAGCAAGTTGTATGATCGTGGAAATGCGGCCTTCATAAGCTGTGCTGCACGATAGGCCTACCATAAGTGCGTAGGTAAGGCCAAGTCCTACAAGACCTGAATTAAGTCCATCGTATTTGTTGATTGATGTAACTGCAGCTATCAACACGATGCAGGCTCCGATGTAATCCTTCAAGTTAAAAAAAAATTCAAAGTTTAAACAGTGATTACATGTTTCAGGAGGACCATTTGTATTTTTGTTGGTAAAATGACAGAAATCAATATACAGGGCTTTCAGAAAGATTTAGACCCTTGACTTTTTCACATTTTGTTGTGTTACAGCCTGAATTTAAAATGCGGTTAAATGAGTTTTTTTGTCACTGATCTACACATAATACCCCAGAAAGTATTTTTATTTTTATTTTTACAAAATAATTAAAAATGAAAAGCTGAAATGTCTTGAATCAATAAGTATTCAACCCCTTTGCTATGACACTCCAAATTAAGCTCAGGTGCATCCAATTTCCTTTGATCATCCTTGAGATGTTTCGAGAACTTGATTGGAGTCCACCTGTGGCCAATTCAATTGATTGGACATGATTTAGAAAGAAACATACCTTTTTATATAAGGTCCCACAGCTGACATTGCATGTCAGAGCAGAAACTCTACCATGAAGTCCAAAAGACTTTCTGTAGAACTCCGAGATAGAATTTTGAGGAAGCATATAGCTGTGGGGAAGGGTATAAACAATTTCTAGAGTGTTGAAAGTTCCCAAGAGCACAGTGATCTCCATCATTAGGAAATGGAAAGAATATGGAAGTGCCCAGACTCTTCCTAGAGCTGGCTGCCTGACCAAACTGTGGAACCGGACAAGAAGGACCTTGGTCAGGGAGGTGACCCATAACCCAATGACCACTCTGACAGAACTACAGAATTCCTTGGCTGATATGGGAGAATCTGCTGGAAGAACAACAGTCTCTGCAGCACTTCACAAATCTAGGCTTTATGGGAGAGTGGCCAGACGGGAGCCACTCCTGAGAAAAAGGCACATGACAGCACACCTGGATATTGCAAAAGGCACATGAAAGACTTGGAGAGCATGAGTTAAAAGATTTTCTGATCTGATGAGACAAAAATTGAACTGTTTGGCCTGATGGCAAAGCACTACATCTGGTGGAAACCGAGCACATCTCATCACGCATCAATCACCATCCCTACCATGAAGCCTGGTAGTGGCGGCATCATGCTATGGGGATGCTTTTCAGCGGCAGGGACTGGGAGACTTGTAAGGATAGAGAGAACAATGAATGGAGCCAAATACAGGCAACTCCTTGAGGAAAACTTGCTTCAGAGTGCAATAGAACTTGTACTGTGGGGAAGATTTACGTTCCAACAGGACAAGGACCCTCAAGTATAGAGCCAAAGCAACACTGAAATGGCTTCCGAACAAGAAGGTAAAAGTCCTTGAGTGGCCCATCCAAAGCCCAGACTGGAATCTCATTGAGAATCTGTGGAAAGACTTGAAGATTGCTGTTCACTGACACTCCCCATTTTTAGCATGATAGAGCTTGAGCAAATCTGCAAGGGAGAATAGGAGAAACTCCCCAAATCCAGATGTGCAAATCGGATCCAGACACACCCGAGAAGACTCGACGCTGTAATCGCTGCCAAAGGAGCTTCTACGAAGTATTGACTCAGGGGATTGAATACTTGTGTAAATTCGACATTTCCGTATTTCATTTTTTATTATTTTGTAAAAATTTCGAAAAAAATTAATTCCACTTTGACATTATGGGGTATTAGGTGTAGATCAGTGATAAAAAAAATCTCAATTTAATCCACTTTAAATTCAGGCTGCAACATTACAAAATGTGAAAAAAGTCACGGGGTGTGAATACTTTCTGAAGGCATTGTAGACCTCGATACTGATTGAACTGCGATGCTTGAGAGAGAGAGACCTATGTTTGTAAACTCTTACCAGTCGCACTTCCAGCCAGCGGTTGGCAGATGACAAGAAGAGGTAAGCAACGTTGTTGGCATCCGTGAGCTCCAGCAACCGCTGTCGAAATCGAACCTCGTGCCTGCAGCGCACGCACCGCCAGCCACTCTCTGCACTCCGTCATCGACACAATACCATGCTAACCACTGGAATACCCCTGCACACCATCCCTCCACATGGTATCATGGATGAGGAGACAGTCCCATAGGACATTGGAGACACGTCCCAATGTATACTACATGCGATTCTCCTCTCATGGGAGGCTGAATAAGCTACAAATATGATGTGAAATGAAGAACAAGTCTTGCTCGTGAAGGCTAGTGTTGACCTGCCTGTGTCAGTGGATATGTGCAAACAATGGATGAAATGAGCAGGACATTGATTGAGCTATGCTAACCTCCGTGGGAAGGAAGGGGAAGCTGAAGTTTCAGGTGTTAACCCTTCCTTGGAGAAAGAGAGAGAGACGATATAAGAGAGAGGGTTGTTTAAAGGATGGAAGTGAGTGAGAGCGGGGTCAAGGGCCAGGAAACACATGGGGATGAGAATGACTGGGAGGGTCAGCGGTCAAGGGTTAAAAGTTAAGGGGGCTGGGATTGGAATAAACTGAAAATAAAATGGAAAAACAAGTGACAGAAAGAGATTATTCATAAACTAAAGCAACTCTAAAAAGTGATAAAAAAAACCCCATAATAAAACAAGAAAGAGCAATCAGAGATTGCAGACCATCGCCAGGACGTGTTTTCAGTGGTTTTTGTTTCAGTGATTTCTGTGATTGCAGACCATCGCCAGGACGCCAGGCCGTGTTTAAGGCTTTTGTGTTAAAACAAATATGGCGGCCGAACCACGTGACCGATGACGTCATCATTTATTTTCTCCACCAATTTATGCCTATATGACGCTCAAGAAATTTCATCTTTCCCGGATGAAGTTTTGTACTTGTCGAAATATGACGTCATCATGGAGGCATCTATGACATCATCATTGACATATTTTATTCCCCATGGAGAGTTCTTTACAATGAGCCAGGTCTCAATTTTTTCTATGCAGCGCTTTCGGAGATATGGAGGTGCAAATTTTTTCGGTTTTTCCAAGATGGCGCCAGTACCACGTGACCTATGACGTCATAATAATTTAAAAAATATTCTGCAGGTGTAGTTGCACCTATGGTGAAAATTTCCTGTCAATTGGACCAACGGTTGCAGAGAAAATGATCTTTATTCTGTGCAGACAAACAAACAGACAGATAAAATCACTCATAGAGCGACACTTGGCAAAACAGAACAAAGTAGAATGGCACTCAGTGGAGCATCCTTTTGACCTCAAAACAATTTGTGGTTTAATTCAGTTAGTTGATATGCAAATTGTCTTCAAAGTTGAAATTAATCAGATGAAAATTGTAAATTTTAGAAATTTGGCCTATGTTGACCTTTTGGCTTATGTTGACCTTTTGGCCTATGGTGATCTTAAAAATAGTTGGTGATTGAATTCAGTTAGCTGATATGTAAATCCTAATCCAATTTCAAGTCAATCGGATTAAAATTGAGGATTTTAGAAATTTTAAATTGTTGTTGACCTTTGGACTATGTTGACCTTTTGGCCTACGGTGATCTCAAAAATAGTTGGTGATTGAATTCAGTTAGCTGATATGTAAATCCTAATCCAATTTCAAGTCAATCGGATGAAAATTGAGGATTTTAGAAATTTGAAATTGTTGTTGACCTTTGGCCTATGTTGACCTTTTGGCCTACGCCGATCTCACAAAACCTTGACGCCCCCTGTCAAAGCCAACCATTCTCACCCCACGTTCTCCCTGACACTTGACCCCGTTCTCACTCAATACCACCCTATAACCTGCCCCTATCGTAGCTCTTTTGCTCCAACGAAGAGTTAATGTCCGAAACCTCAGTTTCCCATTGCTTCCCATGTCGGTTCGCATATCTCAATGAACGTCCTGTTGATTTCATCCATGACATAAATTATAAAATGCTCAGAATTATTCAAAAGTTTTACAGTCAATTGCGAAACACACAACGATATTATCTTGAGGGAGGAGGCAATATTGAGGACTATACTTGATCCATTTCATAGTATTACCTGAAGGCTCGAATGGTGGCGATGCCTTCTGCAGTCTCTGAGAAATGGGAAAACAGAGGAAGTTGAGTCGTGTCGTCCAGTTGTTGAAGGTCTCTGCCCATGAAAAGAATGAATGATTAAAATATGACGGTCAGAGATGTGATGAGACCCATCTAGTCATAGAACAGACCTTGAGCTTAAAAAAAAGGTCCAGATGGATCAATTTGCCTTTTCACAGACATACAGTACTTTGCAAAAACTTTGGATATCTTCATCAAAATCTCTAATACTACTACGACTACTAATACCAGTACTTCATCTTTAATGGCCTCAGTTATTCCCATCTTATTGTGGGGTTGCCTGGAGAACGTTATTTGTTCCAAGTCTTTCCCGATCTGGCTGGCCAGGCCTGACGTTCATGTGGAGCAGATTTGGGAAGGAATTTGTAATTTTATCAGTATCCTGGTGATAACTGGTCGACTCTTCACAAAAGACACCACATGGTCTTTAACATCCACCAACTAATACTGACAGATGGGACACCGAGCTTAACGTCCATCTGAGGAATGGCGCTGCACTTTGTGATGTAACACCTTGTCTGCAAAGAACTAACTCTGAATTTTATAGTTGGGTCTAAATCGAACCCAGGCTAAACAGCTAAAAGCTTCATTCGTTTGTATGCAGCACCAGGCTGTGGGGTAGCATCATTGGCTGAGGGCGCGGCTGTGTCGCTGATGCAATGCCTTCTGCTGATTAGGGCAGGAATTTGTACTTCAAGATTTCCTCCCCTCCCAAAGTCTGCTGATTAGCCTGGTGTTGGCTTAGCGGTTAGGGTGCCAGCTTGGGATCCTAGGATCCTGGGTTCGAATCCCGGTCGATCGCTGAATTAAGGCCAGGGGGGTTGTCTCAGCCTGTCATCCTTCTGAGGTCGGCAAATTGAGAACCAGTTCACTGGTAATTCCCTGTGTGTCGCAAGAGGCGACTAGCCTGGTGTTGGCTTAGCGGTTAGGGTGCCAGCTTGGGATCCTAAGATCCTGGGTTCGAATCCCGGTCGATCGCTGAATTAAGGCCAGGGGGGTTGTCTCAGCCTGTCATCCTTCTGAGGTCGGCAAATTGAGAACCAGTTCACTGGTAATTCCCTGTGTGTCGCAAGAGGCGACTAGCCTGGTGTTGGCTTAGCGGTTAGGGTGCCGGCTTGGGATCCTAGGTTCGAATCCCGGTCGATCACTGAATTAACACCAGGGGGGTTGACTCAGCCTGTCATCCTTCTGAGGTCGGCAAATTGAGTACCAGTTCACTGGTAATTCCCTGTGTGTCGCAAGAGGCGACTAGCCTGGTGTTGGCTTAGCGGTTAGGGTGCCGGCTTGGGATCCTAGGTTCGAATCCCGGTCGATCACTGAATTAACACCAGGGGGGTTGACTCAGCCTGTCATCCTTCTGAGGTCGGCAAATTGAGTACCAGTTCACTGGTAATTCTCTGTGTGTCGCAAGAGGCGACTAACAGAGTTGGCGGCAGGAAGGACATCCGGCCATAAAACATTGCTTCAAAAAGGGGACCACGGTGCCCGAAAAAGGCCAACCCCTGCTCTGCGGGGGAAAATGGCCTCTAAAGGTGGTTCCAAAGTATGCTGATTGGGGGAAAAAAAAGAAAAAACCAATGAAAAGGCTACCACAGGCTCTTTCACTAAATTATCACTTGTAAATCTATATTCCGAATCAAAATTGCCAAAACTATTTGCTGATAGGGGCATACTTACTTATAAGTGTTCCAATATACATGTGACAGGACAGGAGATCTGTTTCTTTGCAATCAAACGAACTCGTTCACTTCACAACGACATTAAACAGATTTTTATTCACGTACCTGGAGGCGACCCGGAAGTATTTCTGGATGAAGTAGAAAATGATGGCGAGAGGGACGAGTGCGATGAGAAAAACCGGAGTGACATAAGAGATGACGCCGAGAGCGGAGAGGCAGAGCAACGCCGAGCGCATCAGCGATTCCAGGGTAGTGGGGATTTGCTGCAACGGGACAGTAGGTGTTGCGTGTTGGCCAAACTTTTAGATGTGCTCACATATCTTCATCAAAAAATGTTCTTATGTAGGCCTTGGTGCGATGTAAAGCATGCCAAACAAAGAAACACTCACCTGATCCATAATATTGGTGTCAGCGGAGAAGCGGTTCAAGATATGGCCGAGCGGAGTCGTGTCAAAAAACCTACCCAGAGAGAAGAGATGCCAGGTGGATTTGACATGGACTACAATCAAGGTTCCACAACAATCCCCGGACCTTTCCCTCCAACATTAACAAATAACGGTGGTGACTGGTGAACAAACCTCATTGGAGCTTGGACGACTTTACGTAACATTGTGTTGTGAACACTGTGAGAGGACTTTACTCCGGTCCACTCCACGGTCAGAGATGTGATGAGACAAAGCAGGATTCCGAGTACAGAGAGAGCACCAAAAACAACCGAGTGGAATGACTGGCCAGAGGACTCCCCCTGTGGATGAGTCAGAGAGCTGACTTAACAACAACAGAAGAAAAAAAGATGCAAAATAAAAATTATCGGAAATTGTCCAAGAACTACTTTACAACTGAACACCTTACATGGCGTAAAGATGGTTTTCTTTGTGTAGCTATCGTACCGATAACGACCTGATCTGTCAGCAGTCCAGAGCTGACAAGTCTACAGTGGTGGTAGAAACCACGACAATGTATGTTGGCAAAGAGTTCTTCTGTGTCCGTCATTATAATTTTCCACTCGTACATTAACAGTTAAAATTTTACCACCAAGATGGTCTTGGCCTGAACCTGAACTGCCAGCATGTTACTTATAACTGCAGGTACTCCAAACGTGGAACCAAGAAGAACCACCTTTAGAGGCCATTTCCCCCCGCAGAGCAGGGGTTGACCTTTTCCAGGCACCGTGGTCCCCTTTTTGAAACAATGTTTTTATGGTTGGATGCCCTTCCTGCCGCCAACACTGTTAGGCGCCTCTTGCAACACGCAGGGAATTACCAGTGAACTGGTACTCAATTTGCCGACCTCGGAAGGATGACAGGCTGAGTCAACCCCCCTGACCTTAATTCAGCGATCGACCGCGATTTGAACCCAGGATCCGAGGATCCCAAGCCGGCACCCTAACTGCTAGGCCAACACATGTGGTGATTTCATATGTGGTGATTTCAATTGTCACCATGCCAGTTGGCTGGGTGTGGGTACCTCTCTCACCAGCCATGGCTCTTCAGCAAAGGACTTCTGCGACTCACTGGGACTGACACAATCTGTCAATTTCCCGACCCGGATCTCAGTCAACGGAGCATCTTCTCTTCTGGATTTGGTTATGACAAACTTCCCTGAAAATGTCTGCTGCTCTTCTTCTGCTCCAATCGGCTCATCTGATCATGTGCTTGTCAAAGTGGACATCTCTCTAACCATTCTCAGAGAGCCTCCTCAGCGTCGACGAGTCTGGCATTTCACTCAGGCCAACTGGCACGGTCTTCAAGCAGCCATCAATCATCTGGACTGGTCTCCCATCTCTACCGCCTCTGACATCAACTCATCCTGGGAATTCTTTCAAAGTAAATTGCTCTCTCTCATGCACAGATTTATCCCATCTCGTCTTCAGTTGTCATACCCTTCCTCCCGTCCATGGTACACGGAATCTTGTGGTGAGGCTGTTGCCCTGAAACAACTTGCTTTCGTCTCCTGGAAAGCAAATCCAACGGAAGGAAATCTCATTTCCTTTCACAAAGCCCGAAACAAGTGTGTGTCCACCCGCAGGAGAGCCAGGAAACAATATCTCACCGTTCTCAAGACCGAACTCTCTTATCTGTCTCCCTCTTCCAAATCCTGGTGGCGTCTGGTCAAATCTGTTTCTGGTGTTTGTTCCCCCTCCATCCCCTCCCTCACCTCAAACGGCTTAACGGCTGACTCCGCACGTGAAAAGGCTGAATGCCTCAACTCTGTGTTTGCCTCTAAATCTTGTGTCCCAAACCCATCCCTCTCTGTACCCACCGTACCCAGTCGTACCCAGCTGCTCCTGGACTCTGTGTCCTTTCCTCCTGACAAGGTGGAAAAGTTTCTGTCAACCCTCGACTCTGATTCTGCAACTGGTCCTGACGGCATCAGCCCACGGGTCCTAAAATCATGTTCTTCCGCTCTTTCACTCCCTCTTTCTGTTCTCTTCACCCTCTCTTTTGCTCAAGGTCATCTGCCATCTGCTTGGAAATCAGCCAACATCACCGCTTTGCACAAAAAAGGTGCAAAAACAGATCCCAGCAACTACAGACCAATCAGCCTTCTCCCAATTATCAGCAAAGTCATGGAATTCCATCATTGCTTCAGACATGAAATCTTTCCTCTTCTACAATGGCTTGATCTCTGATCATCAATTTGGTTTCAGACCTGGTCACTCTACTCTGGACATGCTGCTTCTGCTTTCGCAACAATGGATGGAGGTCCTCAACGCCAAACAGGAAATTAGAGCTGTCTCCCTTGACATTTCACGTGCCTTCGATGCGGTCTGGCACCCTGCTCTGCTCACCAAACTCTCCTCCTTTGGTATCCATGGAAATCTCCACGCATGGCTGGCGGACTTCCTCTCTGGTCGTAGTCAACGTGTGGCCCTGAATGGGTTTCTCTCATCTCCTCTTCCTGTTCAGGCTGGAGTTGCCCAAGGTAGGGTTCTGGGCCCTGTGCTTTTTCTGGTCTTCATCAATGATCTCTCTGACTCTCTTGAAAATCCTCTCTATCTCTTTGCTGACGACTCTACTCTCTGTCGCTCCATTCCTCATCCCTCAGATCGGCAGTCTGCAGCCTCCTCACTCTCTGCAGACCTGGACAAAATCACAGACTGGGCAAACAAATGGAACATGTCTTTCAATCCTGATAAATCTCACACTCTTACGATGTCTCTCCGAAAAGACCGACTGGAAAACCCTCCCATCCACTTTCTGAATAATCCTCTCCAAGAAGTTCTGTCACTCAAGCTTTTGGGTCTCACTATTTGCCATGATCTTTCCTGGGAAAACCACATTTCAAATCTGGCCTCCAAAGCCAGTCGCCGACTGGGCATCCTCTGTCGTGCGAAGTCCTTCCTTGGCACACCTGAGCTCCTCACCACATACAAGGCTTTCATCCGCAGCTCTATGGAATACTGCTCTCCCCTCTGGTCTGGTGCTCCTGCCTCACACCTATCCCGTCTTCACGCTGTTGAAACCAAAGCGTTCAGAATCATTGGAATCTCCCGCGATGAAGCTAACTCCAAGGGCCTTTCACTCACTCACCGCAGGCAGGTTGGTGGTCTTTCCGTCTTCTACCGACTCCTCTCTGGCCTTGCCCCCCCAGCCCTCTCTGGGCTCTGTCCCCCAAATAATCCTACAGGTCGCACAAGATCTGCCTGCAACCCTCTTATGGTTAAACTGCCAAAATCAAGACTTTCTGTTCACCTTCACTCCTTCATTCCCCTTTTCTCCCACCTCTGGAACAAACTCCCTCACTCTCTTCAATCCCACTCCACCCTCCAGGTCTTTAAAACAGCTGTTCACCACCATCTCTTATCCTCCCCCATCCAAAACCTTGATTTTTTCTACCCCCGCTAATTTCGGTCCCCTTGTGTTTTATACCTCTCCCCCCCCCCCCTCCCCTTCCCACGCCTCCTGCCCCCAAGCCCTCTCCCTCCCACACTTCTCCCTGCTATCAAATGTTGTGGTTGTGTGCTTCCCCTTCTCTCCCCATCTTGTCTTCCGCTCCCTCTTTTTGTATATTTTGTTTGTCTGGTTGATTTGTTTGTGAAATAAATGTTAGCTCTTTCACGAGCCTCGATTCAGTATACAAAAAAAAAAAACAAAAAAAAAAAAACACCCAGCCAGTCACCCCTTGCGACACACAGCGAATTACCAGTGAACTGGTACTCAATTTGCCGATCTCAGAAGGATGAAACAGCCTGAATCAACCCTCCTGGCGTTAATTCAGCAACCGACTGGGATTACGAACCCAGGATCCTAGGTATCCCAAGCCGGCACCCTAACCACTAGGCCAAAACCCAGCTAGGTACTCCAAACGTGGCTCGCCCTGAAAAGAGGAGTTAGCCTCTGGCTTGATTCACCTCTGATTTATATAATCACAGAGATAAGTGCTGCTCTCTACTACTTCCATAGTTGAACATAGTTGTTTTCAGGAATTTATGAAGAGCAGTAAAACAAAAACATTTCGAGATACATCTCAGAGTAAACAACGTGGCAGATATGCACAGCATGCCTCCTTGTGCGTGGATGCGTCAGCTGAATAGTTGGAGCTCATGATGTGGGATGTCCATTCGGCAAGCCAGTAGTCAATTGCCACCATGACGGTGTGCTTGAGGAGCTGCGAGATCAGGAGCAGAAGCAGCAGAGGGACTCCACCTGAAGAGAGGTACCGACCGAAGGCCCTCCAGGGCAGTTCAGTGCGCTGCCGAAAAGCACTAGACATGTCGTCCTCACTGCTCTCCAACTCCTCCTCTTCCATCGCAAGGTCAAATGGTGGAAAGGAAATTGGTAAAGTGAGGATTACAAAAAGGTTACTTCACAATAATGAATGTGTGGGGAAAAAATTATTAAGAATACGGTTTCAATAGACACATAATCACACTTATGATATCAATTTTTCTCAATACAGTACCCCAACCTCCCCTCCACAAACATCTACCACCAATTCACAGTCCTCAAATCAGGTGCTAAAGTGTGGCCTAAGGTTGGTTGCTCCATCTATTGTACAAGTATACTGAGACTCATAAAAATAGAGTACATTGTAATCTGTCTATAACTATGTGGATGTCCTTTATGACCATATTGAGAAGAGAGATAGGCTTCCAAATGTCGCCTGCATCATTATATGAAAAACAACTACAAAACCATCAAACGATTGGGGTACAGAGGCAAGATCTGAAGGTACAGTAGGTTGGGGCAAGATGTCCTCCTTTCTCCAGCATAATAGCCTCCTCATTACTGTTTATATGTTCAGTGTCCTGAACATCCACAACAGGGGGGCTTTCCTGCTGAGGCCTGATGGTATAAGTGGGCAATTTAAAATGAACAAGGAGCTAATACTCGAGGTTCCCAGCCCTACCTTTGGGTGGTTGACACACCCACAGACACACACAAACACACACACTATTTAACAAGAAACAAGGGAAGAAGAGACTCACGAATATCGTACACAAGCCAAGTTACCGAGACGGTTGCCATGGCAAAGGAAATCAGGTGAGTTTTTGAAGCAGATATGAGAGTCGGTACGACAGCTTTCTAACAATCGTTTGATATTGTGTGGATGAAATGTAGCAAATCATGCTTTATAATGGGCACAATGGTGGATTATTGGTGAGGACGCTGGATGGTGATCCCAAAGGTTAGATGTTCAAAATCCAGCTGAACAAAGTGGTAATAAGGATTTGGATTCTAATTTTGAGGAAGTTGCGTTATCCTTTTGAGAAATTGCACATCATTATTGGATTGCTGGTAAAAAAAAAAAAACCCATCTGGCCCATTAATGACCTTCAGCATAGGATAATGTGCCTACTTCCCAAGAATGGCTCTTTTTATATACCCTTGTTACAGGTTTTCATTCTGAATGACTGTTCTACATTTCTCCTCTACTTTCCACTGAAAAATAATAACCCCACAGACCTACATTACAAACTCGACAGTTCATCAAACACCTTACCCCGCGCTATCTTGAGAAACAAGGACATGGGTGGAGTCGACAACTGGCGAATTTGATCGGCCACGATGACGAAAAATGCGTCATATTTTGTCCAAGCACTGCTAAACGGCTGGGTTTTGAAAGTGACAAGAAGATGATTTGTGTCTTAGTGTTCAAGTACATAAAATAAAGATTTTAAAGGTCGTAGAAAAAAAATTCAGACGTTTACCGCCGTTGCTGCAGCATCTTGTACACCACCTTATTCAACACGTTACATTAGTTCTTCTTCCCTGTTGTTTGTGTCCTTTATGACGTCCTTAAAAACAGTGAGTTCACCGCTTGGAATGATTTTCAATTTTGTTTGACTGCCAGACAGGGACTTGCAAAAAACAACCAATTATTGCTTAACTCTGCTTTTCCCTTTGCACGCGCGGTGTAACGAGAATGGCACTCGGTAGAGCGCATACCTCCGCCAGGTCAGACAGTTTACATTTTGTATCTACTGATATGTCAGATCTGCACCCGGACCTGAACCAAAGTATAATTGGCTTGTTCTTATCCCCTACCCAACTCACCCACCAAGTTTTGTCAAAAACCCGTCCAGAACTTTTTGAGATATCATGCTATATATCGTTTTTGGCCCTATCTCTCAATGGTGAAGAATCACTGAAAAATTATAGTGTCTGGATCCGGATCTTCACCCAAGTCGAATCAAATCGTCCTTATTACAAACCCAACCTGTCCACCATGTTTCGTCCGAATCTATCCATAACCTATTAAAATATCCTGCTCACAGACAGACAAACAAACAATAAATATGTCGTGCAGAGCACGACACTTGCAGAATCCAAATAAATCATAGTTGCCATGGAAACAGCAATATGGTAATTTGGAAATTTTGAACTCTGAAGTGTTTTACATGATGGAATACTGTGCATGACAAATTTCGTCGATACATTTTCTAATTGCTGCCTAATAGGTGTTTTACGTGTGTTGGATGGCCTTGATCTTGACCTTTGACTAAGTTTGACCAAATCTTCCCCACATATACTACACATACTGTATGTACAAATAAGCCATGTAAGCTCTAATTCGATATCTTGAAAAATGATTGAGGTATGGTGATGTAAGTTTCACAAAAAGGCTCATTTGATTATAATGTTGTCATGGAAACCATTGCCATATCAAAAAGGCTAAATCAGTCATATTGATTTTTGCTGAACAGGTCTGTGATCCAATATGCAAATCCTATTCAAATTTCAAGTTAATTTGATGAAAATTGATAATTTTATGTGACATTGGGTTTCGACTGTTTGACCTCAAACAATAGACTTCAGTAGCCCTATATGCACCCTGTTCAAATTTCAAGTCAATCGGGTGAAAATATATGATTAATGTGACCTTCACCTTTGAGCATTTGAGCTTTTGACTTCAAAAACAATATGCTTCGATGTTTGATTGGTGAACCAATTAAGTGACCCAATATGCAATTTCTGCTCAACCTAGCGGAGTATGCACCCTCTGTGTGGGTGGAGATTGTACATTACTTGGTGAAAAAGTAGTCTGTATATTGCAAGAAGACTCTATATATATTAGTGTGGTGTGTGTCTAAAGGGGTCTAATGGATCTACAGGTCAATATGGTCCAAGGTGTCTAAGATGTGTAAAGGTCTGAAGGGACTTATGATGGTCTTATTACAAAGCCACAAAGCCTACAAGGCCACTCGAGGTGGGGGCTACAACGGTACAACCCATGGATCTAATGGGTCTAAAGGTCTAAGGGTCAAAGGTATAAGTGATCTAAACTAAAGGGTGTAAACGTCTTCAGGAATTAAGGGGACTAAAGGGTCTTAAAGATCGGAAAGGTTCTTAAGGGGTCTAAATAGGGTCAATGGGTCTAAAGGATCAAGAGGTCTAAGCGGTCTAAAGGGTGTAACGGTCGAAAGGGTCTAAGGGTGGTATAAAGGGTCTTAAAAGGTTCAAAGGGTTTGAAAGGTCCAAGATGGTCTGAAGGGGTCTAAAAGGTTAAGGGGTATAAAGGTCTAAATATCTAAAAGGTATGTTCCGATAGTACGTAATTAATAGATGTAGTCATGGTCCAATAATACGTAATTGGGAGACGTAATTAATAAATGTACTTGCGGTCCAACTCATGTTGAAACAGTATGTAATTAATAGACATACTCAGTTCACAGGGGTCGACCAAGACTTCACCTCGATGAGAATTCATCGTCCACCCATGTTTTTCGGTGTTTTATAAACTATATATCGATATCAAGTGAATCGGATAAAAATTGATGATTTATGATGTTGGCCTTTGACCTAATGACCTAAAAAAACAAGAGGTTTCTTGCTCGTGACTATCTCTACAAGGTGGTTAAGTTTCGTAAAGATCAGAGTGAAAATTTGACCTGTAGGCAATTGACATACAGACAGACAGACAAAGAGATATACAGAATAACAGAACATACTCACCGTACGAATGTTCAATTTCACAAGTAATAAACACATAGGGGGTGAATACATAACCTCCGTCCACTTTCGGTGGCAGAGTTAATTAAGCACTTTCTGGACTCTTGTATGTTTTACGCAGAGGTGGGCATGGGCACACACACACACACACACACACACACACACACACACACACACACACACACACACACACACACACACACACACACACACACACACGCGCGCACACACACACACACACACACACACACACCTTCTTCTTCATCCTCCACTTGGGTCTTAAGCTGTGCTTCTCGAGAATACATTGCCCGTCGCAGGTTTTTCCGCTCCAGTGCTGTTCTGCCTTCAGATTCTGTGTCCTGTACAAAATACATGGGATGTCTTATCCATCAATACACTGGCAAAAATCTTCCTATAATTCACCAAATGTCTGCCTGTCTGTTCCCAGGTACCGCAAAAACAGCTGAACCGATCACAACGAAATTTTGGGTGGGTAATCCTGGGACCCCCTGGAGTAAAATAGACCATATTGTTTTCCCAATTTTTCAGTTTTTTCAAACACGATGGAATAATATTTACCGACATGAACAGTGATGTGGCTTTTGTTGAAATTCTACAAATACTTTTTAGATTTTGATGATTTGCGTGTGATATGATTTCACGGATGTTTATATAAATCGTTTAAAATAAAAAAAGCCTTCAATTTCTAATATTTTACCTTTTCATTTGGGCCTCCCAATTGAAGCGCCGCCCATAGGGCGGGTACCGTTGCTAGTTTATACAATTCCTGCTTCCGACTAAAGCACCTAGAATTATAATTAAGAAAGGATTTTAAAAAATCTTCAGTTAAGGACAGTTAAGAGATCTGCACCAGCAATTATAACAACTTGCATGAGACGTTATCGGCTGTGGGCATCAACCCTATTGGAAGACCAGGAACATGCTGTCCCCCAGAGCTGACCTTCTGAAATTCTTTGTCCTGTCGGTTCATAAGCGTTTTCCAATGCTCATACAGCTCCGGGTCCTGTGTCTGAATGTCCAGTAGTGTGCCTTCCCTAAGCACACTGCCATCCTTCATGGCGACAATCTGTGCAAAGTGCAGCCCATTGGTCATTCAGAATTTGGCCTTGTTGCCGCAGACCGAGCGATGTCACTTTTGAGGATGTTGCAAACTTGAGATCATTTAAGAGTTTACAACATAGGTAAAGAACAGAATTGAATTCGGCAAAACATAATCCTGTGATAATTCGGTACTAAAGCCTCATCAGCCCCAATTTTGCAACCACCCATCCATGCACATGCACTGCCCATGACCAGCAGGCCACTTGATACATGCGATGAGTCATGCATACCCAGTCAGCATGAGGCAAATACTGGAGCTTGTGGGTAACCAGGACTGTCGTGCGCTTGTCATTGTGGAGAAGCTTCACGATTCCTTCTTGCAGCAGGTGATCACTCAGGTGAATGTCAAGTGCGGAGAATGGGTCATCCTGTCGCAGATAAACAACATTGAAGAGTTTACTTTCACAAAACCATGGATCTGTGAATGGTACGACACATGGATACTGTTAGCGCTGCTTAAAACAGTGATAGCAGTAAAAAGTCTCACCAGAAAGACCACGTTGGTCTCCTGGTACAAGACCCTTGCGACACTTATCCTCTGCCGTTGTCCCCCGCTGAGGTTCACACCCTGCAAGATAACACAAGTCAAATGATTGAAGTAAACACTGACTGTAAAATAGAAACCTTGTTTAAATATTTTAATTGCAAAACCTTCAATGAGTTGCAACATGTTCTTGGTGATAAGGTTTGCGCGTGCCAACACAAAGGGAGCGTGTCATCAGAAATTAATGTGATGCTGGTATGCTTCCTGGTATGCTCCCTGAAGGTTTCTTCTGGGATTAGAAAAAGGAATTCTCATTAAAAGTAGCGACTGCCACAGAGACGTCGTTGCTGGCGAATCCCTCGGTGACATCATCACTTTGCATTGACCAGCCCTTTGCCACACATGGTGAATTGTGTAATTCTAAAGCCAATTAGAATCAACCGATTTAATTTGGTTCAATTTAAGAACAGTGAGTTCATCATTAAGGTACGAGAAGATTCGGTTGAAAAGATGATAAAAGTAATACGAGTTAACTTACAAGGACTTTAATGCAGGAGGAGGACATTAGGCCTATCAAAGCCTGAGCTGTAGTCGCCAATATATAGTTGCATGTCCATGCTCTAGACATCTTTTTAAAATGTTAACAATGGAGAGCACACAACATTTTAATGAATCTTTGGTATGATTTGGTGAGGGTTCAAACCACGACCTCCCAGACTCATAGCGAAAGCTCGTACCATGAAGCCAATGAGTCTGGTCAAATTTGACGCATCATTGTAAAATAGCAGAGGCCAAAGCACAAGCCTTGCTACTCTCACATCATAGACGGGTCGGTGATCTCTGGTTTTGTTTTCATAACCATCTCCTCTCTAGTCTCACTTCCATTGTACATTCAGAATGCTTTCTCAGCCCTCTTGGAGGTGCACGTTCTTCCAGCAACCCTCTACTGGCTTAACTACAAAAACCCTCCTTTGTTCCTCATTTCTCTCACCCATGGAACTCTTTATTCTCGGGATTCAAGCAGGCAGTGCACACCCTCTCATGTTATCCCCCATCTGGAGAGACAATCTTTTCTTCACCCACAAACTCCACCTAACCCTAACCCTGACTTACAGGGTGCTGGCCTGAGCCCTCAGGCCAACACCCATGATTCCTTCCCTCCTCTTTTCCTGTCCGCTCATTCCCTCTTTTTTTTCTTCTTTTTTTGATATACAAGATCGAGGCTCGTGTAAGAGCTAACATTAATCACAAAAAAAACAAATGGACACATAAGACGAAATAAAGGGAATGGGAGACAAGATGGGGAGAGAGGGGGAAGCATGCAAGTACAACATTTGAGGGCAGGGACATCGGGAGATCTGTGGAAGGGAGAGGGCTTGGGGAGGGGAGGCGTGGGAAGGGGGGTGGGGGTGAGAGAGGTAAAAAAAACACATGGACACTGCTAGGACTTCCAGGAAAGAAGTCGGAATTTCAAAAACGTGGATCTGGGGTGAATTAACGGGGGTAGAAAAGATCAAGGTTTTGGATGGGGGAAGATAAGAGATGGTGGTGAACAGCTGTTTTGAAGACCTTGAGGGAGGAGTGGGATTGAAGAGAGTGAGGGAGTTTGTTCCAGAGGCGGGAGAAAAGAGGAATGAAAGAGTGAAGGTGAATCGAGAATCTTGATTTTGGCAATTTCACCAGAAGAGGGTTGCAGGCAGATCTTGTGCGACCCGTAGGAGTTGTGTCGATCCATTGTCGCACTATCAATTCATTGTCCTTTTACCCTGCTGCTCTTTATTATCCTGTCTGCTCTCTTCAGACTGTCCTCCTGTCTGCATATAAGTTCGCCAACATTTTTTAAAGGTGGTGTATAGGTAACGCACCGCTGTTTGGTCTCTCCAGTGTGTTTTTTTTTTATTCACCAAAACTCCCATTCACCTCACTCTTCCATGAGCCTAGATCTTTATATACAAAATAATTTATTTAACTGAACCACAATGTGTGCACTTGGTTCAAGCATATCTCCTCACATCATTAGTTCATGTTCGCCATTATAGGTTCAACTGTGATCTCTTTGCTTCATTATGTTCCACACTTGCTGTTCTGCAACTGCTCTTTAAGCTGTTTTATCAGAAGGCCCATGAGGCTTTCACAGTAAATCTTCAAAAGGAAATGAGTGAATGTATTTTTCATGTGAGAGGCACAATCCAACGACCTTCCAAAGGTATTCCTGTCCGAGAGATGCAACAAAATACCGGAGATGTGGAATTATGATTACAATCATGGAAGAGCGGAAGTCTTTGCAAGACGATTGACGTTCAAGTAAAATACACAAGTCGAGTGCATGTCACAAACAAGCCATGACAGTGAGCTATGATGTGTTGCAATAACCTGACGAGAAGCCAAAGACAGATGTCCTTGAAAAGAGTTCAAACAACATGAGCATCTTTAAACAGCTGCTCAAGCAGCCTCCAGCCAAAGCCAGAGAGATTAGAAATTGGATTTTAAATGAAATAAAGCTCTTCATTTCGATGTAGTCCCACATTGATTTATATCCAATGATTGAAACTTAGCATGGAGCCGGTAAAACATTTTAAAACAAGAAAGAGCAATCAGAGATTGCAGACCCTCGCCAGGATGTTTTCAGTGGTTTTGAAGGCTTTTGTAGTAAAACAAATATGGCGGCCGAACCACGTGACCGATGACATAATTTTTTTTTTCTTCCCCAATTTATCCCAAGATGACGCTCAAGAAATTTCATCTTGATCGGATGAAGTTTTGTACTTCTCGAATTATGACGTCATAATGGAGGCACCTATGACATCATTAACATATTTTATTCCACATGGAGAGTTCTTTACAAAGAGCAATGTCTCAATTTTTTCTATTCAGCACTTTCGGAGATGTAGAGGTGCAAATTTTTTCGGTTTTCCAAGATGGCGGCAGAACCACGTGACCTATGACGTCATAATTATCATTAAAAACTTATACACGTGGAGGTGCACCTATGGTGAAAATTCCCTGTCAATCGGAACAACGGTTGCAGAGAAAATCATATTTATTCTGTGCGGACAAACAAACAAACAGACAAACGGACTCAAGTGCAATACCCTCTATGTATTTTACCCTCTATGGTGGAGGAGTCATACCTCCACCTGGTTGGCCATATCACTCAATGGTGAAAAATCACTTTAAAACTTCTACTAACTGGATCCGGGTCCAGATTTTCACCAAAATCGAATCGATTCTTCCTTGTCACACACCCAACCTGTCCAACAAGTTTCGTCCAAATCCGTCCATAACTTTTTGAGATATCCTGCTATGTATCGTTTTTGGCCCTATCTTCCAATGGTGAAGAATCACTTAAAAATTAAATAATTATCATATCCGAATCCATATTCAGATCTTCACCAAAATCGAATCGATTCTTCCTTGTCACAGTGTCACACACACAACCTGTCCAACAAGTTTCGTCCTAATCCGTCCATAACTTTTTGAGATTTTTTTTTTTTTTTTGTATGCAAGATCGAGGCTCGTGAAAGGGCGAATGCGTGAAAGATGTCCTCATATGTATCGTTTTAGGCCCTATCTTCCAATGGTGAAGAATCACTTAAAAATTAAATAATTCTCATATCCGAAACCATATTCAGATCTTCACCAAAATTGAATCGAATCGTCTTTGTCACACACACAACCGGTCCCCCAGGTTTCGTCCAAATCCGTCCACAACTTTTTGAGAGTTCCTGCTATGTATCGTTTTTGTCCCGATCTCCCAATGGTGAAGAATCACTTTAAAAATTATAGTATCCGGATCCGAATCCGGATCTTCACCAAAATCGAATCGTTTCGTCCTTCTCACATTCGCTATATCTCTGCCAAAGTTCGTCCGAATCCGTCCACAACTTCTTGAGATATTTTGTTCACAAACGGACAAACGGACAAACAGACAGACAGGTGTGAAAACATAACCTCCATCCACCTTCAGGTGGCGAAATGGTTTGAGCGTCCGCACAGAGTATGGACCAGATGGGTGGTTTGAAGTTTGAACCCCAGCCGAGTGATACGAAAAGACTTGTAAAATGTTACGTGCTGCTTCGTTGCTTGACGCTCAGTATTTAAAAGGATAGAGCATGGCCAAACAGCCAAAGGTTGGTAATAATAATGCAGACTTTGATGGGTCTAATCTAGCATCAAAGTTCCTTGTTAGGCAACTCGCATTATTATTATTATTATTAATATTATTATTATTATTAATAATATTATTAATATTATTATGAATATTATTAATATTATTATTAATATTATTATGAATATTATTATTATTAATATTATTATTAATATTATTATTATTATTATTATGAATATTATTATTATTATTATTATTATTAATATTATTATTATTATTATTATTCTTAATATTATTATTATTAATATTATTATCTATATAATAATACCGTAAGGACTCGACTTTGTTATCCCATTTACGCCGCACCCAGTGACCCGATGCCCACGGCACTAATGGATTTACGATCTACGAACCGCGCTCTTTGTTTATCACGTACAGCCATACTCGAAAAATCTGAATTAGCCGATGTTGGGGCCCAAAAGCATCCGATTAACTGCCGATACGACGCCATCTTACGACGCCATCGTATTGGCGTCTGCTGAGCGAAGGCGAAGCGAGCCGTCCGCTGATTGGACAGTCGAGTGGTGTGAACATGGGTGGTGTGAACCAAATGGTCTTTTTATTCCCTTGAACATTTTAAATTAGGATATATAAGGAAACGTCTTTATCGTCATTTTAATAAAGTTAAATGGAGTGACGTTGCGATACTCGGGATGCGTTGCATAAATCCTCGTAACTCAGAGAGGTGTAGCAGCTGGCGAGACGTAAGGAAGCTTAAAGATAACGAGCTGAAAACAGACGAACGATATGTCAATCTCTTTCTACACCGAACAGCAATAAAAGTATGAGAGCGGGAAGGCATGGCCTGAGCACTTCGAGCAGAGAGGACTGATTGGACTTAACTTAAAGAGAAAAAATTGGAGCTTAACGGAAGAAGAAGATCCCATGAGCGCTCCCCTATGCCATCCATAATGGTACACTCTATCCATACACCACATCCTCCCTTCCGTGGATGTTCCACGGGTTTCGGCTAGTTATTAATATTATTATTATTAATATTATTATTAATATTATTATTATTAGCATCCAGGTGGGATGGAGGCCAGTGCCCAGGTGGGAATGAGTACCCAGGTGGGATGGAGGCCAGTGCCCATGCGTGTCGAGGCCAGGGCCCATGTGGGGATAAGGCCAGCACCAACGTGAGGTCAATGCCAGCACCAACGTGAGGTCAATGCTAGTGCCTACGTGAGGTCAATGCTAGTGCCTACGTGAGGTCAATGCTAGTGCCTACGTGAGGTCAATGCTAGTGCCTACGTGAGGTCAATGCTAGTGCCTACGTGAGGTCAATGCTAGTGCCTACGTGAGGTCAATGCTAGTGCCTACGTGAGGTCAATGCTAGTGCCTACGTGAGGTCAATGCCAGCACCAACGTGAGGTCAATGCCAGCACCAACGTGAGGTCAATGCTAGTGCCTACGTGAGGTCAATGCTAGTGCGTACGTGAGGTCAATGCTAGTGCGTACGTGAGGTCAATGCTAGTGCCTACGTGAGGTCAATGCTAGTGCCTACGTGAGGTCAATGCTAGTGCCTACGTGAGGTCAATGCTAGTGCCTACGTGAGGTCAATGCTAGTGCCTACGTGAGGTCAATGCTAGTGCCTACGTGAGGTCAATGCTAGTGCCTACGTGAGGTCAATGCTAGTGCCTACGTGAGGTCAATGCTAGTGCCTACGTGAGGTCAATGCTAGTGCCTACGCAAGGTCGAGGCCAACACCCTCGTGGGATCTCGTGAGCTTCGAGCTGATGACGAGGTAGAAATTAGAAAGACGAATTTCTTCCATAAATTGGTTGAAGAAGATGGATGAAGTTGCAAATTTTGTCCATGCTCTAATTTTTCTTTTTCCCGAAGAAATGAGGAAATTTGTGGGAATGAAGGTTTTATTTCATGTTCTGGTTGTTAAACCACATTATTTCCTTGAAATCTGATGAAAGGAATTCCAACACAGACTGTTGATCAATGGGTTGAGGAACTTTTTGGGCATAAAGTGAAATCCCCAAGGAGGTGAAAATGTTCTCTTCATTAGAGAAGTCATTTATGTAAATGAATAAACAGGAATGGATGCAAAACTCATCCTACCTGAACTCAACTTCCACAGAGAGGGCAGAAGATAGTAGTGACGTGTTGCTGCACGTGACCTGAGGGTGAGGAGGATCCGCCAGAATTTGTGTTGAAAGGAAAAAAAGTTTCTGGAATAGTTTTTTTATATTTGAAGGTAAATCCTAATTTTGATGAGACCATTTTTGACAAGGCCATTTGACCCATTATGTGTTACCTCAACCGACCTGACTTTTTGACTCGACTCATATATTTCAGTTCACTGCGGGACGGCCTGGTATTGGCTTAGCGGTTAGGGTGTTGGCTTAGCGGTTAGGGTGTTGGCTTAGCGGTTAGGGTGTTGGCTTAGCGGTTAGGGTGTTGGCTTAGCGGTTAGGGTGTTGGCTTAGCGGTTAGGGTGTTGGCTTAGCGGTTAGGGTGTTGGCTTAGCGGTTAGGGTGCTGGCTTAGCGGTTAGGGTGTTGGCTTAGCGGTTAGGGTGTTGGCTTAGCGGTTAGGGTGCTGGCTTAGCGGTTAGGGTGCTGGCTTAGCGGTCAGGGTGCTGGCTTAGCGGTCAGGGTGCTGGCTTAGCGGTCAGGGTGCTGGCTTAGCGGTCAGGGTGCTGGCTTAGCGGTCAGGGTGTTGGCTTAGCGGTTAGGGTGCTGGCTTAGCGGTTAGGGTGCTGGCTTAGCGGTTAGGGTGCTGGCTTAGCGGTTAGGGTGCTGGCTTAGCGGTTAGGGTGCTGGCTTAGCGGTTAGGGTGCTGGCTTAGCGGTTAGGGTGCTGGCTTAGCGGTTAGGGTGCTGGCTTAGCGGTTAGGGTGCTGGCTTAGCGGTTAGGGTGCTGGCTTAGCGGTTAGGGTGCTGGCTTAGCTGTTAGGGTGCTGGCTTAGCGGTTAGGGTGCTGGCTTAGCGGTTAGGGTGCTGGCTTAGCGGTTAGGGTCCTGGCTTAGCGGTTAGGGTGCTGGCTTAGCGGTTAGGGTGCTGGCTTAGCGGTTAGGGTGCCGGCTTAGCGGTTAGGGTCCTGGCTTAGCGGTTAGGGTGCTGGCTTAGCGGTTAGGGTGCTGGCTTAGCTGTTAGGGTGCTGGCTTAGCGGTTAGGGTGCTGGCTTAGCGGTTAGGGTGGCAGCTTAGCGGTTAGGGTGCAGGCTTAGCGGTTAGGGTGCTGGCTTAGCGGTTAGGGTGCTGGCTTAGCGGTTAGGGTGCTGGCTTAGCGGTTAGGGTGCTGGCTTAGCGGTTAGGGTGCTGGCTTAGCGGTTAGGGTGCCGGCTTGGGATCCTAGGAACCTGGGTTCGAATCCCGGTCGATCGTTGAATTAAAACCAGGGGGTTTGAGTCAGCCTGTCATCCTTCCGAGGTCGGCAAATTGAGTACCAGCTCACTGGTAATTGGGGCACCGCATCAGCGGCACACAATTGAGTTCCAGCTCACTGGTAATTGGGGCACCGCATCAGCGGCACAAACGCGTTTCCAGAAAAATGATGCAACCAGCCACAGGCTGTATCTGAAAATAAAACTGCAGGACGAAGGCCTACCTCAACATGTTCCATTCTTTTATTTTCTCAATAACTTGGAGCCATTTGTACTCGGATAATTTTCTCCATCTAATCTCTGGCCTTCCTCCTTGGTATTGCGCCAGTACCAGATGGCAAGACTTATACCATCTGGTGCTGGCCCAAAATAGCCCGTTCTTGTGAGCAAACACAAGAAATCCGTTGATTGTACAGATTTGTGCAAATTTTTCATTTCAATGTTAAGTTGAGGTCAAGCCCCCCTTCCCCTATTAATTCACACAACAAATTAATTTTATAGTCGAATGTTGCTCGAGGGGAGTTTATATATTATTCAGACAAATTGGAAAATGTTTTCACTCCTACTTCCATCTTCATTTTCTTGCATGTTCCATATCGACCCCACCTCACATTGCCCCCTTTCCCTTCTAATGTCCTCGCAACTTTTTTCCCTTTACCCTCATCCCTTTTCCCGTTTCCCTTTTTTCCATTTACCCTCTTCCGTTTCTCCTTTTTTCCCCTTTACCCTCATCCCTTTACTCTTTTTTCCCTTCACCCTCATCCCTTTACTCTTTTTTTCCCTTTACCCTCACCCCTTTACTCTTTTTTTCCCTTTACCCTCACCCCTTTACCCTTTTTTTCCCTTAACCCTCATCCCTTTACTCTTTTTTTCCCTTTACCCTCACCCCTTTACCCTTTTTTCCCTTAACCCTTTTCCCTTTCCACTTTTTCCCCTTTTTTCCTTTACGTCTCCTGGAAAGCAAATCCAACGGAAGGAAATCTCATTTCCTTTCACAAAGCCCGAAACAAGTGTGTGTCCACCCTCAGGAGAGCCAGGAAACAATATCTCTCCGTTCTCAGGACCGAACTCTCTTATCTGTCTCCCTCTTCCAAATCCTGGTGGCATCTGGTCAAATCTGTTTCTGGTGTTTGTTCCCCCTCCATCCCCTCCCTCACCTCAAATGGCCACACGGCTGACTCCACGCATGAAAAAGCTGAATGCCTCAACTCTGTGTTTGCCTCTAAATCTTCTGTCCCAAACCCATCCCTCTCTGTACCCACCGTACCCAGTCGTACCCAGCTGCTCCTGGACTCTGTGTCCTTTCCTCCTGACAAGGTGGAAAAGTTTCTGTCAACCCTCGACACGGATTCTGCAACTGGACCTGACGGCATCAGCCCACGGGTCCTAAAATCCTGTTCTTCCGCTCTTTCACTCCCTCTCTCTGTTCTCTTCACCCTCTCTTTTGCTCAAGGTCATCTTCCATCTGCTTAGAAATCAGCCAACATCACCGCTTTGCACAAAAAAGGTGCAAAAACAGATCCCAGCAACTACAGACCAATCAGCCTTCTCCCAATTATCAGCAAAGTCATGGAATCCATCATTGCTTCAGATATTAAATCTTTCCTCTTCTCCAATGGCTTGATCTCGGATCATCAATTTGGTTTCAGACCTGGTCACTCTACTCTGGACATGCTGCTTCTGCTTTCTCAACAATGGATGGAGGTCCTCAACGCCAAACAGGAAATTTGAGCTGTCTCCCTTGACATTTCACATGCCTTCGATACGGTCTGGCACCCTGGTCTGCTCACCAAACTCTCCTCCTTTGGTATCCATGGAAATCTCCACGCATGGCTGGCGGACTTCCTCTCTGGTCGTAGTCAACGTGTGGCCCTGAATGGGTTTCTCTCATCTCCTCTTCCTGTTCAGGCTGGAGTTCCCCAAGGTAGTGTGCCTCAAGTTCCCCAAGGCCCTGTGCTTTTTCTGGTCTTCATCAATGATCTCTCTGACTCTCTTGAAAATCCTCTCTATCTCTTTGCTGACGACTCTACTCTCTGTCGCTCCATTCCTCATCCCTCAGATCGGCAGTCTGCAGCCTCCTCACTCTCTGCAGACCTGGACAAAATCACAGACTGGTCAAACAAGTGGTACATGTCTTTCAATCCTGACAAATCTCACACTCTTACAATGTCTCTCCGAAAGGACCGACTGGACAACCCTCCCATCTACTTTCTCAACAATCCTCTCCAAGAAGTTCTGTCGCTCAAGCTTTTGGGTCTCACTATCTGCCATGATCTTTCTTGGGAAAACCACATTTCCAAGCTGGCCTCCAAAGCCAGTCGCCGACTGGGCATCCTCCGTCGTGCGAAGTCCTTCCTTGGCACACCTGAGCTCCTCACCACATACAAGGCTTTCATCCGCAGCTCAATGGAATACTGTTCCCCCCTCTGGGCTGGTGCTCCTGCCTCACACCTTGCTCGGCTTCACGCTGTTGAGGCCAAAGCTTTCAGAATCATTGGAATCTCCTGCGATGTAGTCAACACCGAGGGCCTTTCACTCACTCACCACAGGCAGGTTGGTGGTCTTTCTGTCTTCTACCGACTCCTCTCCGGCCTTGCTCCCCCAGCTCTCTCTGTGCTCTGTCCCCCCAATATTCCTTCAGGTCGCACAAGATCTGCCTGCAACCCTCTTATGGTTGAACTGCCAAAGTCTAGGCTCTCTGCTCACCTTCACTCTTTCATTCCCCTTTTCTCCCGCCTCTGGAACAAACTCCCCCACTCCCTTCAATCCCACTCCTCCCTCCAGGTCTTTAAAACAGCTGTTCACCACCATCTCTTATCTTCCCCCATCGAAAACCTTGATCTTTTCTACCCCCGGTAATTCACCCCAGAGTCCTTGCAGTGTTCATATGTTTTATTCCTCTCCCACCTCCCCCCAAGTCCTCCCGATGTCCCTGCTCTCAAATGTTGTGTTTGTGTCCTTCCCCCTCTCTTTTGTGTCCTTCCCCCTCTCTCCCCATCTTGTCTGCCGCTCCCCTTGTTTTTTGTGTTTTGTGTGTCGGTTTGTCTTTTTGTGTGATTAATGTTAGCTCTTTCACGAGCCTCGATCTTGTATACAAAAAAAACAAAAAAAAACCCTCATCACTTTACCCTTTTTCCCCCTTTACCCTCATCCCTTTACCCTTTGTCCCCTTTCCCCCCTTTACACTTCTTCCCCTTTTTTCCCTTTACCCTCATCCCTTTACCCTTTTCCCCATTTTTCCCCTCATCCCTTTACCCTTTTCCTTTTTTTCCCTTCACCCTCATCCCTTTACTCTTTTTTTCCCTTTACCCTCACCCCTTTACTCTTTTTTTCCCTTTACCCTCACCCCTTTACCCTTTTTTCCCTTAACCCTCACCCCTTTACCCTTTTTTCCCTTAACCCTTTTCCCTTTCCACTTTTTCCCCTTTTTTCCTTTACCCTCATCACTTTACCCTTTTTTCCCCTTTACCCTCATCACTTTACCCTTTTTTCCCCTTTACCCTCATCACTTTACCCTTTTTTCCCTTAACCCTCACCCCTTTACCCTTTTTTCCCTTAACCCTCACCCCTTTACCCTTTTTTCCCTTAACCCTTTTCCCTTTCCACTTTTTCCCCTTTTTTCCTTTACTCTCATCACTTTACCCTTTTTTCCCCTTTACCCTCATCACTTTACCCTTTTTTCCCCTTTACCCTCATCACTTTACCCTTTTTTCCCCTTTACCCTCATCCCTTTGTCCCCTTTCCCCCCTTTTTCCCTTTACACTTCTTCCCCTTTGCCCCCTTCACCCTCATCCCTTTACCGTTTCCCCCTTTTTTCCCCCTTTACCCTTTTCCCTCATCTCACCATGTTCTAAAATGACCCCCTCTACTTTTGTATATCTAATGTGTAACTGTAAACGAATCCAATATTATGATAGCCTACCTCTCTCATTTCAGCAGGGTATTCAGAGCCGATACCAAAGAGCTGGAGCACATTACGCAGTGATCTTGCCACTCCGCATTATGTCCGACAATGCCACGGATGGCTCGACAGTCGACAGGCACAGAAACACATCGATGAAGCACACAAAGAAGCACAGCGCACAAAGGCCCACAAGCGTGCTCGGGGCTCCTGCAAATTGATGCAACACGAGCTGCTTCCACCTTGTTGCCCATTAGTTGCTGCTCTTTGGACGGCTCAAGACCGTCTGAATCACACAACCGTCAGGGTTCGAAAGGGCACACATTTGTCGGATTACTTCTGCTCGATTTTCCTTTTGCCCCATCTACATAATCATGGCTTTGTATTTAGTCGAAATGTGTTTTCTGTTCTAATCTATCATCTATATGCTGTACTATAAGAGAGCCGTTTGTCTGTCTGTCTGTGTGTATGTGTGTCGCCATTTTTATTCGTCGCCGGACGGCCGGAGGCATTATGTTTTCGGGTTGTCCGTCCGTCCGTCCGGGCTAAACCTCGTTTTTCTCAGCAACCGCATGTCCGATTGAGACGAAACTTTCAGGGTAGGAGCGACACACATGCAGAATGTTTTTATGATAATTGTGACGTCATAGGTCACGTGGTATGGCAGACATTTTGGATTAAACGCAAATAATTAAAACATTATTTCTTGGAAACCGCTGAATGGAAAAATTTGAAACTTGGCACATTGTCAAGTACTTCCAATGGGGAACAAAAGCATGAAAATGATGACATCATAGGTGAAGTGGTATACCAGCCAAAAATGTTTCAATCGAATTCCTTATCCTAAAAATCAGAAATTGCATGCACATGATCTCTGACCCATTTGTATTGAAATATAAAATTTATGACATCATGGGTCACATGGTTTGGCAGCCATATTGGATTGAAGGAAAATATTAAATAATTATATCTCTGAAACCGCTCACCCTATTGACGCGAAATTTTACAAATGTCATCTTATAGCACTGTTGCATATACAGTAGTTTGAAAATGATGATGCCATAGGTCACGTGGTTTGGCCGCCATCTTGGATAGATAAATGAACCTTATCCGATCAACACGAAACTTCACAAACGTGATCCCCTACCCATACATATGCAGAGTGATGGCATCTACCCGCTGTGGGACTATGCGGAAGCATATTGACGACACAGTCGCATTGGGCTAGTTATGTCTGCTATGTCTGTCTTTGTATGTGTGTGTCAGAGATGGCTCAATGGATCTTCCTGAAACTTTCAGAGGGTCATCAGTGAGTACCTGGGAGTGTTTTAGGCCAAAAAAAAATTTCACAATTTTTGAAAAGAAAAAGTTCGTTTTTTTGAATTTCTTTTAATCGCTTGATAGTGCCTGAGCCTTTGTAGCTTTGTGAAAGGAAATATTAAATTATCCCGATTGGTGTGGGTGTGTGTGTGTAATACGATAATATTGATTATAAAGTTTCCTTTGTGTGTGTAGGGAAGAGTTTTAGGCACCCACAAAAAGTAGGAAAAAAAAAACTAATTGATTTCTTCAAAATGCCAACAGGATTAGAACAGCACCGGGCAACACCTGGTGCTCCTGCTCGTATTTAAGATCGTTACGATAGAAACTGTGAGTAGTTGCAGGAACACAAGCAGTGATTCATGTGGTTATCGAGAAACAACAAACGGCATTCCATGAGTTGATGCTCGTGATATTTTGAAACTGGAGGTTTCCACTCAATAAGTCGCTCGAGCATTGACCATAACACCAACCCAACTAACCAGGTGTACAATTGGCGTTTAAGGACAAGGAATAGTGCATTTCAGTATGGAGAAATGTTTGCTATGCTGCAATGAAAAGGAAGAGTCGGAGTGTATATCATGAGTGTTTGTAGCACCGATGGGCATATCTTCTGCACATACCCGCTCTCCAATCAACGTCTGGTCTCCCTGGGGCAGGATGTCAATGTCTGGCTGCAGAGAACACGTGTCAATCACGGCCTTGTACCTGCAGTGGAGAAAGCTGCGGATTACTGATGCATATAAACCACAATTGTGACAATTATTCAAATCCCAATGCTCAGAGAAGTAAACGATTGATGAGAAAATTACATTTTACTATTTGTATCAAAAAACAAGAATTAAGATCGACTCGTTACCTCCGCCACCAAAGGTGGATGGAGGTTGATGTTTTCACCCCTGTCTGTCTGTCCGTTTGTCTGTCCGGTTGTGAACAAAATATCTCAAAAAGTTGTGGACGGATTCAGACGAGATTTATCAGAGATGTAGCGTATGTGACAAGGACGAAATGATTCGATTTTGATGAAGATCTGAATATGGATTCAGATATGAGAATTATTTAATTTTTTAAGTGATCCTTCACCATTGGGAGACAGATCCAAAAACGATACATAGCAGGATATCTCAAAAAGTTCTGGACGGATTTGGACGAAACTTGGTGGACAGGTTGTGTTTGTGACAAGGACGAAATCATTAGATTTTGGTGAAGATCCGGATCCGGATCCGGCTAGTAGAATTTTTAAAGTGATTCTTCACCATTGAGTGATATGGCCAACCAGGTGGAGGTATGTATGCTCTCTACTGAGTGTCGTTCTAGTTTGAATTGCAGTCTGAGCACTCACTTGTTGCACTGGGATCCCAAATTGAAATTACACATATATTGTTGTGGAAATGGATCCTTGGGGTTAATAAATGCTTAATATAGTATAGTTATTTCCATATTAAGTGTTAAGAATAAGTGTAAAAGCAATTAGATGTCATTTTAGATACTAGGGCGTGCCCGTACTATATATATATCTAAAATTATATCCCCCCCCTCTATTTACATGAAATGGTTTGGTCCATTCGCAAAGCCAAAGCGAACGGCTTGCGAGTACGGTGACAATCCCCCCCCTCTATTTACATGAAATGGTTTGGTCCAAAGCGAACGGCTTGCGAGTACGGTGACAATCCCCCCCCCCCTCTATTTACATGAAATGGTTTGGTCCAAAGCGAACGGCTTGCGAGTACGGTGACAATCCCCCCCCTCTATTTACATGAAATGGTTTGGTCCAAAGCGAACGGCTTGCGGAGTTTGGTAAAGAAATCGCCATAGCGTGCACAAACGCGCAGGAAAGCGAAAGAATCGCAAATTAGTTTTAATTAGTTTTAAAACATAGTTTAACGCCAACATAGCGGCAACATAGTTTGCCAACGTGAAATAAATGAATACGCTCTCAAATGTGCCGTCCGAGGCAGAGTCTGTTCGCCACGTTCGGCACACGTGATAACTCGCTGCTCTCTGATTGGTTGAATCGTTTTTTGGACATAGCTCGGTAACTACTTGTCCGATTAATATGAAACCTTGAAAAGGCACATCCTCGGGTCCCCAGCAATATACCTGGCAAGTTTCAAGTATATCGGACCCGTGGTTGTCGAGAAACAGCGGTCACAGACATACAGACATACAGAGATTACTGGAATTATAGATAGATGCGTCGCTAATTCGTGTAGTTACAAATGCCAGATCCACCCTATTGTACGTGTCTAAAATTCCTCACTCCTGCTAGTCTTTATTTGATGTTTTATTCCTCTCTTTGACCCCACCTCCCCCCCCGCCCCCCACTCCCCTTCCCGTCCCCCCACCCATCCCAACCTGCTCGGACAATTGCATCTGTACCAGGGCATTCTCCTCACAAACTACTCACCAGGTTTCGCCTTGGAACTCTACTGTCTTGTGGCTTCCCTTGACTTCTACCATGTGTTTGTGAAGGCCGAAGGAAGTGGTACCCAACCTTTTTTTGTCAACGACCCAAAGTTTGAAATCACATTCGCCTCATGACCCAAGTTGTACCAGTACCTACTTGGTATTGATACGTAGTGTAAAAATTGTCGGAGAAAACACTTTCAACGTGAAACCCCCCTACCTCTCAAAATCGGGATTTGGAGGGGGATGGGGGGGTGGTTCAGGATGGGGTCACGACCCTGGGTTTGGGAACCCCTGGCCTAAGGCATATGATAATTAAGGTTCCCGTTTGTCGTTGGTATCGTGGGTGAGTATGCGGTAGTGGGTAATTTTTGGGATTATTGATCGTATGCTTTTGTACATATACGAGCGTGACTTGGCTCGCTCCGCGCGCCTCACCACACGTCGTTTCAGAGGGGTAGGCATCTTTGACCATTTCGGTGTCTTTTGGGTCTTCATAGTGTTTTGGGTCTTCAGGGCCATTTGGGTCTTCAGGGTCTTTTGGATCCTCTGGGCCTTTAAGGGTATTTTGGGTATTTGAGGTGTTTTGGGTCTTCAGGGTCTTTTGGGTCTTTGGTGTCTTCAGAGGCTTTTGGGTCTTAAGGGTGTTCGGTGTATTTTGGGTCTTCGGAGTCTTCAGGGGTTTTTGGGTCTTTTGGTACTTCTTGGTCTTTAAGGGTCTTTTGGGGTCTTCGGGGTCATTTGGGTCTTCGGGGTGTTTTGGGTCTTCAGAGTGTTTTGGGTCTTCAGTCTGTTTTGGGTCTTCGGTCTGTTTTGGGTCTTCGGTCTGTTTTGGGTCTTCGGGGTTTTTTGGGGTCTTCGGGGTGTTTTGGGTCTTCGGGGTGTTTTGGGTTTTCGGGGTGTTTTGGGTCTTCGGGGTGTTTTGGGTCTTCGGGGTGTTTTGGGTTTTCGGGGTGTTTTGGGTCTTCGGGGTGTTTTGGGTCTTCGGGGTGTTTTTGGTCTTCGGGGTGTTTTGGGTCTTTGGGGTCTTTTGGGTTTTTGGGTATTCAGGGTCTTTTTGAGCCTCAGGGCCTTGAAGGGTATTCTGGGTCTTTGGGGTGTTTTGGGTCTTTCGGGGGTCTTGGTTGTCTGAAGGGTCTCGGGGGAATTAAAGGGTCGTCAAAAGTCTGAGGGGTCTCAGCAGTCCTAACGCAATTAAGAGGGTTAATTTAGAGGGTGGTAATTTTGTTTGAAGAAGAAGAACACGTTTTCGTCGCATATAAACATAGCGACATAACGACATAATCATATACGTTTGCTCTATTATAATAAGAGATGTGCCATTACACAATACACTTTATAAACCTGACTTGGTCTGTCCATGTTGGCTTTCATCTGGTGGCTCTAATCTAGTCCTGTTAAAGGCAGATTGATTGGTTGATTGGATAAGATCGTATCATGTGATTTGGTAAGTTCGGCCAATGATAAGATCGATAACGTGATTGTCTCAACACGGCACTTGTCCGGCGCAGGATCTCAACCCGCACGGTAACACGGCCCTGGACGTGGGATCCGGCACTGAGTCCATCAGCAACTCACCGGATTTGAACCTGGGCAACCGGGTCAGATCGCGTGACCGTTACAATAGTATTGGTTCACGAGTTAACAAGTGACCACTATATTCGTCATGTGTGTGCGTCTGTCTGTGTGTGTCTGTCTGCCCGCAGCATAACTACCCGATGATATCATCTGATCTTGATGAAACTTGGGTGGGAGGTTGATATCATGATCTCGTTGTGTCCTGCCTAGAGTGGGTGTATTGCGCCCATTGTGGGCGGAGCCACGCCCGAAAAAGATGTCTTTTTAGGGGGTAATCGAGTTCAAGCTACATCTTCTCCGAGGGAGTTGGTGGAATCTGACAGTGGTTTTGGGTATTTCATTAGGCCAATGTCATGTGTCTAGCCCCACGGAGCTCGATTTTTCATTTTTCTTTTCTTTTTTTTCTTTTTTTTTTTTTTTCATTTCATTTTTCACCGAATTTTCGGTATTGTGTAGCTAACTAACCTTATAACTGATTATACATTATTTTATATCATTTCAAGGTCAGTAACTTCGTTTTGACATTTCCGGGCCTGGCCTGTCTGGGCCTGTTTTGGTTATAGTCCGTCCTTTGTCATTGAATACCGCTCGCTCGTGAACCATCGTCGTCTCATGACTTTTTTTTTTTTTGTACACAAGATGGAGGCTCGTGTAAGAGCTAACATTAATGACAAAAAAAAACAAACGGACACATAAGACGCAATAAAGGGAGTGGGAGACAAGATGGGGAGAGAGGGGGAAGCCCACAAGTACAACATTTGAGAGCAGGGACATTGGGAGATCTGTGGGAGGGAGAGGGCTTGGGGGGAGGAGGCGTGGGAAGGGGGTGGGGGTGGGAGAGGTAAAAAAAAACACATGGACACTGCTCGGACTTCCAGGAAAGTATGATGGTTTCATCACTGCCTACTGATACCCTTGTGATTCACATAAAAGTACAGCACATTGCTGTCTCCAAAATGTCCTTGTCCTGCATGTGATACACGTAACAATGTCCTCCACAGGTCAAGGATTACTATTTATAAAAGCAGCAGGAATCAATCTTTCTTGCCAATTCAGTCCGATATATTTGAAGGACTAACTGGCAGCTGTTTGAAAGCACATTGGTTGTATAAAATGGTAGCATCAAGGTCAAGGCACACGGGATGAGCTGGTATATCTTATGAGGTGAGTTATACAACCATAAGTCCTGAATCTTTTGGGTCATTTCCTTTGGGATTGTTCTTGGAAACTTTTGGCCAATATGTCCTCATTCAATTTGCTATTGGTCTGTGTCTGAATCCAGTGACACCTGTTTGATCTCTAAAAATAAATACAAGGCACTCCCAATCATAGAAACAATCATAGAAACAATCATAGAAACAATCATAGAAACAATCATAGAAACAGTAAAACAGAGAGAACATGTATGCACCAGGATGGTTCAAGGAAGTTAACCCGTGTGACGAGTCAACTAAACCATAAACATCATACCATATTCAGAGGCATCACCAAAGATCTCTGGTCTTATGGAAATGAGCTTCAATATGATTATGTCATTGGTGCTTTATGGAGACCAATGAGATTAGAGTAGGATTGTGGTAAACATCGACGATTGCACCCACATGGGGTCGAGGCCAGCACCCATGTGGGTAGAGGACAAAACCCATGTGGGTAGAGGCCAGCACACATGTGGGTAGAGGCCAGCACCCATGTGGGTAGAGGCCAGCACCCATGTGGGTAGCGGACAAAACTCATGTGGGTAGAGGCCAGCACCCATGTGGGTAGAGGCCAGCATCCATGTGGGTAGTGGTCAGCACCCATGTGGGTAGAGGCCAGCACCCATGTGGGTAGCGGCCAGCATCCATGTGGGTAGAGGCCAGCATCCATGTGGGTAGCGGCCAGCACCCATGTGGGTAGTGGTCAGCACCCATGCGGGTAGAGGCCAGCACCCATGTGGGTAGAGGCCAGCACCCATGTGGGAAGCGGCCAGCACCCATGTGGGTAGCGGACAAAACTCATGTGGGTAGAGGCCAGCACCCATGTGGGTAGAGGACAAAACCCATGTGGGTAGAGGCCAGCACACATGTGGGTAGAGGCCAGCACCCATGTGGGTCGAGGCCAGCACCCATGTGGGTAGAGGACAAAACCCATGTGGGTAGAGGCCAGCACACATGTGGGTAGAGGCCAGCACCCATGTGGGTAGAGGCCAGCACCCATGTGGGTAGCGGACAAAACTCATGTGGGTAGAGGCCAGCACCCATGTGGGTAGAGGCCAGCATCCATGTGGGTAGTGGTCAGCACCCATGTGGGTAGAGGCCAGCACCCATGTGGGTAGCGGCCAGCACCCATGTGGGTAGACGACAAAACCCATGTGGGTAGGGGACAAAACCCACGTGGGATTGAGGCCAGCACCCATGTGGGTACAGGCCAGCACCCATGTGGGTAGTGGCCAGCACCCATGTGGGTAGCCGACAAAACCCATGTGGGTAGAGGACAAAACCCACGTGGGATCGAGGCCAGCACCCATGTGGGTACAGGCCAGCACCCATGTGGGTAGTGGCCAGCACCCATGTGGGTAGCCGACAAAACCCATGCAGGGTCGAGGCCAAAACCCACATGGGGTCGAGGCTAGCACCCATGTGGGTTGACGAAAAAACCCATGTGGGTAGAGGACAAAACTCACGTGGGGTCGAGGCCAGCACCCATGTGGGTAGAGGCCAGCACCCATGTGAGTAGAGGGCAGCACCCATGTGGGTAGACGACAAAACCCATGCAGGGTCGAGGCCAAAACCCACATGGGGTAGAGGCCAGCACCCATGTGGGTAGTGGCCAGCACCCATGTGGGTAGACGACAAAACCCATGCAGGGTCGAGGCCAAAACCCACATTGGGTCGAGGCCAGCACCCATGTGGGTAGAAGCCAGCACCCATGTGGGTAGAGGCCACACCCATGTGGGTAGAGGCCAGCACCCATGTGGGTAGAGGCCAGCACCCATGTGGGTAGAGGCCAGCACCCATGTGGGTAGAGGCCGGTACCCATGTGGGTAGAGGCCGGTACCCATGTGGGTAGAGGCCAGCACCCTTGTGGGTAGAGGCCAGCACCCATGTGGGTAGGGGCCAGCACCCATGTGGGTAGGGGCCAGCACCCATGTGGGTAGTGGCCAGCACCCATGTGGGTAGAGGCCAGCACCCATGTGGGTAGTGGCTGGTACCCATGTGGGTAGAGGCCAGCACCCATGTGGGTAGTGGCCAGCACCCATGTGGGTAGTAGCCAGCACTCATGTGGGTAGAGGCCAGCACCCATGTGGTTAGAGGCCAGCACCCATGTGGGTAGAGGCTGGTACCCATGTGGGTAGAGGCCAGCACCTATGTGGGTAGAGGCCAGCACCCATGTGGGTAGAGGCCAGCACCCATGTGGGTAGAGGCCAACACACCCATATGGATAGAGGCCAGCACCCATGTGGGATCTATTGAGCTTGGAGCTGATGACGAGTTAAAAATTCAGAAGACTCATTTCTTCCAAAAGTTGGTTGAATGTCCTCGCAATCCAACATGGACAACATTTCTTCCATAAGCTCTGGATGAGCCAAGTAAACACTTTTCTGTCATCAGATTGTAAGCTGTAATTTGGTTTAAGATTCCAACTCTGCCAGGACAGCCTCATTGCAATCAGCCGAGAGGGAGGTCCAAAGATATCCTCACTGAGGTGCAAAAATGCACTACAGAATGACAGCAAGAGTGTAAACGCTTCCTGAAACATGGAACAGGTCACAATTGGGATGCAGTAAAGACTTGGCTCAACAAAGAGGTCCAGATGTGCCTGGTCGGGGTCTGAATTTCAAAACAGGAGGAACCATTCAATAACCTCAAAGAAAAAAAACACAGCAAAGGAAATTCACCGTTTGCACCCAAATGTCAGTTTCTACCCTTCATCACGTTGCACTTCCATGAGCCTCAATTGTGGAAATGGAGAAAAATGTTTCACAAACATCTTCCTCATTACAACCCACCATACCTCTGCTTGTTGAACAGGCTTCCAAAGGTAATGTTTTCTTCGACTGTGGCATTTAGAAGCCAGGGTTTCTGGGCAGCATAAGCCACGGAACCTCTCTTCTTGCTGTCGGGAAAAGCACATCGAAAAATTACTTCCAACGATACCTGAAGCAGGAATCCCACGCAGGTCCTGCCTGCTCCCACGTGACCTTCACGAAACTATACTGTACCTCGGAAAACTTAAGAAAATCCAGGACCTCCAGGTCTTCAAAACAGCTGTTCACCACCATCTCTTATCTTCTCCCATCCAAAACCTTGATCTTTTCTACCCCCGTTAATTCACCTCAGATCCACTTTTTTGAAATTCCGACTTCTTTCCTCGAAGTCCTAGCAATGTCCATGTGTTTTTTTTACCTCTCTCACCCCCACCCCCCTTCCCATGCCTCCTCCCCCCAAGCCCTCCCCCCCCCCCCCCACAGATCTCCCGATGTCCTTGCTCTCCATCTTGTTCTCCCGCTCCCTTTATCATATGTTTTATGTGTCAGTTTGTCTTTTTGTGATCAATGTTAGCTCTTACACGAGCCTCGATCTTGTATTTAAAAAAAGAAAAAAAACATCAATAGCAGCAAGATGCACGGGACCAAAACACAAAAGTCACGGACAATGACTTGCAATGAAAGGTTAAAAGTACAGGTACATGTTGCTGTGTGTGAAAGTACAGGTGAATTTGACTTTAGTGCTTGTTTACCTTAAACCTGAACAAATCTTACCCGAACACATCAATCGTCGTCAACGCTCTGATGACCATATTTGTCAATGTGCAAATACAGTTGGGTGAAAAAGTATGGGTCGACTTAAATTAATGCCAGGCTTTCTCAAATCATGATTTCAAACACGAAATTGTCATAATACTGAAGATATGTATCCATATTCTTTCATTACCCCGAACACGCGAAGCGAAAAGCGGGGTTAAGTAATTGGTTCAAATCAGTCCGTCTGTTCTTTTTTATTTTGTATACTGTGTCGAGGTTCGTATAAGAGCTAACACACATGAAACATATAATAAAGGGAGCGGGAGACAAGAGGGGGAGAGAGAGGGAAGCACAACAGTGGGGAACAAAGACATCAGGAGATCTGTGGATGGAAGAGGGCTTGGGCGTGGTACACGGGATAAACAAGATGACTTTCAGGAAAGAAAACAGGGAATTTGTAGAAGGTGGGTGTGGGGTGGATTAACGAGGGTAGAAATGATCTGTCTACAAATGTCAGTTTATGATCGAGGAACAACTTGATTTCAATAGAAAGTTTTATTTTGAACATGAATCAGAAAACAAACCTGCAGTTTAACAGTACTTTGGCTCTGAATTTGTCCCAATCGCACGTGGACAAAGAGGAGTGAGAACATATGTTTACTGTCTGCTTATCTGGCAGTAAAACAAAATTGAAAACAAGTAAAGATACATTCAAAGTACACCGCCCTCATTCTAAATAAATAAATATCCTCCAGCGCGGCATTGCCTTTGGCGCCCGGCAATACCGAAGTGCAGCTCATAGAGACTGAATTTGGAGGGAGAGGTGTACAATAATTGATTGATTAATTGCATCATTAAAATCAACAAAAAAAATTCATAAAAATTTTTCTTAATCAATTGACTAACAGCATACCTAAACTACCAGTGCTTCATTCGAAGCTATCACTTTTAGAAAATTAATGAAATAAGTCATTAATCAAAAAAATCAAATAATTAATTGATTAATCAATCAATCAAAAATATCCTTTATAGCCAGCCACATCACTTGGTCACTATCGTGTCCAAATATTAGGTTCCGAGGTCAAAAGGTGCCTGAGATATTGCCCAGATGAGAAAGAAAATAAATAAATGATTAATAATGAAATAAATAAATAATAATCATAAAATAATGAAATAATTAATCAATTGGCTAATAGAATACCTAAACCACCACCGTTTCATCCGAATCTTTAACTTTAAAATAATTAATGAATTAAGTGATTAATCTAATAATTAAATAATTAATCGATTAACTGATACATCAATAAATCAAAAATACCCTTTACAGCCAAACCACTTGGTCACTGTCATGTCAAAATATCAGCTTCCAAGGTCAAAAGGTGCCTGAGATATTGTCCAGATAAGAAAGGAAATAAATAAGTACTTAAATTAATCGATAATGATTAAATAACGAATCAATTAATTGATAAATCAAAAAACAAAAAATAACGTTTTTGTAAAAGCTATTGTGCCGAAATTTTACTGGCACTATTGACTTACTATTTTATTGGCACTATTGTGCCGAAATTTTAGCTTCCTAGCTCAAAGGATGGCTGAGATATCGCCCGGACAAACAAACAAATAAACAATCAAACAAATAAACAAACAAACAAACAATCGGAGTGAAAACTGAGTACTCCCTTTCAGGGCGCGTCATTGCCGAGCCCCCTTCGGTGCCCGGCAATGACGTTAGGCAGCACCTGGGGATGGCATAGGAAAGGAGCGGTGTACAATAAGTACTTAATAAATCGATAATAATTAAGTAATTCATCAATTAATTGATTTATCAAAAAAACAAAAATACCGTTTTTGCCAAAGCACTTACTCACTATTGTGCTGAAATTTCAGCTTCCGAGCTCAAAGGATGGCTGAGATATCGCCCGGACAAACAAACAAACAAGAAAACAGGAAACCGGAGTGAAAACTGAGTACAGTACTCCCTTTCAGCGCGTGTCATCGCCGGGCCCCCTTTGGTGCCCAGCGATGATGTCATGCAGCGCCTGGAGATGGAATAGGAAAGGAGCGGTGTAAAATACATTTGAGAGAAATATAATTTATGTGGGCAGTCTGACTATGCTCTGGCATGCATTACAACACTGTTGGGAAAAGATTGACTCATAGATAACATCCATAAACGAAATAAATCAATCCCAAAGTTATTGGGGCGAAAGGGGTCACACTAATTTATTGATTACGAGAGGGCTACCCGAAGCTGCCCAGGAGGGAAGAGGAGTACTCGGTCCTTCCCGGCTCAGTGAGGCTTTCCCAGCAGGGGTTTTGGGACATGTTGAACATTGAAAAGTTATGGAGTTATAGGCCTCATGGTGATTACCTTTTGCCTGCGTGCTGGTAGCACTTCCTGACCCCACGTCCCAATATAGACTTTATAGCCGCATTTGGTGGTCTCAAAACGGACTTCACCTTGTGGTAGCTTAAAACCTTGCCTACACCCAAACTTTGGGGCGTCTATGTGCAACAGCTCGGCCATGAAAGAGTAACGTGCAAACACAAAAAACACACAAACACTTTAAAATATTTACAAGATACGTAAACACAGATTTGATTTTTCATATTATAAATGTTGTTATATCCTTAAGAGTTCATGGAAATCCTTTGAAAGTCCTTTTGATTTCATATCAATACATTTCTTGCTGGACCAGTACTTTTTCACCCCCACTGTATGGTTCATTCACAATTAAATCAATGAATATGTTTCAATACCCCTTCCCACGCATCCTCCCCCCAAACCCTCTCCCTTCCTCAGATCTCCCGATGTCCCTGCTCTCAAATGTTGTGTTTGTGTGCTTCCCCCTCTCTCCCCATCTTGTCTACCACTCCCCTTATTTTATGTTTTATGTGTCCGTTTTTTGTGTTTTTTTGTGATTAATGTTAGCTCTTTCACGAGCCTCGATCTTGTATACAAAAAAAAAAAAATACACCATCTAACATAGACAACAATGGAATTCACTTTTACCAATTTACAGTAGTAATAGATAGTATCCAGAAAAAAAACGGAATTCAATCTCAGAGCAAAATGGAGCGATGGCAAGGTCATGCCTGGCAGTGCAAGCGAACGGCAAATCAAGGCAGCTCGAAGCAAAGATATAAAATAATAAATCATGCATCTCATCCAAAATTTCAAACAGGAGGACGGAGCGGTTTCTTACATGTCCCATGTATGCAACCTGGTCTGACTCTCAGCACCGTACGTTTGCCAAGCTTTTCACGGATGGAAAAGTCTTCTGTTCCTTCACAAACAAACTTCATGTCATGCTTAATGGCATCCTTTTCTTATCCCTTGTTCTGACAGTTGATGCTCCTGAAAGAAATGACCAAGACTTGACACTTTTCTTCTGCTTTACATGAACCACCTTTTGGCTTATTTTCCCCGCAGGATTTTCATGTTCTGGAGGCTCTTTTACCTCCACGGTCTATATGGTTCAGAATTTTACATTGGTGAAATAAATCACAAAAAGCAACAAAGTACATGGGGTTTTTTTCCAGATAAAAAAAAATTCCGGATTTTTTCTGGATTTTTCCAGGTTTTTTTCAACAAAAACACATTCCGGATAACATAACCCTTTCCTCTTTCTCACCCTTGGGTCAAACATGATGTAACTACATCTCTGTCCACCATTCTGAAGATTAAGTTTTGTTTTTGACTTTTTGATGCATCGGCCATCCTTGCCACGTCCCATAAGAATGACTGCTTGACGTATTATTGTGATTTCCTGTGAATAAAGCTTGAGGGATGAGTTGCTGGAAGTCTTGGGCAAGGTCATATGCCACCAGTATGTATTTTATCCCAGTTTTGTAAACTTACTATCATTGGCACGTTCTTCTTTAGAACCAGTGATATTCACCGGAAACCCAGTTGTTGTTTTTTCATTGCCAGCTCATTTCATTTCCTGGAATATTCTTCCTCACGTTAATCAATCCTGCTGCTGCTCCTTAGTCATCAATGGCTACTCATGTCATCCTCAAAACGAAATCCCATTTCTAACCTTTTGTAATTCTCCCAAGGGAAATTTCTCATAATTTCCCAAAAACGCTATGACAGTCACACGCCATCTCTTCCTTTCTTTTGTCAAATCTTTTTGTGACCCTCCTTTCGGAGGTGTCCGATAGGCCGTGACAGCCTTGTCCATACAAAAGACTCGAGTAGAGGGAGCCTTCAACTCTGTAATAAGAAGGAAATTGTATTTTGGAAGATTGGTGAAAACCTTCATGTCCAGTAAGCAATTGCATTCGCTAGTGCTTGTTAACTCGGGCGTACTCGGGCCTACTCTGGAGGCTTCAATATCACTTTGTCATTGCAATGCTATTATCGCTTTTAGAAAACATCATTTGCACAGAAATTCTTCCCCTGTTGCAAAACCATCTTCCAATCGGGAAAAGCCTTGAGAAAGAGGCAGCAAGTGACAACAGCAGGACCATATAGGCCTACATTTATTACCTGTTTGCACATATTAAGAATTAGAGTCCCACGCGTACGAGGGTTTTCACCAATAAGCCAGATGTTTGCTGTGCATGACCGAAAGCATCGCCAAAAATCATATTCTGAGAACGATGTCAAACTACAGACTTGGCATTTAATATGGAATTTTTTTTTTCTTGACTTGGGTTTACTTTCTGAACTCAGTATATCAATCTGGTGAGTTTTTTTTTTACCCTTCGGTGATGTCTTTGTTGAAAGAAACATGTCACTGAATGTCTTTCGCAGCAAGAAGTCAATAACAGGATTATATCACAGGTGGCGTGACAAAATGTAAGGACAGGTACATTTGATGATTGGCTTCACAATCGGGTATACAAGGGTTGTTGCGTTCTGTATTAGTGGAAAACAACTGCTGCACATCTACAAAAGTTATTGCCGCTTCCTCTGGAGATGGTCCGTCAACTTGACAATGCTGTTTGTCATGGAGTGGTGGCTTTACGAAATTCTGGCATGAAACAGCGTGCTATTGCTCGGCAGTATGGCATCACTCAAGGTCAGGTGTCAAAGATCCTGAAACGAAATGCTCACAGGGGTGTTCCTACTCCAATACCGAGGCCAGGACGTCCACGCAGAACCACAAGGAGAGATGATCGCCAGCTGCACCTGTTAGTCTGCAATGGCCGTACCAAGTCAGCTAATCGGTGTAGGGCTGAGTGGCATCAACTGACAAATGTGCCTGTATCCAGAAGGCTAGTCAACCAACGACTGGTTCAAGCAGGATATCGTGCCAGGCGTCCCCTGAGAAAGCCACGCCTGACCAGACAACACAGCCAGCGCCGATTGCAGTGGGCCAGAGAGCACCGTCAATGGCAGCCACGACACTGGAATCACGTGACCTTCAGTGACGAGTCTAGATTTCTGGTCTATCGGCAAGATGGCCGCGTCCGAGTGCGCAGACAAGTGCATGAAGCCCACAACGAAGATTGTATAGTGCCAAGAGTCCAAGCTGGAGGTGGTGGGGTGACCGTTTGGGCTGCTTTTCATGCAGGGGGCAAAACTGACCTGGTTGTTCTGAATGGAAACCTGAACCAGTTCAAGTACAGGGTCATTCTGGAAGAAACATTGCTTCCATTTGCTCGTGCAGCCTTTCGAGGAAACTTTGTCTTCCAAGATGACAATGCACGGCGTCATCGTGCTCGCATGATCCAACACTTTCTTGCTGAACGTGGTGTAGAGCATATGGATATGAATCCAATAGAGACCTTGTGGGCAGAATTAACGCATCAAATCGACAACTTGGACCAGCAGCCAACCTCTGTGCGTGAATTGCAGCAGACTATTGTCACTGCATGGCAAGCGATTCCTGTCCAAACCTTGGCAAATCTCGTGAACAGCATGCCTCAACGTGCACGTGCTCTCCTGAATGCTCGTGGGGGTTACACGAAGTGCTGAACTGTAATTTTACTGTCCGTAATCCCAGTCATAATTTAGCTTTTGTTTTTGTTGAAATTTTTTTTGGCTAATGTGCAAAATAAAGAGATACTTCTGGAAAACGTACAGAAGTTTAACACAGTACTGTCCGTGAATTGAGTTCGATATCAGTTTACATCACTTTCGAGGATCAATTTATTTGCTTCGAAATGTCAAATGTGGTTTTTGTTTCTTTTAAACGTCACATTAACAAAATCTAGAATAATTTCAACATAATTCCAATGAACTTTTGGTTCTAAGTCATCTTGAAAAGTAAGTTCACACCCACAAAAAAAATTCCATATTAAATGCCAAGTTTGTATTTGTGATTGAACGGATACGATGGTGTTCTGCTCAGCCAAGAATTCCAGGAGACTTTTTGAAGAATCAGTCATGGACCGTGGAGCCCACACCGACAACATGCTCTTACCTGGGCATGGGAACCATGCAAAGCAGAACGTGTTCATGCCACACCTTTAGCACACACGAAAAGCGAATGCAATCAACAAAATGCAAGCCTGTTCGATGTCCGATTCAAGGTGATGCTCACATGGGCCCGTGCGATCTTTCACCGACATTGCCGAGGATGCGGGGCACCGGCCATACATCAATTCCACCACAACGTGAGCCATTAATGCATCCTGTGGCCTTTTCCCTTCCGGGACCGATTTATCGATAGCTCAACGACATGTCTACACAATCCCGCAAGACACTTTGCTGCTGTTACTGCCAGTGATCGAAAATGTAATGGATTTCAAACAGCAGAAAAGTACCAATGACAATTCAAAAGACTAAAAAAGTGAACCTGGTCTTTTGGGGTATTCTGAGGTCATGAGAGTTTTTGCTTTTTAACTGTATTCATTTTGTTAACAAAGCAATCACACTAATTCCACTGGTACAGTGGTAAAGCAAAGCAGTGAGTGCCAATGCATCAAATTTGAGTTTTCTTTACGATCCGCTACATAATTTCCCTGTGGATCACCCAGCGATGAATCTGTACAAACAGTTCTTCGAAATGAGCTAAAATGGCCAAATTATGGTAACGGTCATCTCGCAGTTTTGTATATTTCCCAAACATCAAGCAATTAATGATACGGCCCATGAGAAAATGAACCTGAAAAGGTGGCCAGGTCAAACGGGACATGAGAGAGCGCGTGCGAGGCCAACATCTGCGTGCCTTTGATGGAAGGAATGCATGGAAAATACACCATAAAAATAGGAAATATACCTCGTGGGACCCTCGTCCACCTCACTCTCTGCGGAACTGGAGAAATAACATCAGGTAATGATTAAAATATAATTTCGCTTACTCTTTTATATCCGTTGCTACCCCACAGCAGTTTTCAAGAAAGGTATGTCAACTAAAGGTGAACATAGTTAATTATGATGAGAAGAAAAGGTTCAGCGCAACGTTTCAAACCACACGGTAGCCTTCATCAGGTTGCAAAACCGTGACCAAAACATCTGGCTGTGATTTGTTGCAATCGTTTGGAACTTGTTTGAAAGCAAACGCTTTATTTATTGGCCTTGGTTCCAACATCGTCTGTAGTCTTCATAAAGTTAACTCGAGCGAAGTCGATGACACGCCATCACAAATTCCCATCGCTTCCCACCAAAAAGCAAAGTTTAAAGACGGCAAAAAATGTTCCACTAGGAATGGCCCAATATCAAATTTAGAGTTAAAAAATATTTTCTCATTTTGACCCCTGGGACCCCAAGTCCCCGGAGTCCTGTCTTTTTTTTGATCCCTGACCTTTTTTGACCCCTGGGACCCCAAGTCCCCTCCTGCGGCATTAACCGGGGGTCAAATCCAAAAAGTCGTTACATATTTCCTGCATCTCCAAATGTTCATTGCATATACAAAGTTTCATTAAAAAATGTTTACAAATGTTCCCATAAATTCATTTTTCGATATTTGACCTTTTGACCCTGCTCCAGGAGGTAGGGCCAAAAATGACACTGCTATTGCACCTTCTTGCCATGTGGTGATCCTAACTACCAAGTTTGGTGAATTTTGGCACAACCGTTTAGAGGAGATAGCGTGACGGACGGACAGACGGAGCCGATTATAACATCCTCCCGTTATTTTTCCAAAAGCGTGGAGATAATAATTCATAACTGCATCATAAAAGTATTCTTCCTGGTCTATAACTGCTGTGACAACCTGATTAAGAGGTCAAATCGGAGACACAATATTGAGTAAAGAACTGATACGTTATTATTATTTATTATTTAAATAATGATAATTATTATTTAACAATTATCAAGCAATTAAAAATTGTTTAATAAGTAAGTAAGGAGTGAAAACAATTATTTAATGATTAAAGAAACAATTATTATTTAAATATCCTCATAATTCATTACCTTCGTCGTCCATTGAGAGCAGATTCTGTTCGGCTAAACAAAGAATGAGAAAAGGGTAATGGTGGGGTAGAGTGGGGGAAGAGGGGGCAGAGAAGGGGAAAGAAATCATTAAAAATTCCATGCAGTCAATTAAATATGAGTAATGAACCTTTGCTTTCAAGATGCAACTGTGGTTGAGGATTTGTGGATTTGTATTAAATACGACGGTACATATAGGCGTTTCCAAGTAAGACGACCTCAACGTATACTCTCTAAAGGTCAGCGTGTCCCCTTCCATCAGATGGATGACTTTGCTGAAGGATTGCATGGGAAGAGGACATTAGCAACGGTTGAAAGAAAAGTAAGCCCATTCTATGGGTTCACTGATAGTGATTCTCTCTCTCTTTCTTTCTCTTTGTCACACATACAAACACACACACACACACACACACACACACACACACACACACACACACACACACACACACACACACACACACACACACACACACACCATACAAATTCACTCCATATGGATGTTCACAGCCTAAAACTCGGCGCAGGAAAAGATAAGTGGCTGACCAGGTTACACGTCCTCATAAAACATTGATGCCTGCGTATTATTGATGAGCTGTGGAAATAAATATAATAATGAAGGGCAGTTGAGGTTCCACGCTAGGGAGATCATTATATAGTCCACTACGGACCGAAAAGAGCAGGCAATCCATCTCGTCAATGCAATGGTATTCCAGTACCAACAAAATCAGGTGGATTGGTTTTGGAGCATTACTCATCAAAAGTGTTATCTCACAACTAACCAAAGAGTTTAAGGGTTCTTTTTGAGTTTTTGAAAAACGAGCACAAACTCACGTGTTCCAAGTGATGGTGCCAGACACCTTGTGCATCTCCCCGAGGGTCGCGAGCAGCAACGATGACTTCCCGCAACCAACCTGTCCCACGAGCATGGTGAGCTGTCCTGCATGGAAACCCCATGGGTGTATCAAGTGCTACACTCTGAGCTCTGGATGTATGGAACCCCAGTCGGGGGCCATAAATGTATTACACATGCAAAGGACACCTCAACCCCTTTGTTCCTCGCTTCTCCCTTCCATGGAACCATCTTCCAGAGGCTGTTACTTCCCACTCTTCACTCCAGGGGCAATGCATTACCACCTCGTGTCATCCTCCATCCTGACCCATGATTTTTATTACCCCATTAATCCTTCCTAACCAAACCCACTCACTTGCCGATTTCAGAACAGGAAAGGAAGAGAGAGAGAGAGAGAGAGAGAGAGAGAGAGAGAGAGAGAGAGAGAGAGAGAGAGAGAGAGAGAGAGAGAATAGGAGGTTTTATTCCCATTCCATCTCTTCCTGTCTTGTTCGTTTAGGCCCTTGATGCCCAATATGTGACATTCAAAATTACATCTGAATACTAAATGAAGCCTTCCACGCATGTGCTATGTTTGTTTGCAGTGATTCGGTTCTGCTCACCAGAAACATTTTACCTGCCATTGCTCGTGTGAAATTTGTAATTCAAGTCGTCTTTGAAAAATAATTTTCAGCATTTAGATAAGAATGTCAATTTCAGAATGGTTAACCATAATTGTTCTGTTCCTGAAGGAAAATCAGACTCAAGAGAATATAGGAATATGAAAAATATCCATGGATGAGAGGAGTCGGTTCGTACCATTTCCTGTTAATACAATCAGCAGCGGCAGTGCTTATAACACACACACACATGAACGGATGTTTCTACTTTCACCAATATATGCAAAAATGTAGTACAATTTATCTTGTCACCCCAGAACCAAAGAAAAAGTATTTATCTACTACTAGCGGAGATGCCCGGAGCATCCGCACAATATTGAGTATTGCTGCCCGACTACCCCACGGTAAATTTAATGACGTTGCTCTTCCATGAGCCTCACTCTTGAAGAGAAAAACAAGACCGATAGTCTAACAATGGTGTAGCCGGTCTTGGATCTGCTGAGTGGAGGATCTGCTGTCCCTTGTCATGTGACCAGATCCTCAGCTCTGATTGGTGGACGTTTGTGAGGGACATACATACATACATGGGACAGACAGACAAACGCCGTCCGTGGATGAGAGGAGTCGGGTTCGTACCATTTTCTGTTAATACAATAAGCTAACAGCAGCAGTGCTTATTACACACACACACACACACACACACACACACACACACACACACACACACACACACACACACACACACACACACACACACACACACACACACACACACACACACACACACACGAATGGACGCTTGCCCTACGGGCTACTAAAAAGAAGTAAGGAATGAATGAATGATCGTTTTAAGGCCATTTTTCCCCACTAGAGTGGGGGTTAGCCTTGCAGGCTGCATGACAATTGTGGTTCCCTTTTTGAGGCAATGTTTTCATGACCGGATGCCCTTCCTGACACCAACCCTTAGTCGCCTCTTATGATGTGCAGGGATACGGTGTACCTGTTCTTAATCGGGGTTCCCAGCATTCATCCCAGCAAGCTGGTACTCAATTTGCCGACTTTGGAGGGATGACAGGCTGAGTCAACCCCCCTGGCATTAAATCTGTGATCGACCAGGATTCGAACCCAGGATCCTGGGATCCCAAGCCAGCACCCTAACTGCTAAGCCAACACCAGGTTATGTAAAAAAGAAGTAAGGCGTGAAAGGTAAATTAACAAAATTAAAAACAATGGGATTAAAAGAAAGGCAAAGGGAGGGTGGGAGAGAAAACAGAAGCTGGGAGTTAGAAAGAGTGGGGAGAAAGGGGTAAGTAAAGTTAATAAGGAAAAAATTTTTTGTATACTGAATCGAGGCTCGTGAAAGAGCTAACATTTATTTCACAAACAAATCAACCAGACAAACAAAATATACAAAAAGAGGGAGCGGAAGACAAGATGGGGAGAGAAGGGGAAGCACACAACCACAACATTTGAGAGCAGGGAGAAATGTGGGAGGGAGAGGGCTTGGGGGCAGGAGGCGTGGGAAGGGGAGGGGGGGGGGAGAGGTATAAAACACAAGGGGACCGAAATTAGCGGGGGTAGAAAAGATCAAGGTTTTGGATGGGGGAGGATAAGAGATGGTGGTGAACAGCTGTTTTAAAGACCTGGAGGGTGGAGTGGGATTGAAGAGAGTGAGGGAGTTTGTTCCAGAGACGGGAGAAAAGAGGAATGAAGGAGAGCAGAAAGTCTTGATTTTGGCAGTTTAAATGCGTGTAAATGAGGGAATAATGTTCATTAAACATATGGGGGGGATGAGGGTGGGGGACAAATTCCTCCATTTTTGCATAATTCATTAATCCATAACCCCTTTACAAGCCCAAATTTCCATCACAGCTCCATGAAGTATCTTTATACAAACAAAGGATTTACTTCCACACAAGGATGATTGAAAATTGTCCAGTTGATTCCTCCTCCACACTTCAAAGACCAGCGAACAGTTATTAAAGAAGCCAAAACATTCCTTTAAGCACAAAATTCAGACAAGACAACAGGTATTTGGAAAAGAACCTCTGAGATGGGCAGATCTTGCAAGGTTTCAACACTACATCGTGCAAAACAGTTTTTGTACCTGCGCTAAGCCACATAGGAGGATCTTCGATGCTGAAGATGCAGCAGGTGCATCATGCACCTGGAACGGAGAGCTTTTCAAATCCCATATTCATTGCGGTTCTTACACGTGGGTATCGGTTGGTGAAAGACTCGAGTTAGCACGATATCATACGGAATTTGAATAACGTTTATGTCCAACAGCAGCTGCTTGTTAGCAATTTGGTCCGATTTCCACCACATGTTTATATACAGTATATATATATATATATATACTAGCAGAAGTACCCGGCATTACCGAGCGGGGGAGGGGAGGGGAAGGGAGGGGAACGGGGGGGGGGGGGGGAGCGTGCCCCTTGGCAAAGCGAGCGATTTTTTTTTTCATAGCGTCATAGCGTTCATAGCGTCATAGCGTTTCAAAGCGTCATAGCGATTTTTTTTTCATAGCGTCATAGCGTTCATAGCGTCATAGCGATTTTTTTTTCATAGCGTCATAGCGTCATATCGTTCATAGCGTCATAGCGTTTCATAGCGTCATAGCGATTTTTTTTTCCATAGCGTCATAGCGTCATAGCGTTTCACAGCGTCATAGCGATTTTTTTTTTCATAGCGTCATAGCGTCATATCGTTCATAGCGTCATATCGTTCATAGCGTGATAGCGTCATAGCGTTCATAGCGTCATAGCGTCATCACGTGATCGCTCTGAGCGAATCAGCACCCACCTGCTCTGATTCCGTTGATTCCGTGCGCTGAAATGCGCTGAGGTAAATATGAATAAAAAATATGGATCGTCAAATATTTTGAGTTCGGCCATGTTCGTCCCAGGCTCAATGGCCATGTCTATGTCAAATATCAAGCACGTAAGCCTCTCCGTTTGTGAGTCTATCGGTAACATTACACACACACACACACACACACACACACACACACACACACACACACACACACACACACACACACACACACACACACACACACACACAAACTGTGTTTTATATATATAGATTATGGAGTGGGGATGGGGAGAGAGGGGGCAGTGGGGAGGGGGGAGTGGAATGGATGGGGAGGGGAATGGATGGGGCAAAACATCTGCTATATTTGTCAATACACATCCTCAAAGGTCCTCAAGTGAACATGATGGCAGTTGTCGCTTGAAAATACATATACTCATCTTGTAGTAGATCTTTATGGAGAACATCTAAGGCATGAGATACGCGGACACTTATCAAGGCACAACATTTTGATTTATCAACAAGTTCTCTTACACGGAACTTCATTCAATGCAGTAGGAGGCCATTAATCCCATTGAGCGTGTGCAATGGTTGCCAACCTACGTTGTTTGTCTGTGCTCTAGTTTTTTCTCAATGCTGGGCATCAAGCAACGAAGCAGCACGTACCATTAAAAAAATCTTTGGTATGACTGGGCCGGGGCTCCAACCGCTGACCGCCCAGACTCAGAGTGGACGCTCAAACCATTACACCATCAAGTATGGTTAAATGCCCACAAACAACTAAATGTGCATCGTATAAATACGTCAAGATGATTCGAACCCTCAGGTACCATAAGGGATGCGGATATTGATGTTGGAGAGCGTTGGTACTCCACTTGTCCAGGCAAAGAACCCATTGGTGACCTGTCAGACAGACCAGCGTTAAGGGAGTCTTAGTCAATGATGCACGAAATTAATCATTTTATATCGATTTGGTAAATAACGGTAAAGAAATATCGCTCGTTGCTGTGCTCACTATCTAATTGTTTATCATGTGGGTGTGATTTATTTGAGAACCAAAAATAGAAATACATTTTTTTTTTTTTTTGGTCTGTGCAAGCAAAGTGGTGCATCCAGGTTTTAGATGGGAAAAGGTCTACGGGCCAGCACGGAGATCAAATGTGACTTGCCACCTTTTGGACAACCACCTGAAACCCACCAAACCCAGGCTTTGAATACACCTTGATATCTAACGTCATGTGTCATCTCCCATGAGCGGTTCTTTAATCAAGTGGGTAGTGACCGTATGCAGCATATCCAGAGACTTGCCTTGACTGCAGGCTCATCCAAGCGAAGGCTACGAGATGGGTAAAAGGCTGAGCATTCAGGGGCGGCCCCGCTCCTTTTCCCAGGATGTTTGCGGTTGATAGCCTTCAACGGCTGCAGGAGACAGGGTTCAGCAAAAAGGTGTGGGTTGGTAATCAATAGGTTAAAACTATTTTAAAAATTAATATCTTATCCTCCAGCGCAAGACATCGACAGGGGCACCTCCGATGCCCGTGTGTAGCACATGGACACGGAATTGGGAGGGAGCGGTGTAAAATAATTGATTGATTAATTGATTGATTGGGGAATTAAAATAAATAAATAATAATCATAAAATAATGAATTTCTTAATCAATTGGCTCATAGCATACCTAAACCACCACCGTTTCAATCAAATCTGTAACTTTTTGAAAATTAATCAATCAGGTAATTAATATAATAATTTAATAATCAATTGATTAATCAAGAAATCAAAAATACGATTTACAGCCAAATCACTTGGCCAGAAAGAAAATAAATAAATGATTAATTATGAAAATAAATAAATAATAATCATGAAAAAAAATTAATCAATCGGCTAATAGAACACATAAATCACCACCATTTCGTCCGAATCTGTAACGTAAAAATAAAATGTTAGTCATGAATCGAATAATTAAATAATTAATCGATTAATTGATTTATTGATAAATCAGAAATAGCCTTTACAGCCACATCACTTGGTCATTGTTGTGTCCAAATATCAGCTTCCTAGCTCAAAAGGTCCCTGAGATAATGCCCAGAAGACAAAGAAAATAAATAAATGATTAATAATATGAAAAGAAATAAATAATTAATAATGAAAATAAATAAATAATAATCATTTAAATAAAAAAAAATCAATTGGCTAATAGAACACATAAATCACCACCATTTCGTCCGAATCTGTAACTTAGAAATAAAATTTTAGTCATGAATCAAAAATTAAATAATTAATCGATTAATTGATTTATTGATAAATCAGAAATAGCCTTTAGAGCCACATCACTTGGTCATTGTCATGTCCAAATATCAGCTTCCCAGCTCAAAAGGTGCCTGAGATAATGCCCAGAAGAGAAAGAAAATAAATAAACAAGTACAGATACATTCAAAGTACACCGCCCCATGCCAAATAATTAAATATGCTGCAGCGCGGCATTGCCGGGGCGCCTCCGGCGCCCGGCAATACCGCAGTGCAGCTCATTGAGGCTGCATTGGGAGGGAGAGGTGTACACTAATTGATTGATTAATTGTATAATTAAAATCAATAAAAGATTATCACAAAATATTTTCATAATCAATTGGCTAATAGCATACCTAAAGCACTAGTGCTTCATCCAAAGATGTATCTTTTAGAAATTTAATTAAATAAGTCATTTATAAAAAATTAAATAATTAATTGATTACTCAATAAATAATTAATCGATTAATCAATAAATAATTAATAGATGAAATGATTAATCAATAAATCAAAAATATCCTTGATAGCCACATCACTTGGTCACTCATGTCCAAATATTAGCTTCCCAGCTCAAAAGGTGCCTGAGATATTGGCCAAATGAGAAAGAAAATAAATAAATGATTAATAATGAAAATAAATAAATAATAGTCATAAAAAAATTAAATTATTAATCAATTTGGTCAGAGAACACATAAACTACCACTATTTCATCAGAATCTGTAACTTAAAAAAAAATTTTTTTTGTCATTCATCGAATAATTAAATAATTAATCGATTAATTGATTAATTAATAAATCAAAAATATCCTTTGCAGCCAAATCACCTGGTCATTGGCATGTCCAAATGTCAGCTTCCTAACTCAAAAGGTGCCTGAGTTAATGGTCAGAAGAGAAAGGAAATTTGATTAATTAAATAAGTACTTAATTAATCGCTAATAATTAAATAACTCCTCAATTTATTGATTAATCAAAATAAATAAATACCGTTTTTGACAAAGGACTTGCTCACTATTGTGCCGAAATTTCAGCTTCCTAGCTCAAAGGATGGCTGAGATATCGCCCGGACAAACAAACAAGAAAGAAAACAAGTACACATACATTCAAAGTACACCGCCCCATGCCAAATAATTAAATATGCTGCAGCGCGGCATTGCCGGGGCGCCTCCGGCGCCCGGCAATACCGCAGTGCAGCTCATTGAGGCTGCATTGGGAGGGAGAGGTGTACACTAATTGATTGATTAATTGTATAATTAAAATCAATAAAAGATTATCACAAAATATTTTCATAATCAATTGGCTAATCGCATAACTAAACCAGTAGTGCTTCATCCGAAGATGTATCTTTTAGAAATTTAATTAAATAAGTCATTTATAAAAAATTAAATAATTAATTGATTACTCAATAAATAATTAATCGATTAATCAATAAATACTTAATAGATGAAATGATTAATCAATAAATCAAAAATATCCTTGATAGCCACATCACTTGGTCACTCATGTCCAAATATTAGCTTCCCAGCTCAAAAGGTGCCTGAGATATTGGCCAAATGAGAAAGAAAATAAATAAATGATTAATAATGAAAATAAATAAATAATAATCATAAAAAAATTAAATTATTAATCAATTTGGTCAGAGAACACATAAACTACCACTATTTCATCAGAATCTGTAACTTAAAAAAAAAAAATTTTTTTGTCATTAATCGAATAATTAAATAATTAATCGATTAATTGATTAATTAATAAATCAAAAATATCCTTTGCAGCCAAATCACCTGGTCATTGGCATGTCCAAATATCAGCTTCCTAACTCAAAAGGTGCCTGAGTTAATAATGGTCAGAAGATAAATGAAATTTAATTAATTAAATAAGTACTTAATTAAACGCTAATAATTAAATAACTCCTCAATTAATTGATTATTCAAAAAACAAAGAACATATGTCACCCACAGGGTGAACCGTATCTTGCCATTTGACCTTGACCTTAATAATTTCGTATGGTGAATAGTATGTCTTCATGACCAACGCACATGAAATATTGAAAGATTTTGATGAGAACTGAGGAAATAATTTTTTCATGAAAATTCCGTTTTTTCGTCATGACGTCATCAAATGACGTCATAGCGTCAAACTGTTTACAGATCTGGGAAGCACTCATCAAGGGCATTCATATGAGGTATTACTCGATATGGTACCTACGATTTCAAAATTTGACCTTGGGGTCAATAATTTTCGACCTCCAGCGCTAACCATGAAGGTCAAGGCCGATCGCCACCAAAAACTAATCAGCTGAGCGCCGGACCATATACTAGATACCCACCAAGTTTGGAGACGATCCGATCAAAGTTACTCAAAAAATAAGGGTTTCGTTGACCTCCATGATTGACCGCAAAGTGACCTTGACCTTTGACCTTGGCCTTCAAAATTTTGTGTGCTGAAGGGTATCTCTATAGGACTCTGATATGCGAAGTTACAGGAGTTTCCAATAATAACTGTGGTCTACAGAGTGATCTAAACGTGAAAAAAAAATGATTAACCACAAACAAAAAAACAAAATGAAGGTCAAGGCCGATCGCCACCAAAAACTAATCAGCTGAGCGCCGGACCATATACTAGATACCCACCATGTTTGGAGACGATCCGATCAAAGTTACTCAAAAAATAAGGGTTTCGTTGACCTCCATGATTGACCGCAAAGTGACCTTGACCTTTGACCTTGGAAGGTCAAGGCCGATCGCCACCAAAAACTAATCAGCTGAGCGCGGGACCATATACTAGATACCCACCAAGTTTGGAGACGATCCGATCAAAGTTACTCAAAAAATAAGGGTTTCGTCGACCTCCATGATTGACCACAAAGTGACCTTGACCTTTGACCTTGACCTTCAAAATTTTGTGTGCTGAAGGGTATCTCTATAGGACTCTGATATGCGAAGTTACAGGAGTTTCCAATAATAACTGTGGTCTACAGAGTGATCTAAACGTGGAAAAAAAATGATTAACCACAAACAAAAAAACAAAAAAACAAACAAAAAAACAAACAAAAAAACAAACATACAAGCTGACTAATACATCTTGCAAAAACTTCGTTTTGGCAAGATAAAAATACCGTATTTGACAAAGGACTTGCTCACTACTGTGCCGAAATTTCAGCTTCCTAGCTCAAAGGATGGCTGAGATATCGTCCGGACAACCAAGAAAGAAAACAAACAAACAAGAAACCAGAGTGAAAACTGAGTACTCTCTTTCAGCGTGCGTCACTGCCGAGCCCCCTTTGGTGCCCGGCAATGACGATTTGCAATGCCTGGAGATGGCATAGGAAAGGAGCGGTGTACAACAAGACAAGTACACATACATTCAAAGTACACCGCCCCATGCCAAATAATGAAAATATGCTGCAGCGCGGCATTGCCGGGGCGCCTCCGGCGCCCGGCAATACCGCAGTGCAGCTCATTGAGGCTGCATTGGGAGGGAGAGGTGTACACTAATTGATTGATTAATTGTATAATTAAAATCAATAAAAGATTATCACAAAATATTTTCATAATCAATTGGCTAATCGCATAACTAAACCACTAGTGCTTCATCCGAAGATGTATCTTTTAGAAATTTTATTAAATAAGTCATTTATAAAAAATTAAATAATTAATTGATTACTCAATAAATAATTAATAGATTAATCAATAAATAATTAATAGATGAAATGATTAATCAATAAATCAAAAATATCCTTGATAGCCACATCACTTGGTCACTTATGTCCAAATATTAGCTTCCCAGCTCAAAAGGTGCCTGAGATATTGGCCAAATGAGAAAGAAAATAAATAAATGATTAATAATGAAAATAAATAAATAATAATCATAAAAAAATTAAATTGGTAATCAATTTGGTCAGAGAACACATAAACTACCACTATTTCATCAGAATCTGTAACTTAAAAAAAAAAATTTTTTGGGTCATTAATCGAATAATTAAATAATTAATCGATTAATTGATTAATTAATAAATCAAAAATATCCTTTGCAGCCAAATCACCTGGTCATTGGCATGTCCAAATATCAGCTTCCTAACTCAAAAGGTGCCTGAGTTAATAATGGTCAGAAGAGAAATGAAATTTAATTAATTAAATAAGTACTTAATTAAACGCTAATAATTAAATAACTCCTCAATTAATTGATTATTCAAAAAACAAAAAATACCGTATTTGACAAAGGACTTGCTCACGACTGTGCCGAAATTTCAGCTTCCTAGCTCAAAGGATGGCTGAGATATCGTCCGGACAACCAAGAAAGAAAACAAACAAGTACACATACATTCAAAGTACACCGCCCCCATGCCAAATAATGAAATATCCTACAGCGCGGCATTGCCGGGGCGCCTCCGGCGCCCGGCAATACCGCAGTGCACCTCATAGAGGCTGCATTGGGAGGAAGAGGTGTTCGCTAATTGATTGATTAATTGTATAATTAAAATCAATAAAAGATTATCACAAAATATTTTCTTAATCAATTGGCTAATAGCATAACTAAACCAGTAGTGCTTCATCCCAAGACCTATCTTTTAGAAATTTTATTAAATTTCATTAATAAAAAATTAAATAATTAATTGATTAATCAATAAATAATTAATCAATTAATCAATAAATAATTAAGCAATTAAATGATTAATCAATAAATCAAAAATATCCTTGATAGCCACATCACTTGGTCACTCATGTCCAAATATTAGCTTCCCAGCTCAAAAGGTGCCTGAGATATTGGCCAAATGAGAAAGAAAATAAATAAATGATTAATAATGAAAATAAATAAATAATAATCATAAAAAAATTAAATTATTAATCAATTTGGTCAGAGAACACATAAACTACCACTATTTCATCAGAATCTGTAACGTAAAAAAAAAAAAAATTCTTGTCATTAATCGAATAATTAAATAATTAATCGATTAATTGATTAATTAATAAATCAAAAATAGCATTTGCAGCCAAATCACCTGGTCATTGGCATGTCCAAATATCAGCTTCCTAACTCAAAAGGTGCCTGAGTTAATAATGGTCAGAAGAGAAATGAAATTTAATTAATTAAATAAGTACTTCATTAAACGCTAATAATTAAATAACTCCTCAATTAATTGATTAATCAAAAAACAAAAAATACCGTTTTTGACAAAGGACTTGCTCACTATTGTGCCGAAATTTCAGCTTCTTAGCTTGAAGGATGGCTGAGATATCGCCCGGACAACCAAGAAAACAAACAAACAAACAAACAAGAAACCAGAGTGAAAACTGAGTACTCTCTTTCAGCGTGCGTCACTGCCGAGCCCCCTTTGGTGCCCGGCAATGACGATTTGCAATGCCTGGAGATGGCATAGGAAAGGAGCGGTGTACAACAAACAAACAAGAAACCAGAGTGAAAACTGAGTACTCTCTTTCAGCGTGCGTCACTGCCGAGCCCCCTTCGGTGCCCGGCAATGACGATTTGCAATGCCTGGAGACGGCATAGGAAAGGTGCGGTGTACAACAAGAAAGAAACCAGAGTGAAAACTGAGTACTCTCTTTCAGCGTGCGTCACTGCCGAGCCCCCTTTGGTGCCCGGCAATGACGATTTGCAATGCCTGGAGATGGCATAGGAAAGGAGCGGTGTACAACAAGAAACCAGAGTGAAAACTGAGTACTCTCTTTCAGCGCGCGTCACTGCCGAGCCCCCTTCGGTGCCCAGCAATGACGATTTGCAATGCCTGGAGATGGCATAGGAAAGGAGCGGTGTACAAAAACAAGAAAACAAGAAAGAAACCAGAGTGAAAACTGAGTACTCTCTTTCAGCGTGCGTCACTGCCGAGCCCCCTTTGGTGCCCGGCAATGACGATTTGCAATGCCTGGAGATGGCATAGGAAAGGAGCGGTGTACAATGATTAACAATGAAAATAAATAATTAATTAATAATGAAAATAAATAAATAATAATCATTAAAAAAAAAATTAATCAATTGGCTAATAGAACACATAAATCACCACCATTTCGTCCGAATCCGTAACTTTAAAATATAATTTTAGTCATGAATCAAAAATTGAATAATCGATTAATTGATTTATTGATAAATCAGAAATAGCCTTTAGAGCCACATCACTTGGTCATTGTCATGTCCAAATATCAGCTTCCTAGCTCAAAAGGTGCCTGAGATAATGCCCAGAAGAGAAAGAAAATAAATAAGTATGAATAAATCGATAATAATTAAGTAACGAATCAATTAATTGATTAATCAAAAAATAAAAAATATTATTTTTGCCAAAGCACATCCTGACTTGTGCCCAAATTTCAGTTTCCTAATTCAAAGGATGGCTGAGTTATCGCCCAGACAAACAAGCAGACAAGAAAGAAAACAAACGGAGTGAAATTGCAGAGTACTTACTCCCTTTCATCAAGCTCCCTTGTGCCATCCCTTACCAATGTCTCGCAAAGGCTTTCGGTCGGCATTTCCCACGTGACACACACCCCTTCTTCTCCAATCTCTTCGCTGTTCAGAAACTCCTGCACCTTTTGAACGCTAAGGAAAGAAACAATAACATAAAATCACAGAATAAATCCAGTGGCCATCAGGCAGATGTTAGGGGCCATATTTTTATTACCAGGGTGGGAGCTAATTTGAGAGGGGAAAATATTAAAATATGATAAGGGAATTAAATTATGGAATCTCCCGCGATGAAGCTAACTCTGGGGGCCTTTCACTCACTCACCGCAGGCAGGTAGGTGGTCTTTCTGTCTTCTATCAACTCCTCTCCTGCCTTGCTCCCCCAGCTCTCTCTGTGCTCTGTCCCCCAAGTATTTCGACAGTCTGCACAAGATCTGCCAGCAGCCCTCTTATGGTGAAACTGCCAAAATCTAGGCTCTCTGCTCACCTTCACTCTTTCATTCCCCTTTTCCCCACCTCCAGAACAAATTCCCTCACTCTCTTTAATCCCACTCCTCCCTCCAGGTCTTTAAAACAGCCATGTTCACCACCATCTCTTATCTTCCCCCATTCAAAACCTTGATCTTTTCTACCTCCGCTAATTCACCCCAGATCCACTTTTTTGAAATTCCAACTTCTTTCCTGGAAGTCCTTGCAGTGTCCATATGTTTTATACAACTCCCACCCCCCCCCCCCCCACCTTCCCACGCCTCCTCCCCACAAGCCCTCTCCCTCCCACAGATCTCCCGATGTCGCTGTTCTCCACTGTTGTGTTTGTGTGCTTCCCTCTCTCTCCCCATCTTGTCTCCTGCTCCCTTTATTATATGTCTTATGTGTCCGTTTGTCTTTTTGTGATCAATGTTCGCTCTTACACGAGCCTCGATCTTGTATACAAAAAAAGGGAGGATATCAGTAGAATTTAAAGGAATAGATGGTATGGTGGAAAAGAAGAAAGCAGTTTGGAAGATTTGAGTGAGGGGAGAGGCAAGTTTGTTTTTAGTCCAGGTATCGAGGCTCCAGGAAGAGCAGAACGACAGACGGCAATGCTCGGAGTAACAGACAAATTGGGGCAAAGGGGAATTGGTCAGACAACAATTTGCTGACCTCTTTCAAGCTCTGGATCACAATAAGGTTGATCTCTTTAGGCCTTCGGGTCCTCTTTTTGCTCCGGTTGCAACAAGTCAATTCTGATTCGTGGAAGACTCACCTGACCAGAGCCTTGACGGTGAAACGCACCACGGTGGACAGCAGGAACAGAGGTGTCACAAGGATGTAGAACAGGGAAAGGGACGCAAAAGCGACATAAGGAGTCAGGGTTCCTGGGAGTGCATGCGCGTGCACCACGAACGTCTGTGTACACACACACACACACACACACACACACACACACACACACACACACACACACACACACACACACACACACACACACACACACACACACACACACACACACACACACACACACACACACACACACACACACACACACACACACACACACACACAATATTATTATTATTATTATTATTATTATTATTATTATTATTATTACTAGGGCATGCCCGTACTATATCTATATCTAAAATTATATCCCCCCCCTCTATTTACATGAAATGGTTTGGTCCAAAGCGAACGGCTTGCGGAGTTTGGTAAAGAAATCGCCATAACGTGCACAAACGCGCAGGAAAGCGAAAGAATCGCAAATTAGTTTTAATTAGTTTTAAAACATAGTTTAACGCCAACATAGCGGCAACATAGTTTGCCAATGTGAAATAAATGAATACGCTCTCAAATGTGCCGTCCGAGGCAGAGTCTGTTCGGCACGTTCGGCACACGTGATAGCTCGCTGCTCTCTGATTGGTTGAATCGTTTTTTGGACATAGCTCGGTAACTACTTGTCCGATTAATATGAAACCTTGAAAAGGCACATCCTCGGGTCCCCAGCAATATACCTGGCAAGTTTCAAGTATATCGAACCCGTGGTTGTCGAGAAACAGCGGTTACAGACATACATACATACATACATACATACATACACAGAGATTACTGGAATTATAGATAGATTATGCATTATATACACATATACATAGTATACACATATTGCGTTGTATACACACATTATGTGTGACATTTGTCCAGTAGTATATTGTGTACACACACACACACACACACACACACACACACACACACACACACACACACACACACACACACACACACACACACACACACACACTCATACACACACACACTGCACACTCACACACATGCACACTCACACACAGACACACACTCATACACACACACATACACACTCACATGCATACACACACATACACACACATGCACTCACACACACACACATACACACTCACGTACACACACACACACACACATATTTTACACACACACACACACACACACACATTATTCCTTCATAAGCACCAAGACCATTTGGATGTGCAGGCTCCATGGCCTTGTGTCCAACCACCAAGACCAATGATCCTGAAGCATCAATTACAGTCCGACAGATCTTATTGGCCCATTGACAGCGGGGCACAGTCCCAATGAATTTATTGAATCTCTGAGAATTGACACTTGATGAACCTGTGCTCTTTAGAAATCACAACAGCCCCAATCATCCCCACCTTCTCGTGGGGTCAAACAGGGAAGGTTTTTGGCTCAAGTCTTTAACGAAGCACGTGGGTCAGGCCTGGCGTGCAAATGGAGGTGCAGGAATTTTTTATTTGTCCAGGATGCAGACTATAACTGTCCTGTACTTTAAAAGACGCAGTTGGATCCTTAACGTCCACCAGATAATGCCAGCAGATAGGACACCCAGCTTAACATCCATCCAAGAGGCGGCACACTTTACGATGCAATCCCATGTCTGCAACCCTGGTGTAGGCCTAATGGTTAAGGTGACTGGCTTAAGGTGACTTAGGGTCCTGAGTTTGAGCCCCTGTCGGCCGTTGAATTAACACCAGGTGGGTTGACTCAACCTGTCATCCTTCTAAGGTGGGCAAAAGGAGTACCAGATTACTGATAATGGGGGGCATTGCATCAGCAGAACAGCCCCAGAAAATGATGCAGCCAGCAGCCACAGGCTGCGTACGAAACACCACGTCTCTACAAAGCACTGATCCGACAGTTTATAGTCAGCTCAGGAATCGAACCCAGACGAGACAGCCGAAAGGTCAGGAATCGAACCCAGACTCGACAGCCGAAAGGTCAGGAATCGAACCCAGACTAGACAGCCGAAAGGTCAGGAATCGAACCCAGACTCGACAGCCGAAAGGTCAGGAATCGAACCCAGACTAGACAGCCGAAAGGTCAGGAATCGACCCCAGACTAGACAGCCGAAAGGTCAGGAATCGAACCCAGACTCGACAGCCGAAAGGTCAGGAATCGACCCCAGACTAGACAGCCGAAAGGTCAGGAATCGAACCCAGACTCGACAGCCGAAAGGTCAGGAATCGAACCCAGACTCGACAGCCGAAAGGTCAGGAATCGACCCCAGACTAGACAGCCGAAAGGTCAGGAATCGAACCCAGACTCGACAGCCGAAAGATCAGGAATCGAACCCAGACTAGACAGCCAAAAGGTCAGGAATCGAACCCAGACTCGACAGCCGAAAGGTCAGGAATCGAACCCAGACTAGACAGCCGAAAGGTCAGGAATCGACCCCAGACTAGACAGCCGAAAGGTCAGGAATCGAACCCAGACTCGACAGCCGAAAGGTCAGGAATCGAACCCAGACTAGACAGCCGAAAGGTCAGGAATCGAACCCAGACTCGACAGCCGAAAGGTCAGGAATCGAACCCAGACACTAGACAGCCAAAAGGTCAGGAATCGACCCCAGACTAGACAGCCGAAAGGTCAGGAATCGAACCCAGACTCGACAGCCGAAAGGTCAGGAATCGAACCCAGACTCGACAGCCGAAAGGTCAGGAATCGAACCCAGACTAGACAGCCGAAAGGTCAGGAATCGAACCCAGACTCGACAGCCGAAAGGTCAGGAATCGACCCCAGACTAGACAGCCGAAAGGTAAGTTGACTTCCCCACGAGATCTTTGAATAATTTAGTAAAAGTTTACCCCAAAGTGCAGTGAATTGTAATTATCTTCATGAATATAAAGTTTTACAAGTAGTTTATTCTGATAAAAACTCCAGCAATTATATTAGTATATTCGACGTGGGCTGGCAGCATAGTCTAGAGCAGGGGTCGGCAACCTTTTTGACATGAAGTGCCAGTTTGAAATGTTCTTGTTAATTAGTGTGCCATATCAACATTAAGTTTTACATCAAGTTTAATTATGACACCACATCAAAAAAATATTTCCAGCAGACATGGAATTTAAATTCCATCCATATAGGCTACATGCATAGCAACAACATCCATGTAGGCCACATGCATAGCAACAACATTTTAAAGAAACATTTATCTCTCATAATCAGGACATTGTAATGATCATTTTATCATTGTAAAATTTGTCCCCAATGAGGTTACAAATTATATGCATGGACCCCATTTCAAAACACTGCTTTCAGTAACTCATTTACAAAGTATTGCATTGGGAACAAATGTCAAAAAGTGAGAATAAGCTGTATCAAACAGAAATACCAGTACTATAAAAGAATGCTGCCATCCTCATGAAAACATCCACATCTGAGTTGGAAAAAAAGAGATGGACAAACAGCTACATATGCAAACCCATGTGTACTACAAATAAACAGATGCCTTCCAGTCAGTGTGCGCCCTGGCCCTGCTTTCCTTTGCTGAGCTCCATTATCTGGGGGTTGTAGTTAGTCACTTTGAGTTGTGCACATGCTTCGGAGTGGTCGGTTGTCAAACGACTGCATGAGGGGCTGAGCACGTTCTTCATGTGTGAGAATATCTGCTCACAGAGGTACGTTGACCCGAAGACTGACAGCAAAGCCAGTGCAACGTTCCGGAGACAGCTGAACTTCTTCGGCACGGATGTCCAGCAGATGAAGATGCAGGTTCCGTGATCTTGCACTACAGTGGTTTCTAGTTGTTTCCGTAGCTCTGCAAACTTAGTCACCTACAGTGTTGAACTCTTCAGCTAAATCAGCTGCATTTACATGTCCTGTGTGTCCAACCAGTCTATCAGAGATAAATCCAATTCGTGTCCATCAAAGCTGTCTGGCTTGATCAAGAAAGAGAACATGGGTCCATACTTCTGAAAGTCCCCAAATCGTGTTGTGAACTCCGACTCAAGCTCGCTCATGTATTTGCATATTTCAGTGGTGCTGATGCTGTGCTACGAGGACAGCTCCCTTACGTGTCTGAAGTAGCGGAAAGTGGAGGTAGCAACATCGCTTGAAAAGATTGCTAGCTTGCCGACAAAAGCCGTCCATGTGTCGAACATGATCAAAACAGTTTGCCCTGCACCTTGCAGTCGGAGATTGAGCTCGTTGAGGTGTCCCGTAATATCCGTGAGAAACATAAGTTTCACAACCCACTTCTCATCCTCGAGTTCTTGGTAGTTTTGGCCCTTTTCAGCCAGGAAGGCCTTGATGGCATCAAAGCAGCTGACAAACTGCTCCAAAACATTTCCGCAGCTTAGCCACCTAACCACTGAGTGGAGAGGGATATCTATGCATGTGCAGTCCATTTCCTCGAGCAGGGACTGGAACTGTCGGTGTGTCAGAGCAGATCGCTTAACTATGAAGTTAATAACCTTTACTACCGTAGCCATAACCTCATTAAGATCTGAATTCGATATCTTTGCACAGAGGTTTTCTTGGTGTATTATGCAGTGGAGTTTCTTGATGGGGTGACCGACTTTTTCCTCAATTAATCTGACAGCTCCCCTCTGTTTCCCGACCATGGCGGGGGCGCCACCTGTTGTCACTGCAAAAATTTTCCTGGTGTCAATCCCTCGCTCCTCAAAATGTTCCATAAACACCTTGGCTATGTCCTCACCTTTTGTTGTGTCCGACATTGGCTTTAAGCAGCAGAGTTCCTCTCTTACAGTCGAATCACAGTATCTTGCCATGACTGTCAAACATGGTATGTCATTCACATCCCCGCTCTCGTCAAGTGCAATGCTAAACACCACAGCAACTTTTAACCCAGCTATTTGCTGCGCGCTGACATTTTCTGACATTTCTTCGATGCGTCGCTCAACACTTCCAGCTGACATGGGAATATCTTTTATTCTTGATTTGATTGTCTCTTTGTTTGGTAAGCCTTCAAACAAAACCTCTGAGCTGCAGAGAAAAGCCTCCTTAATATATTCGCCATCAGTGAATGGCTTTCCGCGTTTCGCAATGCAATGAGCAATGCGATAGCTTGCTTCAGTCGCATGGTTTTTAGCAGTGGCAAAGATTTTGAGGGTGTTGGCTTGCTTCCCATACCTGGACACGGCACGTTTGATGGATTCTGCCTTGTCTGCCTGATCTTTGAAAATTTTCTTGTGCTTTGTCTCAAAATGGCGCTTAACACTCGACGTTCGACAAACAACATTTTCAAAACATAAAGTACACACAGCACGGTCCTTCTGAAAAACAAAACCCCACTCTTCTGTCCATGAGGGCTGGAATGCCTGAACCTTTACTTTAGCTTTCTTAGATAGCGGGGTTGCCATCATCTACCGAACCTGAACCGCTTCACTGCAATTCCTGTGGGAAATGTGAGCGGGAGGCCGTACCGTCAATCAAACTAAATAAGACAGGCCGCGCAACAGCCAATGGCTGTACAAGAGGTGATTTGGCATGCAGCTGAGAGGGCACTGCTTTCGCCAGTGTGCCAATGACTACGCTGCCGCGTGCCAATGGTGGCACGCGTGCCTAAGGTTGCCGACCCCTGGTCTAGAGGTATATACACACACCTGCCTCTGAGCTATCTAGCCTGGGCTTGAATCTCGGCCCAGCTATAAACTAACCGTAACCCTAACAACCCTAACCCTAACCCCAACCCTAACCCTAACCCGAACCCTAACAACCCGGTGTTCTGGTAACACCTGGTGTTCCGCAGGTATGGCGAAGCATCAATGCGTACACGTCGTCAGAATAACACAAACTGACATTGTCTTTTATATGGCAGATTGAGCAAGTAGTTTGCAGGTTTCATTTGAATGGCCCTCTTTGGATTTGAATGGCAACTGATTAAATTATATTCAAGGCATGTGTAATGTTACAGAACAACCTGTTCTTGCCTTTTTGAAATCCCTGTTTGATCTACTGTATTTACAATTTTAAAACAAGAGCAGCACACTGTTCCAGCTTCAAGTGAAAGTACAATTTCAGTTTATACCGAGCCGGCCTGCGGCCCAACTGTCCGTGTGCAACAGGCTTTCAGCCACATGTTCAATTTCACGGTTTCCTGGTCGATGGACCGTGGAGGTCTCACTATTAAAGCCTCGGCCTATGAGAATTTTTTGGCCATACATTTCATAAATGGACTGTTTTTAGAAAAGCTTTTAAACAAGATGCAGAGATGCGATTTCACTTTCACCAGGTTCAAGGCTGGACGGTTCAGCCTTGGCACCACAAATGACTTTTCACATAAATACTCTTGAAAATCCTCTGTATCTCTTTGCTGATGACTCCACTCTCTGCCGCTCCATTCCTCATCCCTCAGATCGGCAGTCTGCAGCCTCCTCACTCTCTGCAGACCTGGACAAAATCACAGACTGGGCAAACAAGTGGAACATGTCTTTCAATCCTGACAAATCTCACACTCTTACTATTTTTCTCCGAAAAGACCGAATGGACAACCCTCCCATCTACTTTCTCAACAATCCTCTCCAAGAAGTTCTGTCACTCAAACTTTTGGGTCTCACTGTCTGCCATGATCTTTCTTGGGAAAACCACATTTCAAATCTGGCCTCCAAAGCCAGTCGCCGACTGGGCATCCTCCGTCATGCGAAGACCTTCCTTGGCACACTTGAGCTCCTCACCACATACAAGGCTTTCATCCACAGCTCAATGGAGTACTGTTCTCCCCTCTGGGCTGGTGCTCCTGCCTCACACCTAGCCTGGCTTCACACTGTTGAAACCAAAGCGTTCAGAATCATTGGAATCTCCCGCGATGAAGCGAACTGCAAAGGCCTTTCACTCACTCACCGCAGGCAGGTTCGTGGTCTTTCCGTCTTCTACAGGCTCCTCTCCGGCCTTGCTCCCCCAGCTCTATCTGTGCTGTCCCCCAAATATTCCTACAGGTCACACAAGATCTTCCAGCAACCATCTTCTGGTGAAATTGCCAAAATCAAGACTCTCTGCTCACCTTCACTCTTTCATTCCTCTTTTCTCCCACTTCTGGAACAAACTCCCCCACTCCCTTCAATCCCACTCCTCCCTCCAGGTCTTTAAAACAGCTGTTCACCACCATCTCTTATCTTCCCCCATCCAAAACCTTGATCTCTTCTACCCCCGTTAATTCACCCATGATCCACTTTTTTTTCTGAAATACCGACTTCTTTCCTGGAAGTCCGAGCAGTGTCCATGTGTTTTATATCTCTCCCACCCCCCCCCCCCCCCCGGCCTTCCCATGCCTCCTTCCCCCAAGCCCTCTCCCGGCCACAGATCTTCCGACAGTATGAATAAAACAAAAATTCCTCTGCAAATGTTATTCCGATGGACACGAAATTTCAGAATATGTGCAGCTCCTCCTGTATAATTTTTAATGCTAATTATAACGTCATAGGTCACGTGTTACAGGTGCGATTTTGGAAAAAAATCGAAAAAAGTTGGACCTCGATATCTCCAAAACCACTCCATGGAAAAAAAATTGAAACATGGCTCATTGTCAAGTACTCCCCTTGGGGAATAAGATATGTTAATGATGATGTCATCGGTGACTTCGTTATCACGAATTTTCACCATAAAGGTGGGGGTAAAGAGGAATGGAGTGAAGGTGAGCAGAGAGTCTTGATTTTGGCAGTTTCACCAGAAGATGGTTGCTGGCAGATCTTGTGCGACCTGTAGGAATATTTGGGGACAGAGCACAGATAGAGCTGGGGGAGCTGGGCCGGAGAGGAGCGCCTCTTCCTGTAGAATATGATAATGATAATCATGACGTCATAGGTCACGTTGTACAGGTGCCATCTTGGAAAAACCGAAAAATGTTGCACCTCTATATCTCCAAAACCTCTGCATGGAAAAAATTTAAACATGGCTCATTGTAAAGAACTCCATTTGGGGAATAGATGTTGTTAACGATGACGTCATTGGTGCCATAATTATGACATCATAATTCGACAGGGAGAACGTTTCGTCTGGTCAGTTTGAAATGTATTGAGCGTGATCTATGCAACAATTATATTAGAGAATATAAATTTATGATGTCATCGCTTACGTGGTCTGGCAGCCATATTGGATCAAAGAAAAAAAATGTTCAAAAACAGAAGAGTTGGGCTCACAACAAGTTGACTGCGCAGGGTAAGTATTCTATGAATACCATCTAGTTGTCACCTGCACACAGTGACCAGTTTTTGCCATAAAGGCCTGCAGCTCTTTCAAAGTTGTCATTGGCCTATTGGTGGTCTCTCTGTTCAGTCTCCTCCTTGCTTGGTCATCCAGATTGGAGGGATGGTCTGATCTAGACAGGGTCTTGGTGGTACCATACACCTTCTACTTCTTAATGATTGTCTTGACTGTGCTCCAATGGATGTCCAAGGCCTTTGAAATATTTTTATGCCCATCCCCTGGTATGTGCCTTTCCATGACTTTATCCCGGAGATCTTTTGAAAGCTCCTCGGTGCTCATGGTTGAGTTTTTGCTGTGAAATGCACAACCCAGCAGAGGAAACCTACAGGAACAGTTGATTTTATTATGAAATTATCAGAATCATGACAATTTAACACAGGTGGAGGCCAATTGTATATATATATATATATATATATATATATATATATATATATATATATATATATTGTTGCGGATATGGGATTTATCCATCCATATCCGCTTGTAAATATTCCCCTATTTCCTCAATACTTCCCAACTATCCCCAATCCCCCATTCCCTAGTCCCATTTTCTGTAAACAACACTCTGTAGACCCGACCTCCCCCTATTTCCCCCATTAAATGTCGTGCCCAGGTTCACCGCATCTCATGTAAGACAACTATAGGACATCTTGCTCGTTATTCTTAGTCTATGTCAGTTAAGGACTCGTTTCCATTAATTCTGACCCTTCGTTGCACCAGAATGTGATTGTATGGCACCGTTAGGAAGTTTAGGACCTCCCAATACCTCCCCGCAGCTCTTCCTCACAGTTCAAAAACAACAACAACAACGAGCGCAGGAAGTGCGCGTCCTCACTTCGGCTTGGTTGGTAGGGGGTGTTGGGAGGGCACCAGGCCTTCCCAACGAGCCGCCATCAAACATGTGCTCGACGGGGTTACCAAATAGGGGCTCCCTGTCAGCTCCTCGTCAAGGGCGGAGCCCGGTAACCCCCGCACCCAATGGAAGTGGCGGACCGGCCCCAGTGGGGCGGAACCAACCAGCCGAGGGCGTGTCACTCCCCGCTGAGCATGCGCAGTGAGGGGGAGGTGACGTCAGATGCGCGCTGAGCTTGAAGCAAGAAAGACGTCCCCTCCGAGCGCTGTGAGACCTCCCCGCATCTTCTGGACCGTGCTTTATCCTGTCCCCGAGCCAAGGTGCACCTTGTGCTATCGACCTACCTGTCCCTTCCTGCCATCAATCCCTGTGTAAGTCAGCCTTGTTCCGTTTGTCTGTGGTCTGTCTGGGATAAGATAAGACGGTAATTAAGTGCCCATCTCTTCTGTGTCTTTACCTCACTGCCTTGTAATCTACCCCTTTTCTCCACCACTGTAATTATACCCTCCTCCGGAGGTCTTGAGAACTGTACCCCTTGCGTCGTTTCCTCTTTCCCAGTCGTCATGTCCTTTCTATCATTGATTTGGCATAGTGCGATTTGGCCAACGTCTGGGTGAATCGGGTGAGTTGGGGAAGAATCGGGGGAACTGTTAGGTCGCGGCAATACCACCGCTCGGTAAATAACATCTTTAACCGCGTCCGTAACAATTGATGTCTGGGAGTGAGATACGGACCCGAAGCGCGCTTAACGCGCTCAAAATTACAAGTCACCGAAATTTGATTTTGTTTTACAAAAAACCCGAATTTTGAAAGTCGCGCTATGGGAGATCAAGACGGCTGGGTTCCGGTAGAGGAGAGTGAGGCAGGGTCGATCCAGGACCAAATTGAGGGACATGAGGAGAGCGAAGCAGTGAGAGCGGCAGGTTCGCAAAATGGCGTCCTAGCGCACGAGGTTACGGGCGCGCAAAATGGTGCCTCGCACATGGCTACGGCGACCGCGCCCGTAGCAGCGCCGCTGGTGGATTTGAACCTTTTTTTTTATACAAATGAAGGCCCTTATGGACAAGAATAGCGAAGAAATGGAAAGCAGAATAATGGGGGTAATGGGGAACCGGATGGATGCTCAGAGTGAGCAAATGAGGGCTGATAGTGAGCGATTGGGGGGCAGAATGGGGGGCAAAATGGGAGAAATGGGGGAACGGCTAGAAGCTAAATTAGAGGGGTTAGACAATGGGATAGAAGGGGTGAAACATGGGTTAAAGGGGGTAGAAAACAGAATGGCCGCTCAAGAGAATCAAATAGAAGGGGTGAAACATGGGTTAACGGGGGTAGAAAACAGAATGGCCGCTCAAGAGAATCAAATGGAAGGGATGAAAAAGGGGTTAGAGCGGTTAGAAAACAGTATGGAAGGCAAATTGAGGGACATGAGGGACCAAGCGGAAAGGGAAGTTAAACAAATGGGGCAGCAGATAGAGGGGGTCAGAATGGGGGTAGAAACTAAATTGGATGCTCACAGGGAGGAAATGGAGCAGATGAGGGTGGCATCTGGGCAGGAGATGCAAAATGGGAGAGGAGATCAGAAGAGGTGTGAGTGAGGAGGTCGGAGGAGTGCGCGAGGAGGTGAGGCACTGTAAGGAGCACATGGAGAATGAGGTGTGAAAAGGGGACTGTAAAATTGCAAGGTGGTATAGAGGAGTTGACGCTGGGAGTGGAACAGCTGACGGAGGGACAAAAAGAACTAACAGAGCAGGTTCAAAGGAACACTGCGGTATTAGGAGGATTAAAAGCGACACAAAACGACATTAAAAATGACTTAATAGCGACACAGAGGCAATGTCAGATGGTACGTGAGGGACTGACAATGAGGTTGGACGAGGTGGTAGAGGTGATGGAGGTTAAAGAGCGGGAGGTGCGGGAGCACATAGAAAAAAATAAGGTGGAGTTAGAGGAAGAACTTAAGGGGGCGCACGAGAAGATGAAGGAGGTGAAGCAGAAATTAGAAGAAGTGGAAGAAGGGGTGAGCGAAATTAAGAAGCGACGGAGAGAGGATAAGAAAGAGATAAAAGAGGAAGTAAAATAATTGGTCCAAAGTCTGTGTTCGGATCGTGATGATGTGCTCATTAAGCGGATGAGGGATTCGCAGGTGATGGAGGAGAAGCGAAGAGAAAGAGGACCCGGTGTAAGTGGTGACCAATATGGTCGTGCGTGTGATGCGCCAGGTGATTTAATAAGCTTGGGGGTCGAGATGGACCCGGATGTTCGTGAGAGGCCAAGAGTGAGGTGTATGGCTGGTCCGGAGTGTATGGAACGAGGGTGCGAGCGAGAGGGTCCGGTGATGGGAGAGGTGCGAGGCGTGAGTGAGCAAGGTTGTGGTGGTATGGAATGGGTAGCGGGTTGCGGAAGCGTGACCCATGCATCGACACCAACAGGGGTAGTTTTTAGAGGGACAGGGGAGGCACGGGAGCCCCTTGGGGGTATTGTACTGTGGGGGCCCGGCCGGTTCGGCCCCGCGCTGACCCCGCAAGGGGCGACGCACGGGGTCCGGCAGGCGGGCAACGACTCACATACGAGGTGGTCCCACAAGGTCCCACTCGCGCCGTATGACGGTGGGTAAGGGTGGCATCCCTGCCACCCTTCCCATGATTGGGGCAAATGCGCTATAGATTATGGGGTGTATGGCAGTGAAAACTAGCCCGGGTGGGTTAGGATATAATGATAGGGACTAGAGGTGACTATAGGTGACCAGATTTAAGTAAGAGACTTGGTACCTGTAGTGGGGACGTAGTAGCTTAGTGTTTGATAATGACGGGGGAGCGCTGAGTGTAAGGGAAGACAGAGGAGCGCGAGTTTTAGAAGGGAGTAGACAGAGCAGATGATGCAGTATGAATGGAAGTGCTGGTGAGCAGCTTCAAATGAGGCATCGGTGAGGCAATGCTCCGAGGTGTGTGTGAGTGTACAAGTGATGAATGAGAGAGCATTGCGGATGAGTGTCATGGTGAGTAGTGAGTGTTGTGGATCAGCGCGAATGCGCTTGGGGGAGAGAAGGGTGCAGGCGGCACCAAGTATGAGAGCACAGGTGTGCAAGTACAGGTGTGTGGAATATATGGAGCAGAGAATGAGTGGTGTGGAGAGAGTTGGAGTAAGTGGTACGGAGTGGTGTGCGTGGTGCGAAGGTGTGGATGGGGGAAGAGTGGACCCCCATCACGGATACCCGGGGGCGGGTAGTGTAAGTGTTAGGTAGAGGGTATAGGTAAATTGTGGTTGGATATTGGCATCTGTGGTGCGGGTGGAAGAATGATGATTGGATAGGTGCATTAGTGTTGTGGAAATGGCTGGGCGTGTAGCCTGTTAGTGTGTGTAGTTGGTTTGGGCACTCCACCACTGTGAGGATGTCGGCCAGGTGAGGCCGCAGGTGGGCTCTGGGAGCCGGTAGTAGTTGTTGTGGATGGGGCCTGAGGATCCGGAGGACGGACCCGGGTAGCCCAGTGCCAGAGGGCACCGAGGGGTGACAGAGCCAGGAGGGGCCTTCCCCAGTTAGTTAGGTTAGGGTGAGGAGCTAGGTAAGCTCGGGTGGCAACTGCAGTGGTGGAGGTGTGCATGTGGGTAGACCTGCTGGGAGAGCTACACGTCGCAGCCCAGAAATTGTGCAAGGGCACCGGGAGATGAATCGGGGGAGTGAGACCCCAAATTGAGAAGCACCACAGTTTGGTCAATGGGAATTGGTTTTTAGAACCCATAGTGTAAGTTGGCCAATGGATTGGCAGGGAAAGACCCCGGGTAATGTAAAGTTGTTAAAGTCATTTTGGAAATAGTTAGGATTGATGAACCTGTCGCACCATACGCAGCCACTTACCTGAGGTGATGCTGATGACTCCACACCTGTGTTTTCTTTGTTTTGTGTTGCAGGAAAGGAGAATTGCTGTTTGGATTTGTGAGACGCATCATGACGTGGATGAGACATTGGGGTGATTCCATCTCTCCCTCCTTAGGAGGGACTGATGATGAATTGGTGATGGCAGATTTTGATGTTGAGTTGGAGATGGCAGATTTTGATGAGAGTTGGAAATGGCAAATTTGATTGGTTAGGAGGGAGAGAAGACGAATTTGGTTTATGGGAGGAACGGGGAAGACAGTAGGGACGTTGTTGATGTGTAAAGTAGATGTTTATGGGTAGTGTTGTGTTTTGTGGATACAGTAAGGGGTAAGGGAGGGGCAATGTAGGTTACCTGGTGGGGGGGGGGGGCGTACGGTAGGAACGTACCTGTCTCACCTGGTTCCCATGTGCCCCCAGTGTGCATTACCTTGTATTGCGTGCACTTTTGCGCCCTTACCACCTTACTCACTTGTCTTCTTTTGTCTCCCACCTCCGAGGATCTGGCTTTGGGGCAGAGAGAGAGGAGAGAGAGGTGCTGGCTCCGCAGTTGTGGGCCTGTACTTCCGCTGCTTGCTGCCTGGATCGATACACCATATGGACCGCAATTTTTGTGGCCGCCCACAATGGACCGCAGTTCTTTTGCGGTCAAGCACCACCCGTGGATGGACCTCTGGGTCAACGTGGCACCTATGCCATACAGGTGAACCACTTTTAGTTGGCCCCCCTGATGGCCACAATTCAGAAATGGACGCGGTTGGCGCCTTTCTTTATTTCTAAAGAAGCCAGAAGGCCAAGTGCACTCCATGAAGGCAAGACCAGCGGCAGAACATCGGCCGGCTGCGACACCACCGGTGACTATGAACACTTTATTGGTGCACCGGATGGTGCTGACTGTGCGTAATGGGGTGGTGCTTTTGGTGCTTGGACGGGGTGCTCTGCACATTATTAAAGGCCGTAGGGCCACAGGGCACTCGTGGGTTGGTGTATCAATGCTGGCATGCGTGCTCTCCCTATGCATAACATCTGCATGTGTTCCTCAAAGAACAGGTCCTGGATCGTAGTGTAAATATCAGTGTTGTATAAATAATGCTCCCTACCGGCTGTATGTTTAGTTTGAGGATGCTTTCCGCGATTCGGTTATCCTGTGGGTGTGTTTCTGTTAGGAGAAGGGTGCAACGTCGCAGGGGGACATATTTACTCATTTGTGAACATCTGTAAAACTGTCGCACTCAGGGTTGAGTTAATAGTAGAGGGAACTACATCTGAGTGCCACACTAAAGTAGGTAAAAATTTATCGGGACGGGAAGCCCCGAGGTAGAGAAGGGTGCAGTGTTGCGGATATGGGATTTATCCATCCATATCCGCTTGTAAATATTCCCCTATTTCCTCAATACTTCCCAACTATCCCCAATCCCCCATTCCCTAGTCCCATTTTCTGTAAACAACACTCTGTAGACCCGACCTCCCCCTATTTCCCCCATTAAATGTCGTGCCCAGGTTCACCGCATCTCATGTAAGACAACTATAGGACATCTTGCTAGTTATTCTTAGTCTATATCAGTTAAGGACTCGTTTCCATTAATTCTGACCCTTCGTTGCACCAGAATGTGATTGTATGGCACCGTTAGGAAGTTTAAGACCTCCCAATACCTCCCCGCAGCTCTTCCTCACAGTTCAAAAACAACAACAACAACAACGAGCGCAGGAAGTGCGCGTCCTCACTTCGGCTTGGTTGGTAGGGGGTGTTGGGAGGGCACCAGGCCTTCCCAACGAGCCGCCATCAAACATGTGCTCGACGGGGTTACCAAATAGGGGCTCCCTGTCAGCTCCTCGTCAAGGGTGGAGCCCGGTAACCCCCGCACCCAATGGAAGCGGCGGACCGGCCCCAGTGGGGCGGAACCAACCAGCCGAGGGCGTGTCACTCCCCGCTGAGCATGCGCAGTGAGGGGGAGGTGACGTCAGATGCGCGCTGAGCTTGAAGCAAGAAAGACATCCCCTCCGAGCGCTGTGAGACCTCCCCGCATCTTCTGGACCGTGCTTTATCCTGTCCCCGAGCCAAGGTGCACCTTGTGCTATCGACCTACCTGTCCCTTCCTGCCATCAATCCCTGTGTAAGTCAGCCTTGTTCCGTTTGTCTGTGGTCTGTCTGGGATAAGATAAGACGGTAATTAAGTGCCCATCTCTTCTGTGTCTTTACCTCACTGCCTTGTAATCTACCCCTTTTCTCCACCACTGTAATTATACCCTCCTCCGGAGGTCTTGAGAACTGTACCCCTTGCGTCGTTTCCTCTTTCCCAGTCGTCGTGTCCTTTCTATCATTGATTTGGCATAGCGCGATTTGGCCAACGTCTGGGTGAATCGGGTGAGTTGGGGAAGAATCGGGGGAACTGTTAGGTCGCGGCAATACCACCGCTCGGTAAATAACATCTTTAACCGCGTCCGTAACAATATATATATATATATATATATATATATATATATATATATATATATATATATATATATATATATATATATACAGTGAAACCTTGACTTACGAGTTTAATTCGTTCCGTGACCGAGCTCGTAACTCAAATTGCTCGTATCTCAAATCAAATTTCCCCATTGAAATGCATTGAAATGCTATTAATCCGTTCCAGCCCGCCAAAAACCACACCAATTTTTTTTTAAATATACAGTATATATAAAAATATCTCGCGCTTTATATTTCACCTGTATGCAGCATACAAGTTGGCAGGATGGCCTGGACTGGAGGTACGCACACTTGACTCTAAAGTCTAAACTGTCCAGCCTGGGTTTGAATCCCGACCCAGCTATAACCTGTCATGGGTGAATCACAGGCAGGGTGATTCATCAATGTGTGTACCGCTAAACTGGGCGCCCCGTTTGCGTCCCATTAGTTGTTGGATGTTAAGGATCTCACCGTGTTTTCCACAAAGAGAAGGCGAGCTATCGCCGGCACTCTGAACAAGTTGTGGCCTGGCATGAACATGAAAACATGAACATGAACATGAAATGTTCGACATGAACATGAAATTTTCCGAAATAACCAAAATGCGAAAACAAAAATGCAGCGCTATACGACAGAGATACGTACTGTACTTGAACGGCAAGATAACCACGTGACCAGAACCTACCTGGCGGCGTAAACTCGAAATAACCAAAATGCGAAAACAAAAACGCAGCGCTATACGACAGAGATACGTACTGTACTTGAACGGCAAGATAACCACGTGACCAGAACCTACCTGGCGGCGTAAACTCGAAATAACCAAAATGCGAAAACAAAAACGCAGCGCTATACGACAGAGATACGTACTGTACTTGAACGGCAAGATAACCACGTGACCGGAACCCACCTGGCGGCGTAAACTCAAAATAACCGAAATGCGAAAACTAAAATGCAGCGCTATACGACAGAGATACGTACTGTACTTGAACGGCAAGATAACCACGTGACCGGGTGGCGAAAGCTCGTAACTCGGATCTCGGCTCGCATCTCAAAGCAATAAACTGCCGGAGCGACGGCTCGTATCTCGAAAAACTCGTAAGTTGGGGCACTCGTAAGTCAAGGTTCCACTGTATATATATATATATATATATATATATATATATATATATATATATATATATATATATATATATATATATATGTTGGAACCCATCTGTGGATCGGTCCCATCGGCCGATGGGTCTGCGCCATCTGCGGATGTGTTGTTCACCTTGAAGGAATGTGTTGACAGAATGGTGCTCTTCAATCAGGTACACAGTCATTGGAATTACATGTGGTAGGAATTTAACAGAGATGATTTTTAACACAAACAATACAATACGTTAAACAGAATTTACGGATACATTACGGATACAATTACGGATACAATTTACGGAATACGGATACAATACGTTAAACAGAATTTACGGATACAATACGGATACAATTACGGATACAATTTACGGAATACGGATACAATACGTTAAACAGAATTTAACAGAGATGAATTATGATGCATACACATTCCTTCAAGGTGAACAACACATCCGCAGATGGCGCAGACCCATCAGGCGATGGGTCTGCATTGTCATTTCTCGTGCATCCACAGATGGGTCAGACCCATCGGCCGATGGGACCGATCCACAGATGGGTTCCAACATATATATATATATATATATATATATATATATATATATATATATATATATATATATATATATATATATATATATAGATATATATATAGATAGATATATATATATATATATATATATATATATATATATATATATATATATATATATATATATATAGATATATATATATATATATATATATATATAGATATATATATATATATATATATATATATAGATATATATATATATATATATATATATGTTCAAACCCAATTACTGTGACGTCATGATAAAATTAAGCAATATTATCAGAAATAGACCAAAGATTAAACAAAAAAAGTTAAATAGACCATGGATCATCCACATGGTCCCCTCGGTGTTTAAAGGCAAGTGAGGGGTACAGACGATGAAAGCCATAACAGCATCAACTATTTTCTCAACAGCACAAGCTTCAAACGGTGGTATGGCGATATGTTATATGCAGTCTTCATTTTTTACATTCTTCCTGCCCTGCAAGTTTATTGCGGCCTGACACGAAGACGAGTCAGAACGGCCTAACAGAAGCCGCACGACCTCGCCAGGGCCATTCCAGGCAAAACCATATCATGAGCCACAAAGGAATGTTTCATGAGCTGTAAATAAATACTTACAGTCAAAACAGCCGCGATGGGAATAGCTGCATTCAGGAATACTAAAAACAGGGACAAATGTTAGAGAGAGGAAGGGAGAGAGAAAAATCATGAGTGTTAGACATACAAGCAAAACGAACAGATGTAAGGGCTACATTATTGAGAAAGACAGGTAGGGCAAAAGTGATCTTTAGTTGCAGTGTTAGGAAGTGAGTGCAATGGTGTTTTTGGCCTCACATGAAGATTGCTCTTGTTCAGTTGTCAAAGTGAAGGGCTATTATGTCCTTGTGCAACACAGCTTAGCAGAAGTAACAAGGACAGGTCTATAAAATGTGTCTGCGATGCCATCACAAAACGCACTCTGCTCGTAGTAAATTGCTTCTGCGATGACCTATACAAGCCTCTTCGAAACTCACCTGTTGAACTCTCAAGTGTCAAATTGATCAGCGTCGTAATTGTATTCATCATAATGCTGATTTGTCTAAATATATCTCTGCAGTATTCCTCAAAATAAGCTCGCATTTGTGTCACATGTGCTGCTATGGTGATCTAGTGATGCTTCAGCCAGCCCAGCGCCAGGAGAGGTGACTGCAATGTCAACCAGACTGCTTTTCTGAAGGTAAGCTACATGAAGAAGGGTAGCCATTTTGTTGGTAAACACAACATTACATTTGAACACACACAGGACGGCAAGCTTCATGTTCCAGCCAAGGGCCTCCTCCATAATGTCGAGTTCCTCCTGGCAATTAGTAAAACACCTCTGTGTAATAAAACCCGGGTATAAAATTCATCATCAATTAAAACTTCCAGGTAATGTATATTTTGCTTTAATCGATCACAAACATTGCCTAGTTTTTACATTTTGCTATATTTTATAGTTTGCGTGAGTAAATTGTTCTTATACCGTTTCCAAAATCACATATTTTCCAAATTTCCACAAGCCATCTCTTGTTGAGGAACCAATTCCCATGGCTGGGAGGTGTTTATCACGTGGTACTTGCGTGGTGTTGGCCTGTGACAAATTACCCGATCCCAGGAAGCTGCCAAGAGACATTCATGAGCGATGAAAGTGGGATGCTTGGCATGGTCTCAAAAGCTTCCATTTGTAATTTTAGAAATGTAATTGCTGAAAGTCTGCTTATAATTACAAAATTACAAGCTGTTCATTCTGAAAATAAGCACATGATGACGATTGTCATTATCCCACAAATGACAATCAATTTTATGTCATGTGATAAGTTATTGATAAAATCATGTTTGAAAAAAATATATTTATAAACATCTGTATATGTGTTTGTATATACCGTGCCAACCAGACCAGGTTGGAAAATAACAATTTTACTATAATTCACCAAATGTCTGAATGTCTGTCTGTCCGTCCGTTCCCAGGTACCCCAAAAACGGCTGAACCAATCGCAACGAAATTTTGGGTGGATAATCCTGGGACCTCTTGGAGTAAAATACCCTATATTGTTTTCCCAATTTTCCAATTTACAATTTTTCCAATTTTCCAGTTTTTCCAAACACGATGGAATAATATTTACCGATATGAAGTGATGTGGCTTTTATTGAAATTCTACAAATACTGTTTAGATTTTGATGATTTGCATGTGATATGATTTAACGGATGTTTATATGAATCGTTTAAAATTAAAAAAAGCCTTCAATTTCTAATATTTTGCCTTTTTATTTGGGCCTCCCAATTGAAGCCCCACCCGTAGGCCAGGTACCGTTGCTAGTACATACAATGCGCAGGGACATGAAATTCACTGTACATGATGTGCAACATGCGCAGAGTAAAACGAGTGTTCATTTACGTCCATAAGGTGTCTAATAAATAAAAAAAGATATTAGCACAGCTGACACTAGGCCGAGGCTTCAGACTTTGGCACGCTCACGAGTCTGCACCGTCGAGTAAACTGTTCCAACTCGTCATTTTTGACAGGCTCATTACTAGTATATACATATCCAATTAGGGTGCGTCAAACGTCCCATCTTTGAAAAATATTCTTATATACATCTCGTCAAACTTTTTGTTTGTTACACTAGCCCCATTTAGCATTTCTGTAAAATATTTCAGTTTTTCGGTTTTGTTTAGACCCCCTACCAGGATCGGGAAAATCAGGTACCCCCACTGATGGGCCACTTTGTCCAAATGTGAGGTTGGTCGACAGGTTGGCAGGAGTGCAATCCGTGTCTTCTTGCGCTATTTCTGGTTCCTCACCGCCGAGCTGGTCCCTTTTTTACACTGTTCAGCGACCTACTTCCGCCGCAAGTGCGGGGTGATTTTTGCCTTCGACACGTGCGAACTCAGTCCAGACAATGCTCTCCTGGCTCTTCAAGAGCAGTTCAGCACCAGATTGGCAAGCCAAAGTTCCCGGCATCAGTCGCGCTGTCGTCGACTCTGGTGGACTTGACGGAACCTGATTCGTGGTTTCTGTTCGAGCTGTTCCAGCTTGACCCAGCATTTATCCAGATCAGAGTGAGTGAGTGACTGGCCGACCTCCTCTGTGTACTGTGCATTCACTCAAGCTTTTCGGTCTCACGATCTGCCATGATCTTTCCTGAGAAAAACACATTTCCAATCTGGCCTCCAAAGCCAGTCACCACCTGCGCATCATCCGTCGTGCAAAGTCCTTCCTTGGCACACCTGAGCTCCTCACCACATACAAGGCTTTCATCCGCAGCTCAATGGAATACTGTTCCCCCCTCTGGGCCGGTGCTCCTGCCTCAAACCTAGCTCGGCTTCACGCTGTTGATACCAAAGCTTTCAGAATCATTGGAATGTCCCGCGATGAAGTTGATTCTGAGGGCCTTTCACTCACTCACCTCAGGCAGGTAGGTGGTCTTTCCGTCTTCTACTGACTCCTCTCCGGTCTAGCCCCCCCCCCCCCCCCCAGCTCTCTCTGTGCTCTGTCCCCCAAATATTCCTACAGGTCGCACAAGATCTGCCAGTAACCCTCTTCTGGTTAAACTGCCAAAATCAAGACTCTCTGCTCACCTTCACTCCTTCATTCCTCTTTACTCCCGCCTCTGGAACAAACTCCCTCACTCTCTTCAATCCCACTCCTCCCCCCAGGTCTTTAAAACAGCTGTTCACCACCATCTCTTATCTTCCCCCATCCAAAACCTTGATCTTTTCTACCCCCGTTAATTCACCCGAGATCCACTTTTTTGGAAATTCCGACTTCTTTCCTGGAAGTCCTATCAGCGTCCATGTGTTTTATACCTCTCCCACCCCACACCCTCATTCCCATGCCTCATCCCCCCAAGCCCTCTCCCTCCCACAGATCTCCCGATGTCCCTGCTCTCAAATGTTGTACTTGTGTGCTTCCATCTCTCTCCCCATCTTGTCTTCCGCTCCCTTTATCTTATGTTTTTATGTGTCAGTTTCTCTTTTTGTGATTAATTTTAGCTCTTACATGAGTCTCGATGTTATAAACAAAAATTAAAAAAATCAGCGGCTAAGATTCGAGCAATCAACGTTACAAATGACTGCGCCGAGATCGAGATCAGATATTTCACGAAGAGTGTGCTTCGGCTCAGCACAACGGATGATTAACATTGGACCTCATCCATAATTGCTGTGGTGGCGCCACAAGTCAATGGAAATTAGATTGATCATTTTAGGGATATAACTTGAATAATATAGAATTTTAATTTCACAGGGACAGGAACTTTATAGAAACTATGACGCCCCCTTCCTATATGTTTTAGGGACAGAACAGATCATGTTATTGTTAATGAACAGATATAATGATAAAGAGCAGTTCAAAGGTATCAGAAGAAAAAGCAGGAAATGGTGGAGACGGTGATGTTGACCCAACAGCCGCTGCCCCGAAGCATGACTAGCTTGTCGGTGGTGTTTGCACTTCCGTAGTGAGGGTGTCCATCGGGGTCATTAGCTAGGCCATGTTGGCCCTGCTGTGTGATCTTCACAATGTATGCACAATTTATTGTAAGTTTGGCCAAAAAGCAAAATAATTGAATTATTTGAAAGTGTGAGCATCAGTGCAGGTCGACATGCCGTACTTGAGAGGGCTGTGTATAACGCAAAGGTCTTTAGGCTCTTCAGCTCCTCGTTCCTCATTTTCTCAATGTTTGCGCAGAAGATGTTCTCCCAGGCATAGAGTTTCAGCAGTTTTATGCCTTTGAGCATCTCACTGGTCTTCATAAAGCGTTCATTTGAGTGTTCCTGTGCAGAGTACCCACAACACATGCATGTGATGCAACAGGTAAAGAATGTGGTGCTATGCCAGACCATTATGGACATTGTATACCCACCAGGGTGCACTTCTGCACCTCGGCGAGCTTGGTAGCTATGAGGTACTGTGCCGGCGCCAGTACCGCAATGACCGTGGCTCCAATGAGTGCGCTCTCCCCAAGCTGACAGTAAAGCAAAATCACACCCATGATGATCTGCAGGAGAAACAACAGGAACAATTACAGTCACTGATTATTCTTTTGTTTTCTTTCGTATTCATTCGTCTCCTCTCTGGCTCGAGTCTTTCTTTCACTCTAGTCTTTCTTTCTTTGGCTCTAGTCGTCTTTCGTCCGACTTCTCTCCGGCCTAGCCCCCCCCCCCCCCCCCAGCTCTCTCTGTGCTCTGTCCCCCAAATACTCCTCTACAGGTCACACAAGATCTGCCTGCAACCCTCTTATGGTTAAACTGCCAAAATCAAGACTCTCTGCTCACCTTCACTTCTTCATTCCTCTTTACTCCGGCCTCTGGAACAAACTTCCCCACTCCCTTCAATCCCACTCCTCCCTCTAGGTCTTCAAAGCAGCTGTTCACCACCATCTCTCATCTTCCCCCATCCAAAACCTTGATCTTTTCTACTCCTGTTAATTCACCCCAGATCCACTTTTCTGAAATACCGACTTCTTTCCTGGAAGTCCTAGCAGTGTCCATGTGTTTTATACCTCTCCCCCCCCCCTCCCCCCCACTTCCCACACCTCCTGAGAACAATGGACGTGACGATAAATAACTAAGGCTCCTAAATCGGGAACCCGCACACCTCACTTCGAATACAAACACAGGGAAGAATATGAAAATAAACGTTTCGTTTATTTTTCGTTTATGTGTTTGTGAATGCGAGCTTATCTCAGTCTGAAAGGATCGTCTGGCTCGAGCGCGTCATCTGACGCAGCACCGGTCAGCAGGAAGTAGGCCTCATTCCGCCCCCGTTCACGCTCCACCAGGGCCACGAATGCTGCTGCACGCCAAGCCTCGTGTTCCCGCGCGATTGTTCGCGAGGTCTGTGCGTGAATGCCGGGTAAGAGAATCGTCAGTGCGCCAACGTCCTTCCAACATCCAATGAGCGAGGGTCCAACCAGGTGAGGTCCAACACAAGAGAAGGTCCAGCGCAAAGGGACAGTCCACAAGCAAGAGGGCAAAGGGAAGAGAGAAAATGTGACGTGACGTCAGCCCTCCTCCCCTCCAACCAGCACGGCACCCCTTGACCTCTCAAATCTTCCGATCGCGTTGGTGTCCTCTCATTGGCCAAGCGCTTTTTGCCCTTCGTGTCATGCCATCGGTCAGTGGCCAATCAGTGTGTCACTCCATCCACCAATCATGTGGAAGCTTTCTGCCCCTTCCCTGACCAATCACACGTCCTTCCATACTCTCCAATCAGCGACCTGCTCTTACTCACCCTTCCCCCCTGCCAATCGAGAGTCCTTCTGGGCGTGGCTCTCACCCTGCCAGGTCGATGTCTGATCGCCATGGTGTACCACTGCGCGGCCGCTTGCTGTCTGCTCTTCCGGTCAGTTTTATCGTCTTGTGTCGGTGGGGGGACTTAATTAATGCGTGCGCTAATGGGGCTAACTAATGTATGTGATGTCTTGCCATAAGGGACAACGGATAAATCACAGAGGTTTGACATACCGGGGAGTTAGCCTAATCCCTATTCTACCTATCACCCGATCATCCTCGTATGATCACATGTACACACTTAATCCAACATTCGGGCTACAGAACTTATTACATTGAGATTCCCTATCCCAACAGACGAAGCACCTACCTACGCAGATCTACCTGGATCTATATATGCCCTACCCAACCGACATAATAGTATTTTAAATCTATGGGGTCTAGTTTGTCCCAATAAGGAAGACACCTCCTGAAGCCGGAAGTCCAGGGTGTGTAACAGAACACAGGTGGATGCAGCATGTCTGTTGTGGCATTGAAGGCTTTGACAGCAAAGACAAATGAAAGATCTTAATCATTAATTAAACTCGTACAACAGTACACTTTGACATCTCAAAACTCTCCAAGTGATGGTCCCGCAAGATTAAACCATGTCCAAGGTCCATTCAACCAGCCAGGTCAGCATTATCTGTACTCTGTGTCTGTTAGGTATTTGCCTTAATCATTCAACGGTATAGAGACCAAATCAGCTACACAGGTTCAATCAAGCTTCAGGATGACCTTTGGAAGGCAGACACCTTCGAGAAAAACGATTTGTGAGTGGCACAAAAAGTTTGTAGAGACGGGTATCATCATGCAGGGGAAGGGGGCAGGCCGGCCAAGCACAAATGGTCAGGATGTTGACCGCGTTCGCCATCTGTCATCTGTCATATGTTGAATGTTGAACACGTTTGGTAGTCGTTCAAGAGCAGTCCCCACAAGTCCATTCCGAATTCCTGCCATTCAGCTGGTGCAGGCACTCAAGCCAGTCGAGTGGTGTGGCCTAATACCGAACTGCGTGACCCTAACTGAGTCATTGGGCCGTTCTTCTTTGCTGAAGCCATTAACTCTGCCATTTACCTGGATATATTGGAGAACTTTGTACTCCCACAATTGGCAGACCTGCCTCGTGGGGGTGGTGGCCAGGCAACCAAGTGAGGACAGTTTAACCAAGGGTAAGTGTTGAGAAGTTAATAGATTGATGCAGATAACTAACTGTTCTGCCACAGCAGACAAGAGGGACATGGTGGTTAGGAAGAGGTTTCTGAGAAATGGAAATGTCGAAACACCCATTCACCTTATTGCCAAATACCGTTTTTTTTCTCCAATCTTCCCTATGTACTTATCCTTGATCTGTGACTTTATACTAGAAATACCTCCATCATCCCGAGCCCACCATGGGATCCTGCTCATATTGCTGCTAGCATTTGAGAAGGGTCACATAGCTCTATGTTTGTTTGACTCTGGAAAATCATCTTTATCTCTTTGCTGATGACTCCCGCCACTGCCATGAAATCCCTCATCCTTCAGATAGGCAGGCAGCAGCCTTTTCCCTCTCTTCATACCTTGCTAGAATCACGAGCTGGTCCAACACTTCAAATCGGTCTTTCAATCCTGAAAAGTCTCACACTCTCACTCTGTCTCTGCGAAAAGATCGCCTGGTGAACCCTACCATCTACTTTCTGAACAATGCTCTTCAAGAAGTTCAGTCACTCAAAGGTTTGGGCCTCACAATCAGCTATGATCTTTCTTGGGCTAGCCACACATCAAAGTAGGCCTCCAAAGCCAGTGGACGACTTCGCATCGTCCATAGTGCAAAGTCCTTCCTTGGCACATCTGAACTTTAATCTGCCTACAAGGCCTTCAACAGCAGCTTTATGGAGTACTACTCTTCCCTTTGGGCTGGTGCCCCTGCCACATACCTAGCCCAGATTGATGCCATGGAAATCAAGATCCACAAAATCAATGGAATCTGAGTGGCCGTTCTGTCTTCTCTTGGCCCATAACTTTCACATCGCAGACAGGTGGGTGTTCTCTTTGTCTTCTACTGCCTCCTTTCTGGTCTTGCACCCTTTGCCATCTCTGTGTTCCATCTCCCCCATTCCATTCCCCCGTGGGTGCACATGGTCTTCTAGTAAACCCCTTCTTGTGAAACTCCCAAATCCAGAATCACTGCTCACCTCCATTCATTGACTCCTCTTCCCCCCCCCTCTCATCCCCCTCATGGAACCATATTCCTCAGTCTTTTCAATCTCATTCTTCCCCTCAGGGCTTAAATCAAGATGGCTGTTTGCCACCATCTCAGGCTGTTCCCTATTTACAACCTTGATATTCTATAACCCCCTACCCCATTAACCCTCTCGAAGCCCACCTCTTTTCCAGTTTTCAGTTTTCCCTTCCACTTTTGCAGCTGTGGCTTCCCCGTGCTCTCATTATTCCCTACGTCCCTTGTTTCTCCAAGTCCTCTATTTTGTCCCTAATGCCTGCTGTTAGTGTGTCCCCTTCCTCTTCTCTTTCTACTTTTCTTTTTTGTTCCGTTACATCCTGGTCTGTTTTGTGTTCTTGCTCCTCCACAAGCCTCAACATTGTATACAATTTTTATGGCATAGCCCATAGGGCATAGCTGTCTAGAACAGTGTTTGTCTGTCCGTATGTATGTCCCCTCAAACGTACACCAATCAGAGGTGAGGATCTGGTCACATGACAGGGGTGATGTGATGTAATTACGGCGGTAAGGCGGCTGACTCCACACACCGCCATTTTGATTCCTATGCCTTAAGGCCGGACATATCGTTGAACCTGTCATATATCACAATCACCATGCTCTACCTTTACGTTTTTCATTCAGTGTGAAACACAAACAAACCGATTGTTAAAATGATCATCAAATATCGAAAGCATCAGCGTTATGGTCTTTGAACGACACAGTACGTAAAGGCCTTATGCTCCATGCCTTCATATTTCATTCCTCACCTTCAGGCCGCTTCGGGCAAATTAGCCCAGGTTTCTTAATACAGTAGTATCGTTTTCGTAATAACAATAATAACAATAATTTAGTAAATATAATCGTAACACTGCAATCCCTTTGTCGTGACTGAAAAGTTACTAGATTGAAGCGGTGTATGGTTGGTTCAATGTTGACTCGAAACATATAGAACAAGAACGAGCAATCAGAGATTGCAGACCGTCGCTAGGACGTGTTTTTGGTGGTTTTTAAGGCTTTTGTGTTAAAACAAATATGGCGGCCGAACCACGTAACCAATGACGTCATCATTATTTTTTTTCTCCACCAATTTATCCATAGATTACGCTCAATAAATTTCATCTTGATTGGATGAAGTTTTGTACTCGTCGAATTATGACGTCATAATGGAGGCACCTATGACATCATCGTTAACATATTTTATTCAGACAGACAAACAAGTACAAACAGACATTTATTCAGAAATGTCTGAATAATGTCTTTTATTCAGACAGACAGACAAACAAACGGACTCAAATGCAATACCCTCTCCTCTGGCGAGGATAATAAACCAACCACCGTCTCAATGTAATCTCTTCGTTTCCATGGCGACAGACAGCTTAGAGACTTAGAGTACTTCAAAGTAATTTAATACTTACATTATTTGCTAACTGGTATCTCCACCCAGGTCATACTATCCTCTTCAACTACAGTATCAAACAAGACCGGCTAGGCCACTTTTAGACTCGAGGTCTTGTTTTTCTAACTATTTTGCAGACATCTCTCTTTTATTACCCTGCGCTCGCAAAGCGAAAAGCGGGGGTTAAGCATTCGATGCGTACATGTGCCGTGTGCCATACGTGTCTGCATTTAAAAAAATCATTTTCTCGGCAACCATTGGTCCGATTGACATGAAATTTTCACCATAAGAACGCCTCCTTGTGTAAAATATTTTAATGATAATCATGACGTCATAGGTCATGTGGAACAGGCGCCATCTTGGAAAAAATGAAAAATGTTGCACCTCTATATCTCCAAAACCGCTGCACGGAAAAAATTTAAACATCATCGTCAAGAACTCCATATGGGGAATAGGTGTGGTTAACGATGACGTCATTGGTGCCATAATTATGATGTCATAATTCGACAGGGACAACACTTAGTCTGATCAGTTTGAAATGTATTAAGCGTGATCTATGCAACAATTATATTAGAGAATATAAATGTATGATGTCGTCGCTCACGTGGTCTGGCAGCCATATTGGATCAAAGAAAAAATAAATGTTCAAAAACAGAAGAGTTGGCTCGCAATAAGTTGACTGCGCAGGGTAAGTATTCTATGAATACCATCTAGTTTCTTCCTTAGGTATGTGGTTAGTCCAACCAAAATAGCTAAAATAAACCAGGGCCTTACCTGGACAGGCATTGCCCAAAGGTTTGGGCAGAGGAAGAAAAACCACATGAGTTGGTTTGTATCTATGGCCACAAGGTTGCAGATCTGGCCAACGGTCATTTCTCCCATTGACATATTAGACGTGGACAATTGTAGTATCTTATTGTAGATTGTGGTCTGTAAGCACACAAGGCCTTTCTGGTTAAGAAAAGAGAGGACAGAGAGAGAGAGGAGGGGAACACAACTACTGATGGAAGGTGAAAGTGGGATAAGGAAGAGCAAAAGGTGGTGTTGGGAGAGGACGAGTAGTGGGGGGAGTGCAAGGACACACAGGTGAATTGAGAAAAGAACAATCTTTACCTGGATGGCTCCTCTCAAGTTAATTCCGGTCTCGATGGCCACGTAGTAGGAAGCCTGCAGAAAGGTCCTCTGCAGTATCAGCGCCAGGAAGAGCAGCAGAGAGAGGACGTAAGGACTCGCCACAAACTCGTGCGACGAGATAAAATGAACGCCAAAAAACTGCTCCTGTGGGATAGTTTGGACCTTTAGTTTAACATTCTCAGGAAGCAGCCATAGGTCATTTCCCCCCATGATGCCTGTGAAACACCCACATGCTCTACAATGGTGCTTCAAGTTTAACCTAGGCCTTTGTTTAATGCTTATAACTCCTCTTGTATGCGTAATACAAAACTGATACTTCCATTATTTTTAAAGATATTCTTCAGCATTACCTGGATGGCTCCTCTCATACCCATGGTAATTAATCATACCTCTTAATTAATCCTAATTAATCATCTCATACCCATGGTAATCATACCCATCTCATACCCACTACCCATTACTCTCATACACAGTCTCATACCCTCTCATCCTCATGCCCATGTCCCCCACCCCCAAGATCAGAACTCAACTGACAAAATATAAAAATTTAAACTGCCAAAATCAAGACTTTCTGCTCACCTTCACTCTTTCATTCCTCTTTTCTCCCGCCTCTGCAACAAACTCCCTCACTCTCTTCAATCCCTCTCCTTCCTCCAGGTCTTTAAAACAGCTGTTCACCACCACCTCTTATCTTCCCCCATCCAAAACCTTGATCTTTTTACTCCCGTTAATTCACCCCAGATCCACTTTTCTGAAATTCTGACTTCTTTCCCAGAAGTCCTAGCAGTGTCCATGTGTTTTATACCTCCTCCCCCCCCCCCTTTCCCGTGGTAGCCTTTCCCTCCCCCCAAGCCCTCTCCCTCCCACATATCTCCCGATGTCCCTGATCTCAAATGTTGTACTTGTGTGCTTCCCTCTCCCCCCCCCTCCCCCCATCTTGTCTCCCGCTCCCTTTATCATATGTTTTATGTGTCAGTTTGTCTTTTTGTGATTAATGTTCGCTCTTACATGAGCCTCAATCTTGTATAAAAAAGAAAAGAAAAAAAAGGAGGCGGTAGAAGGCAGTGAGACCACCGACTTGTCTGTGATGGTGAAGTGACAAATCCATTGACTCAGCTACAGCGTGGGAGACTCCAATGACCTTGAACGCCTTGGTTTTCCATTTATAAATACTTGTAGTGACTCGTTAATCTTTTTTTACATTTTGCTGATAGTGATAAGAAAGGAAGTGTGTGAACATCATTAGGCAATCAGTGGAGTCCTTTCAGAGAGACAATTGGTGTGTGGGATACAGAAGAATACACACACGGAGAGCTTGGCTGATGACACAATTAGGAGCTCTCGCGCACTTTTCCTTGCAAGACTCGGCCAGCAACCGACAGTCGACTGAGAACCGGTGCGGACAAGGGGATCCCGACTGTTTAATTAAAATATAGCATCCCAATGGCTGGTGAGCGAGTGTGGACGCGATGTGATTTCTGCGCAGTGCTCTGAATGTCAAATTGAAGAGATTCACAGGAGCACGGGTACACGGCGGGAGTAACAGTAAATGACTCTTAAGGTTTATGAATGGGAGTAACTATAACTCATTTTATGAATGAGTCACGAAACACGTCAATGTATAATAGTGACTTTTGTTCTTCACCACCAAGACCATTAGGTGAAGTGTGGATTTCAACCAAGTGTTTTTCCTTGGATTTGTGGACCAAGATTTGTGGACCAATTTTCGACCAAGTGGACCAAGTGGATTTTCGACAAGACCAAGTGGATTTCGTTTGTTTGGCCAAACAACCACGACGCCAACAACCGAGTCCTCTCTGCTTTTTGCATTCCATGCTATTTTTGAGGCATTTTGGATGGCGACTCAACGCCAAGAGATTCTTCCTTCTTCGCCATAAGCTGGAGAGATGACGGGAAGGATTAATTATATCAACTGACTTCATTTATAACACGTCACTCCGTTCCAAATGTGAGTGAGACTTATTTTGTTTAAGTTTATACATCCTCATCACCTGGTTTAAACACATTCATTATCAACCAGCACAATGTTAAGAATTACCACCACAATTGGTGACCACGATGTGATAATGTGGCACTTGCTTCCTGGCACCTACTACACCACTAAAGTAATGGAGTCTGATCTTGATATATACAGTGCCTATAGAAAGTCTACACGCCCTTTCAAAATGTTCACTTTTGTTACCTTATAGCCTGGAATTAAATTGCATTAAACCAGACTTTTAACCACCTTAATTTACACATCGTAACCCACAACTTCCAAGTGAAAAAGAAATTCCACAAATTTCAGAAAATTAATTAAAAATACAACTAGAATATCTTTGTTGGATAAGTGTCCACCGCCCTAAGTTAATACTTAGTGGAAGCACCTTTGACAACAATTACAGCTGTGAGTGTGTTGGGACAGGTCTCTACCAACTTTGCACACCTTGAATGGGCAATATTTGATTGGGCACAATACCAAAGAATAATTTCCCTGAATATGGGACAATAAAGATTTATTATTATTATTTATTATTATTATTATATTTGCCCATTCTTCTGTTCAAAACTGTTCAAACTCAGTCAAGTTGCGAGGGGAGCTTTGATGGACAGCAATCTTCAAATCATGCCACAGATTTTCGATTGGATTTAGGTCGGGGCTGTGACTGGGCCAATCAATGGCATTTATATTTTTGTTCCTTAGCCCCTCCAGTGTAGATTTGGCTGTGTGCTTCAGGTCGTTGTTGAAATGGTCATGCTGAAAGGTGAATTTCTGTCCCAATTTCAGCTTTCTTGTGGAAGGCAGCAGGTTTTCCTCTAGGATTTTTCGGTATTTTGCTCCATCCATTTTCCCTTCTATCCTGACAAGTGATAAGAAAGTCCCTGCTGATGAGAAACATCCCCATAGCATGATGCTGCCACCACCATGCTCCACAGTAGGGATGGTGTTCTTTGGGTGATTGCTGTCTTTGGGTGAGACCTGTCCAGTATAGCTCATTTGGGTCATCGGGGTACACAAGCCGCTCCACGGTTCGTCAACGTGATCGTCAATTGGAGCGGTAGAGCGGTTAATTCACTTGAAATGTAAATAATTCAATATACAGTACAGTACTGTATATACGCTCCTCCATTTAAAAACAGAACATGTAGAAATGATAATGTCATTGTTGAAGGACAGACCCAGCATTCATTCCAAGTGCCTTTTTGGCATGGGGGATGTGCAGAACACCTGATTGCAAGTTTCCACGCAACTTAATTGCCTCATGCAACAATTGTTCCGCACATACAACTCATGCACCCTTAGGTTTCTGGAGGTGACACGAGGCATCCTGAGCAAATTCAAAACAGTTATTCCGACAGCATTGTGAGGATCCTCAAAAAACACACTGATTACATTATTTAACAATCCATTACAATGCCACACCTGTCAGAAAATGAGAGGAATTAAATCATTGGACACCTTTAAGCAGGGTTTCCATTAGCCATGTTGCAAGGCTCTTTAACGTGAGCAGTGGAACTGCTTATGACCTCAGATGTTATCAAGCCACTGGATCAACAAGAGATATGCCAAAGCAAGGAAGTCCCAGGATAACGACTCCCACACAGGACCGATAAATTCACACAACCCATTTATACAATCAGTTTCATACTGCCCAGAGTACTTTCCCTGGACATTCCCTGGACCTCACAGGATAAGTGTCAACACTGAGTTGTACAAATGTATCGGTCCTGATTGGGAGTTGTTATCCTGGCATGTCCACTTCTTGGTATATCTTTGTTGATTCAGTGGCTTGATAACATCTTTTGAGGTCATAACCAGTTCCTCCCCTCGTATTAAAGAGCCGTGCAACATGGCCAATTGAAGATCGTGCTTGAAGGTGTCAAATGATTTGATTACTCTCATTTTCGGACAGATTTGGCATTGCAATGGATTTTTACCACGCGCACGCAAAGCGAAAAGCTGGTAAAGCAATTGGTTCACTTTGACTGTCCATCGACCATGGGAATTCCAAATTGAGCTTGGTATAGGAGAAAATAGGCCCTTAATCCGGCTCGGAGTGCCTCAGCTGTTCGGCCGATGTGATCTCCATAACAATATGTTCCCCTTTTAAGCAAAACAGCTTTGAGAATGGATAACTGGATAATGGATAACTGGATAACTGGAATGGATAACTGGATAACTCACGTCCACAAATATTACAACCAATACGTTTTGTTTTAAACCATTGGCGTACTAGCGCAAGCCTTCCCCACTCCCCGTACCTATACACCACTCAACTACTTTGTGACAGTGTGATTATGAGAATCAATTGGCACCAAAAAAAAAAGTCCAAAAAGATAAATTCTCTCGAAATCATTTCACGACAATACATTATTACCCTGGTATTTAGAATTAAAGTTCACGTTATATTTCAACCTGCCACGTTAATTGACTTTCACGTCACTTTTGCTTGTTCAAGTCACATAATATATACTTGGCCACGGTATGAGCAGAGTGGCCTATAAATGCAAAAGTCATTGTAAAAAATACATTACCGTGGTATTTAGAACAATACATTACCCTGGTATTGAGAATTAAAGTTCAGGTCATATTTGAACCTGCCGCGTTAATTGACTTCCACATCACTTTTACTTGTTCAAGTCACACTTTACATGCTTAAGTCACGTGATGTACTTGACCACGGCACGAGCACAGTGGCCTACAAATGCAAAAGTCAATGTAAAAAAAAAAATGAAACAAATGAAGAAAAATGAAGGCATTCACATCCACGATGCTGCAAAAGGACAGCTTGGTTTGTGAATACCAAATCGTGGTGTACGAATCCAGCTTACCCAGTAAGCACTGTCCAAAAAATGGGAATTTAATTGCATTATTTTCACAGCAATGGCAATGTGATTGGCATGTTGTGAAATATAGTCCAAGGTTATTTAATAGATGCGTAACCATGGTTACATGGAAGTATTTCTGTCAGGCACGTGGGAATGACATTTTGAACAATAGATTTCTTTTCCAGCTTTGATAGACCCATCGCCCTGCGATGAAGTTAACACTGCGATATAGTGGGAAAGGCTTGTTCCACAGGATTTGTGGAAAAAATGGATGATTATCCAAAACGGAATAATGTGCGTAAAACATCTGCAGCTATTTTGTATTCAGTCGGGCTGGCAGGACAGCCTAAAGGTATGCACAGGATAACCTACAGATAACCTTAGAGCTGTCAACCCTGGGTTTGAATGTCCTTCAGTCGAAAGTTAGGCCTGACCAACTGATTAATGAAAGAATTGGACCAAAATAATAGCAAGAAAACCCCGGCAAGAAAGTGGGAATAACTAGGGCCATTGGAGAAGTAGTAGTAGATACATATATATTCAGCAATGACTACAAATTGTTTAGGAATATGAGGCTTTGTCAATGTCCATATTGCTCTGTGCAGGTGAACAAATTGAATAATACTTTTCATCAAATTAAAATTAAGAGTAATGTGCTGACCGCTGTTGGTAGCACAGTAAAGCTGACGTTTCTGGCATTGACCCTAAGGGTTAGAGAGTTCGCTCAGAGTATGGGAGATCGGTGCGGTTCAAACCCTGACCGAGTCATACCAAAGACTTTAAAAATGGGACATGCCGCCTCCTTGCTTGATGCTCAGCATTTACAGACTAGAAAGAGCAATCAGAGATTGTAGACCCTCGCCAGTATGTGTTTTTTCAGTGGTTTTTTTTAAGGCTTTTGTGTTTAAAAAAATATGGCGGCCGAACCACGTGACCGATGACGTCATCATTCTTTCTTTCTCCACCAATTTATCCCTAGATGATGCTCATGAAATTTCATCGTGATCAGATGAAGTTTTGCACTTGTCGAATTATGACGTCATAATGGAGACACCTATGACATAATCATTACCATATTTTATTCCCCAAGGAGAGTTCTTTACAATGAGCCATTTCTCAATTTTTTCTATTCAGCACTTTCGGAGATATAGAGGTGCAAAGTTTTTCGGTTTTTCCAAGATGGCGGCCGAGCCACGTGAACTATGACGTCATGATTATCATTTAAAGAATTCTCCAGGTGGAGTTGCACCTATGGTGAAAATTTCCTGTGAATTGGACCAACGGTTGCAGAGAAAATCATATATATTCTGTGTGGACAAACAAACAGACAAATGCAATACCCTCTCCTCTGGCGAGGGTAAAAAGGATAGAGATAGGTCAAGCAATGCTGGGAAGGTAATGGCAAACCACCCAGTACAACCCTTTTATTTATATACATAGTCAAAGCTCGTGGAAGATCAAGAGCTCGACCTTTGCCAAGAAACTGCTTCGGCAGCATCAACACCCTGTACATTACGGTAGATCAAAATCAAAAAATGTGAGTGCATCCGCAAAGTAAGTACCATAAAAATATGCATACGTCAGTAAATTAAGTGTATCTATAAAATATGTATGTACACACGTCTATAAAATACATACGATTGTGACGTGAATCTATACAGGAAACCCCAAAAGGTGTGTGTACTGTATGAACATAACCTTCCGTCGTCAATGCATCGTCTACACACCACACAAACACTCCAGCTCACACACCCCACACTCCAGCTCACACACACCACACAAACACTCCAGCTCACACACCCCACACTCCAGCTCACACACACCACACAAACACTCCAGCTCACACACACCACACAAACACTCCAGCTCACATACCCCGCACTCCAGCTCACACACACCACACAAACACTCCAGCTCACACACACCACACAAACACTCCAGCTCACACACACCACACAAACACTCCAGCTCACACACACATTCCAGCTCACACACACTCCAGCTCACACACGCCACACAAACACTCCAGGTCACACACACCACAAAAACACTCCAGCTCACACACACCACACAAACACTCCAGCTCACACACACCACACAAACACTCCAGCTCACACACACCACACAAACACTCCAGCTCACACACACCACACAAACACTCCAGCTCACACACGCCACACAAACACTCCAGGTCACACACACCACACTGTTACGTAGTCCCCTCGGTGAATACCTGGTCTCGGTGACCCCCGGACCGTGAGAGGAACTTCGCCAGAAAGTTGTATTATATATGCGCTTTCGCCACGCAATCCATATGAATTCCACCCAAGAGAAAACTGATGTTCAAGGATATATTTCAATGGTAATGATACCATACAATTTCAATGATACAACCACGGAGATTTTCCCCGAGCAATCAATAGCAAACAACCATCAACAATTCCCCAATCCACAATCAATCCCCTATATGATTAAGATGGCCATCTTATATATGTGTGTTCACTTCGGTACTCACGACCCCCTTTTGGTCTCTGCCCCTCACAATGTCTCTGGGCCCCTCCTGACCAAGATACTGGTCGGCATCGCCGCACTCGGGCGGTTGAACGAACCCCGGGTGGACGTTGTTCCACCGGGCAGGTATCGTACCAGGCCCCGCGGCTGCAGCCCCTCGTGGCCACGCGAAGCGGGTACGGTAGAGCAAGCCAAAAGCCCCACGCCGCTTGCAAGGCGCGTTAGGCCCCAACGGGCGACCCGCACGCGTCTGTTTAGACGGTGCCGCGAACGGTGCCAGACGCGGGGTCGATGCACGGCCCCACGTCAACTTGACGTCTCCACCGGGCAGGTACACGTCCCGGTAACTCCTCTCGCCAGACAGGCTTCGGAACGCCGCTTTTCCACGCAGCGCAAGGTCGATCCCACCTCTCGTCGGAGCGGGGCGAGGAAGAAGAATAATCGTCCCTTTTCTTCCTCGTGTCTTTTCCTCTTCCGTTTCCGGTCACTTCCGTTTCCGGACACTTTTCAGAAGGGCTCCTGACCCTCCAACCACCACAACCCTTAATCTACTAAACATGGATAAGCAAAGACCTGAATGGTAATTCACATACATTCACATAAATATGTAACAACACAAACACTCCAGCTCACACACACCACACAAACACTCCAGCTCACACACACCACACAAAAACTCCAGCTCACACACACCACACAAACACTCCAGATCACACACACACCCCACAAAAACTCCAGCTCACACACACCACACAAACACTCCAGCTCACACACACATTCCAGCTCACACACACTCCAGCTCACACACACCACACAAACACTCCAGCTCACACACACATTCCAGCTCACACACACTCCAGCTCACACACACCACAAAAACACTCCAGCTCACACAAAGCACACACACATTCCAGCTCACAGACAGCACACACACCACACAAACACCACACAAAAGAGGTCGTGGTGAGGGTCTGCAATCTCCTTTTGCTCGGTCTTGTCTCCTCTGCCACCGAAGGTGGATGGAGGTTGAGTTTTCACCCCTGTTTGTCGGTCTGTCTGTCTGTCTGTATGTTTGTCTGTCTGTCAAACAGTTGTGGACAGATTCGGACGAAACTTGGTGGACAGGTTGGGAGTGTGACAAGGACGAATTGATTATATGTTGATGAAGTTCCGGATTCTATATATTTTACATTTTAAAAAATGAATCTTTATAATGGAGAGATCGGACCAAAAAGGATATCAGGCGCGATGATTCAAAAAGGTTGTGGACAGAGTACGACAAAACTAAGTCGATGAGTTGGGCAGGTAACAAGAACAAGCCGATGAGATTTTGGTTAAGGTTCGGATGCCGATCCGGTCTATCAGTTGGATACAAAACGTAAAGTGTTCAGCTTGGCGGAGGTATGCTCTCTACCTGTGTGCCGTTATAGTTTAGATTGTTATTGTATGATTGCATGTACAGTGCATTCAGAAAGTATTCAGACCCCTTCACTTTTTTCACATTTTGTTATGTTGCAGCCTTCTGCTGAAATCGTTTAAATTCATTTTTTACCTCATCAATCTCCACTCAATACCCCATAATGACAAAGAGAAAACAGGATTTTAGAAAGTTTTGCAAATTTATTAAAAATAAAAAACTGAAATATCACATTGACATAAGTATTCATACCCTTTGCTATGACACTTGAAATTTAGCTCAGGTGCCTCCCATTTCTCTTGATCATCTTTGAGATGTTTCTACACCTTGATTGGAGTCCACCTGTGGTAAATTCAATTGATTGGACATGATTTGGAAAGGCACACACCTGTCCATATAAGGTCTCACAGCTGACGATGCTTATCAGAGCAAACACCAAGCCATGAGGTCGAAGGAACTGCCTGCAGAGCTCAGAGACAGGATTGTGTCGAGGCACAGATCTGGGGAAGCCTAGAAAAAAATCTCTGCTGCATTGAAGGTTCCCAAGAGCACAGTGGCCTCCATAATTCTTAAATGGAAGAAGTTTGGAACAACCAGGACTATTCCTAGAGCTGGGGCCGCCCGGCCAAACTGAGCAATCGGGGGAGAAGGGCCTTGGTAAGCGAGGTGACCAAGAACCCGATGGACTCTCCGGCTGAGCTCCAGAGATTCTGTGTGGAGATGGGAGAAACTTCCAGAAGGACAACCATCACTGCAACACTCCACCGATCTGGGCTTTATGGCAGAGTGGCCAGACGGAAGCCTCTCCTCAGTGAAAGACACATGAAAGCCCGCTTGGAGTTTGCAAAAAAGCACCTGAAGGACTCTCAGACTGTGAGAAACAAGATTCTGTGGTCTGATGAAACCAAGAGTGAACTGTTTGGCTTCCGTCTGGCCACTCTGCCATAAAGCCCAGATCGGTGGAGTGTTGCAGTGATGGTTGTCCTTCTGGAAGTTTCTCCTATCTCCACACAAGATCTCTGGAGCTCAGCCAGAGTGACCATCGGGTTCTTGGTCACCTCTCTTACCAAGGCCCTTCTCCCCTGATTGCTCAGTTTGTCCGGGCGGCCAGCTCTAGGAATAGTCCTGGTTGTTCCAAACTTCTTCCATTTAAGAATTATGGAGGCCACTGTGCTCTTGGGAACCTTCAATGCAGCAGAGATTTTTTTCTAGGCTTCCCCAGATCTGTGCCTCGACACAATCCTGTCTCTGAGCTCTGCAGGCAGTTCCTTCGACCTCATGGCTTGGTTTTTGCTCTGATGTGCATGGTCAGCTGTGAGACCTTATATACACAGGTGTGTGCCTTTCCAAATCATGTCCAATGAATTGAATTTACCACAGGTGGACTCCAATCAAGGTGTACAAACATCTCAAAGATGATCAAGAGAAATGGGAGGCACCTGAACTAAATTTCAAGTGTCATAGCAAAGGGTATGAATACTTATATCAATGCGATATTTCAGTTTTTTATTTTAAATAAATTTTCAAAACTTTCTAAAATCCTGTTTTCTCTTTGTCATTATGGGGTATTGAGTGTAGATTGATGAGGTAAAAATGAATTTAAACGATTTCAGCAAAAGGCTGCAACATAACAAAATGTGAAAAAGTGAAGGGGTCTGAATACTTTCTGAATGCACTGTATAAATGTGGAATAATAGGATAAAATTCAAATAATATGAATAAATATATAATTACTGTTTAAAGTTGCGATTTATAGAGGGTCGAAACAAGTATCTAAGTGGAAAAGGGACAAGAATAAGAAAACTGCATGAACGTCAAACTTTAACCTGAGGTTTTCTTTTAGCATCAGGAAGTTTACACTCACACAGGACTCCACGAGTGTGAAATTCCAACCTGAGGATTTTATCCTCGAACCGATTATAAGGCCTACACTCACATCAACACCCATAAGCTGGAAACTCTGGAAGAATTGGTTCAAAGAAATGACCAAACCACGAGCAAAAGTCTGTGTTACAATATGAATGCCAAAAGACTGTGTTACAATATGAATGCCAAAAGACTGTGTTACAATATGAATGCCAAAAGACTGTGTTACAATATGAATGCCAAAAGACTGTGTTACAATATGAATGCCAAAAGACTGTGTTACAATATGAATGCCAAAAGACTGTGTTACAATATGAATGCCAAAAGACTGTGTTACAATATAATTGCCAAAATAGTGTTACAATATGAATGCCAAAAGACTATGTTACAATATGAATGCCAACAGACTGTGTTACAATATGAACGCCAACAGACGGTGTTACAATATGAACGCCAACAGACTGTGTTACAATACGAATGCCAAAATACTGTGTTACAATATGAATGCCAAAAGACTGTGTTACAATATGAATGCCAAAAGACTGTGTTACAATATAAATGCCAAAAAACTGTGTTACAATACGAATGCCAAAATACTGTGTTACAATATGAATGCCAAAAGACTGTGTTACAATATGAATGCCAAAAGACTGTGTTACAATATGAATGCCAACAGACTGTGTTACAATATGAACGCCAAAAGACTGTGTTACAATATGAATGCCAAAAGACTGTGTTACAATATGAATGCCAAAAGACTGTGTTACAATATAAATGCCAAAAAACTGTGTTACAATATGAATGCCAACAGACTGTGTTACAATATGAATGCCAAAAGACTGTGTTACAATATGAATGCCAACAGACTGTGTTACAATATGAATGCCAACAGACTGTGTTACAATATGAATGCCAACAGACTGTGTTACAATATGAATGCCAAAAGACTATGTTACAATATGAATGCCAACAGACTGTGTTACAATATGAATGCCAAAAGACTGTGATACAATATGAATGCCAAAAGACGATGATACAATATGAATGCCAAAAGACTATGTTACAATATGAATGCCAACAGACTGTGTTACAATATGAATGCCAAAAGACTGTGTTACAATATGAATGCCAACAGACTATGTTACAATATGAATGTCAAAAGACTCAGACTGTGTTACAATATGAATGCCAAAAGACTGTGTTACAATATGAATGCCAAAAGACTGTGTTACAATATGAATGCCAAAAGACTGTGTTACAATATGAATGCCAAAAGACTATGTTACAATATGAATGCCAACAGACTGTGTTACAATATGAATGCCAAAAGACTGTGTTACAATATGAATGCCAACAGACTATGTTACAATATGAATGCCAAAAGACTGTGTTACAATATGAACACCAAAAGACTGTGTTACAATATGAACACCAAAAGACTGTGTTACAATATGAACGCCAAAATACTGTGTTACAATATGAACGCCAAAAGACTGTGTTACAATATGAACACCGAAAGACTGTTAAAATATGAACGCCAAAAGACTGTGTTACAATATGAATGCCAAAATACTGTGTTAGAATACGAACGCCAAAAGACTGTGTTACAATATGAACACCGAAAGACGGTGTTACAATATGAACGCCAAAAGACTGTGTTACAATATGAACACCGAAAGACTGTGTTAAAATATGAATGCCAAAAGACTGTGTTACAATATGAACGCCAAAAGACTGTGTTACAATATGAATGCCAAAAGACTGTGTTAAAATATGAACGCCAAAAGTCTGTGTTACAATATGAATGCCAAAAGACTGTGTTACAATATGAACGCCAAAAGACTGTGTTACAATATGAATGTCAAAAGACTGTGTTAAAATATGAATGCCAAAAGTCTGTGTTACAATATGAATGCCAAAAGACTGTGTTACAATATGGATGCCCACAGACTGTGTTAAAATATGAATGCCAAAGGTCTATGTAACAATATGAACGCCAAAAGACTGTGTTACAATATGAATGCCAAAAGACTGTGTTAAAATATGAATGCCAAAAGTCTGTGTTACAACATGAATGCCAAAAGACTGTGTTACAATATGAATGCCAAAATACTGTGTTACAATATGAATGCCAAAAGACTGTGTTACAATATGAATGCCAAAATACTGTGTTACAATATGAATGCCAAAAGACTATGTTACAATATGAACGCCAACAGACTGTGTTACAATACGAATTCCAAAATACTGTGTTACAATATGAATGCCAAAAGACTGTGTTACAATATGAATGCCAAAATACTGTGTTACAATATGAATGCCAAAAGACTGTGTTACAATATGAATGCCAAAAGACTGTGTTACAATATGAACGCCAAAAGACTGTGTTACAATATGAATGCCAAAAGACTGTGTTGCAATATGAACGCCAAAAGACTATGTTACAATATGAACACCAAAAGACTGTGTTGCAATATGAACGCCAAAAGACTATGTTACAATATGAATGCCAAAAGACTGTGTTACAATATGAATGCCAAAAGACTGTGTTACAATATGAATGCCAAAAGACTGTGTTACAATATGAACGCCAAAAGACTGTGTTACAATATGAATGCCAAAAGACTGTGTTACAATATGAATGCCAAAAGACTGTGTTACAATATAAATGCCAAAAAACTGTGTTACAATATGAATGCCAACAGACTGTGTTACAATACGAATGCCAAAATACTGTGTTACAATATGAATGCCAAAAGACTGTGTTACAATATGAATGCCAAAATACTGTGTTACAATATGAATGCCAAAAGACTATGTTACAATATGAACGCCAACAGACTGTGTTACAATACGAATGCCAAAATACTGTGTTACAATATGAACGCCAACAGACTGTGTTACAATATGAATGCCAAAATACTGTGTTACAATATGAATGCCAAAAGACTGTGTTACAATATAAATGCCAAAAAACTGTGTTACAATATGAACGCCAACAGACTGTGTTACAATACGAATGCCAAAATACTGTGTTACAATATGAATGCCAACAGACTGTGTTACAATATGAATGCCAAAATACTGTGTTACAATATGAATGCCAAAAGACTGTGTTACAATATGAATGCCAAAAGACTGTGTTACAATATGAACGCCAAAAGACTGTGTTACAATATGAATGCCAAAAGACTGTGTTGCAATATGAACGCCAAAAGACTATGTTACAATATGAACGCCAAAAGACTGTGTTGCAATATGAACGCCAAAAGACTATGTTACAATATGAATGCCAAAAGACTGTGTTAAAATATGAATGCCAAAAGACTGTGTTACAATATGAATGCCAAAAGACTGTGTTACAATATGAACGCCAAAAGACTGTGTTACAATATGAATGCCAAAAGACTGTGTTACAATATGAATGCCAAAAGACTGTGTTACAATATAAATGCCAAAAAACTGTGTTACAATATGAATGCCAACAGACTGTGTTACAATATGAATGCCAAAAGACTGTGTTACAATATGAATGCCAACAGACTGTGTTACAATATGAATGCCAACAGACTGTGTTACAATATGAATGCCAACAGACTGTGTTACAATATGAATGCCAAAAGACTATGTTACAATATGAATGCCAAAAGACTGTGTTACAATATGAATGCCAACAGACTGTGTTACAATATGAACGCCAAAAGACTGTGTTACAATATGAACACCAAAAGACTGTGTTACAATATGAACGCCAAAATACTGTGTTACAATATGAACGCCAAAAGACTGTGTTACAATATGAACACCGAAAGACTGTTAAAATATGAACGCCAAAAGACTGTGTTACAATATGAATGCCAAAATACTGTGTTAGAATACGAACGCCAAAAGACTGTGTTACAATATGAACACCGAAAGACGGTGTTACAATATGAACGCCAAAAGACTGTGTTACAATATGAACACCGAAAGACTGTGTTAAAATATGAATGCCAAAAGACTGTGTTACAATATGAACGCCAAAAGACTGTGTTACAATATGAATGCCAAAAGACTGTGTTAAAATATGAACGCCAAAAGTCTGTGTTACAATATGAATGCCAAAAGACTGTGTTACAATATGAACGCCAAAAGACTGTGTTACAATATGAATGTCAAAAGACTGTGTTAAAATATGAATGCCAAAAGTCTGTGTTACAATATGAATGCCAAAAGACTGTGTTACAATATGGATGCCCACAGACTGTGTTAAAATATGAATGCCAAAGGTCTATGTAACAATATGAACGCCAAAAGACTGTGTTACAATATGAATGCCAAAAGACTGTGTTAAAATATGAATGCCAAAAGTCTGTGTTACAACATGAATGCCAAAAGACTGTGTTACAATATGAATGCCAAAATACTGTGTTACAATATGAATGCCAAAAGACTGTGTTACAATATGAATGCCAAAATACTGTGTTACAATATGAATGCCAAAAGACTATGTTACAATATGAACGCCAACAGACTGTGTTACAATACGAATTCCAAAATACTGTGTTACAATATGAATGCCAAAAGACTGTGTTACAATATGAATGCCAAAATACTGTGTTACAATATGAATGCCAAAAGACTGTGTTACAATATGAATGCCAAAAGACTGTGTTACAATATGAACGCCAAAAGACTGTGTTACAATATGAATGCCAAAAGACTGTGTTGCAATATGAACGCCAAAAGACTATGTTACAATATGAACGCCAAAAGACTGTGTTGCAATATGAACGCCAAAAGACTATGTTACAATATGAATGCCAAAAGACTGTGTTACAATATGAATGCCAAAAGACTGTGTTACAATATGAATGCCAAAAGACTGTGTTACAATATGAACGCCAAAAGACTGTGTTACAATATGAATGCCAAAAGACTGTGTTACAATATGAATGCCAAAAGACTGTGTTACAATATAAATGCCAAAAAACTGTGTTACAATATGAATGCCAACAGACTGTGTTACAATACGAATGCCAAAATACTGTGTTACAATATGAATGCCAAAAGACTGTGTTACAATATGAATGCCAAAATACTGTGTTACAATATGAATGCCAAAAGACTATGTTACAATATGAACGCCAACAGACTGTGTTACAATACGAATGCCAAAATACTGTGTTACAATATGAACGCCAACAGACTGTGTTACAATATGAATGCCAAAATACTGTGTTACAATATGAATGCCAAAAGACTGTGTTACAATATAAATGCCAAAAAACTGTGTTACAATATGAACGCCAACAGACTGTGTTACAATACGAATGCCAAAATACTGTGTTACAATATGAATGCCAACAGACTGTGTTACAATATGAATGCCAAAATACTGTGTTACAATATGAATGCCAAAAGACTGTGTTACAATATGAATGCCAAAAGACTGTGTTACAATATGAACGCCAAAAGACTGTGTTACAATATGAATGCCAAAAGACTGTGTTGCAATATGAACGCCAAAAGACTATGTTACAATATGAACGCCAAAAGACTGTGTTGCAATATGAACGCCAAAAGACTATGTTACAATATGAATGCCAAAAGACTGTGTTACAATATGAATGCCAAAAGACTGTGTTACAATATGAATGCCAAAAGACTGTGTTACAATATGAACGCCAAAAGACTGTGTTACAATATGAATGCCAAAAGACTGTGTTACAATATGAATGCCAAAAGACTGTGTTACAATATAAATGCCAAAAAACTGTGTTACAATATGAATGCCAACAGACTGTGTTACAATATGAATGCCAAAAGACTGTGTTACAATATGAATGCCAACAGACTGTGTTACAATATGAATGCCAACAGACTGTGTTACAATATGAATGCCAACAGACTGTGTTACAATATGAATGCCAAAAGACTATGTTACAATATGAATGCCAAAAGACTGTGTTACAATATGAATGCCAACAGACTGTGTTACAATATGAATGCTAAAAGACTGTGATACAATATGAATGCCAAAAGACGATGATACAATATGAATGCCAACAGACTATGTTACAATATGAATGTCAAAAGACTGTGTTACAATATGAATGCAAAAAGACTGTGTTACAATATGAATGCCAAAAGACTGTGTTACAATATGAATGCCAAAAGACTATGTTACAATATGAATGCCAACAGACTGTGTTACAATATGAATGCCAAAAGACTGTGTTACAATATGAATGCCAACAGACTATGTTACAATATGAATGCCAAAAGACTGTGTTACAATATGAACGCCAAAAGACTGTGTTACAATATGAACACCAAAAGACTGTGTTACAATATGAACGCCAAAAGACTGTGTTACAATATGAACGCCAAAAGACTGTGTTACAATATGAACACCGAAAGACTGTTAAAATATGAACGCCAAAAGACTGTGTTACAATATGAACGCCAAAATACTGTGTTAGAATACGAACGCCAAAAGACTGTGTTACAATATGAACACCGAAAGACGGTGTTACAATATGAACGCCAAAAGACTGTGTTACAATATGAACACCGAAAGACTGTGTTAAAATATGAATGCCAAAAGACTGTGTTACAATATGAACGCCAAAAGACTGTGTTACAATATGAACGCCAAAAGACTGTGTTACAATATGAACGCCAAAAGTCTGTGTTAAAATATGAACGCCAAAAGACTGTGTTACAATATGAATGCCAAAAGTCTGTGTTACAATATGAATGCCAAAAGTCTGTGTTACAATATGAATGCCAAAAGACTGTGTTACAATATGAATGCCAAAAGACTGTGTTAAAATATGAATGCCAAAAGTCTGTGTTACAATATGAATGCCAAAAGACTGTGTTACAATATGAACGCCAAAAGACTGTGTTACAATATGAATGCCAAAAGACTGTGTTAAAATATGAATGCCAAAAGTCTGTGTTACAATATGAATGCCAAAAGACTGTGTTACAATATGAATGCCAAAAGACTGTGTTACAATATGAACGCCAAAAGACTGTGTTACAATATGAACGCCAAAAGTCTGTGTTACAATATGAATGCCAACAGACTGTGTTACAATATGGATGCCATGACTATCTGCACATTTAACTAGAAACATATTTATATGGAAATGAAGGTTCCGAATGAAGGAACCAAATAAATATTTTAGATTCAAAAAAGCAAACCACTTACCTGAACAACACGCTGAGCTTTAATGAAGCAACCCTAAATATAACCACAAGACTCCTTGAACACAAATCATAATCCTCATGCATACAGATGGCAAACTGAATACAATATTTACGTGCAAATGTGATTCTATTGTATTTTTATTCCAGGGCACGTATTATAATATCGTTTCTGAAGATTATTTTGTTCAATTTAACCTTTGCCTTTTTTTGGTCCACATTCGCTTGTACACAACAAAAACAAACAACAGGCATTTTAAGGCCATTTTCCCTGCTGGAGCAAGCCTTGCGGGCTTTTTTAATATATTTTTTGTATACAAGATCGAGGCTCGTGTAAGAGCGAACATTAATCAAAAAAAATACAAACTGACACATAAAACATAAGATAAAGGGAGCGGGGGACAAGATGGGGAGAGAGAGGGAAGCACACAAGCACAACATTTGAGAGAACAGACATCGGGAGATCTGTGGGAGGGAGAGGGCTTGGGGGGAGGATGCACGGGAAGGAGGGGGGGTGGGAGAGGTACAAAACACATGGACACTGCTCGGACTTCCAGGAAAGAAGTCGTAATTTCAAAAAAGTGGATCTGGGGTGAATTAACAGGGGTAGGAAAGAAAAGATCAAGGTTTTGGATGGGGGGAAGACAAGAGATGGTGATATAATAACTATAGATGATGATATAGATGGTGATATAAGTGATACAAAACATAGTATAATTGTTGTTTTTCACATGTGTGAGCTGCTGAAATAGCAACAGTAGTTTTTTTTATTTAATTTTTTTTAACATAAACAGCCATTTCCTACCATTGGTCATATTTACACCTTTCTTTTTTTACACGGCTCCATGACAATCTTCTCCATTTTGCCCTATTTTCTGCATCTCCCCTTGTGAACCCCCTTCCCCGCATTTCTTCTTCCACCACCTTCAGCCAAGTCTTCATATTTTCTATCTAGTTTCTATTTCCAAGTATGCAGAGTTGATTTTGAGAATGCAATTTGAAACGAAAACGGCACTCGGTAGAGCGCGTACCTCCACCAGGCTGAACAGTTGACATTTTGTATCCCACTGATAGGCCAGATCTGCATCCGTACCTGAACCAAATTCAAATCGGATTGTTCTTCTCACTTAGCCAACTCATCCACCAAGGTTTGTCATAATCTGTCCACAACTTTTTTTTAAATATCATGCTACATATAGTTTTTGACCCTATCTCTCAATGGTGAAGAATCACTTTAAAAATTCTCGTATCCGGACCCGGATCTTCACCAAAATAGACTCAATTCGTCCTCGTCACACACCCAACCTGTCCACCGGGTTTTGTCTGAATCCGTCAATAACTTTTTGAGAAATCGTGGTCACAGAGAGACAAACAGACAGACAGGGGTGAAAACCCAGCTGCCATCCACCTTCAGTGGCAAGGTAATAAATCACAGAGAGGGATATTGAGGGCCAAGCAAAGGGTCCACCACAACCGATTCATTTGATGGAGAATGCTGAATCAAGGCATTGAAAAACGGCTCGTTCACGAAAAAGACAAGAAAATGAAATTTAATTGAAAGGGAAGATGTAAAGGTTGAGTTCTGTTTTTCTCCATGCATGGCTTGCGGACTCCCTCTCTGGTCGTAGTAAACGTGTGGCCCTGAATGGGTTTTTCTCATCTCCCCTTCCTGTACAGGCTGCAGTTCCCCAAGGCAGTGTTCTGGGCCCTGTGCTTTTTCTGGTCTTAATAAATGATCTCTCTGACTCTCTTGAAAATCTTCTCTATCTCTTTGCTGATGATTCCGCTCTCTGCTGCTCCATTCCTCATCCCTCAGATCGGCAGTCTGCAGCCTCCTCACTCTCTGCAGACCTGGACAAAATCACAGACTGGTCAAACACGTGGAACATGTCTTTCAATCCTGACAAATCTCACACTCTTACTACGTCTCTCCGAAAGGGTCGTCTGGAAAACCCTCCCATCTACTTTCTCAACAATCCAATAATTTCTGTCACACAAGCTTTTGGGTCTCACTATCTGCCATGATCTTTCCTGGGAAAACCACATTTCCAAGCTGGCCTACAAAGCCAGTCACCGACTGGGCATGCTCCGTCGTGCGAAGTCCTTCCTCGGCACACCTGAGCTCCTCACCACATACAAGGCTTTCATCCGCAGCTCAATGGAGTACTGTTCTCCCCTCTGGGCTGGTGCTCCTGCCTCACACTTAGCTCGGCTTCACGCTGTTGAAACCAAAGCTTTCAGAATCATTGGAATGTCCCACGATAAAGTTGATTCTGAGGGCCTTTCACTCACTCACCACAGGCAGGTTGGTGGTCTTTCTGTGTTCTGCCGACTCCTCTCCGGCCTTGCTCCTCCAGCTCTATCTGTGCTCTGTCCCCCAAATATTCCTACAGGTCGCACAAGATCTGCCAGCAACCCTCTTCCAGTGAAATTGCCAAAATCTCGGCTCTCTGCTCACCTTCACTCTTTCATTCCTCTTTACTCCCACCTCTGGAACAAACTTCCTCACTCTCCTCAATGCCACTCTCCTCCCTCCAGGTCTTTAATGCAGCTGTTCACCACCATCTCTTATCTTCCCCCATCCAAAACCTTGATCTTTTCTACCCCCGTTAATTCACCCCAGATCCACTTTTTTGAAATTCCGACTTCTTTACTGGAAGTCCGAGCAGTGTCCATGTGTTTTTATTACCTCTCCCACCCCCCCCCCTCCCCATGCCTCCGCCCCCCCCCCCCCGAGCGCTCTCCCTCCCACAGATCTCCTGATGTCCCTGCTCTCCATCTCTTGTCTCCCGCTCCCTTTATCATATGTTTTATGTGGCAATTCGTCTTTTTTGTGATCAATGCTCTTACACGAGCCTCAATCTTGTATACAAAAAAAAACAAAAAACCTTCAAACATTACCTGCTCCATATAACTTTCAACTGGAAAGTTATGTCTGCTTGTTGTATCAATAAATTAAAATCTATTTCAGGGGACACCCTGTATATAGAGATGACCACGTGAAGATATTAATGAAATGCAGACTTACTGGCTTGTCCTGTGCATCACTGTGGTGGCTCAGGTGGAACACGATCCCAGAGATGCAGAGCGGTCCAGCGAAGCTCAGCAAATCTGACAAGTACCGATAGGTGCTGCTCAGCAGGATGGGACGTCCAAACGCCTTGTACATGGAGCGCCAGATTGACGGCGTTTGCCGGTTGTCGTCTGCCGCTGAACTCTGGGTAGCAAATCAAAGGCAGCATCAAGTGAGACTGGAATGAAATCGTTGTACAAGTCTGATTGCAGTTTTTTTTAAGGTAAGTATGTAATGATCCACCACGACCCCTGTAAATTTTCATGCTACTGATGAAAGAAAGAAAATTCTGGAAAGAAAAACAAACAAACGTTATATTCATCCATCCTGGAGCAGCTTCCTCAACTGGCATAAATGTGGAGCACTCCAAAATGTTTAGTACGACTCCAAATAATGGAATTATGGCGTGCATTGGAAAAGGAATTTCCACCTTCTGCTCTTCGTAGGCATCCCGGAAACGAATGTAGTTGGTCAGAGCCCGCATAGCGATGGGCAGCTTGCCGATGGTCTTGAGATCGATGGGCCTGCGATGGGCACTCTTGATGAACGAATTCATCCACCAGTACGTGGCCTTTGAGAGAAGGTTGACGAATGGTTGCAGAAACCGCACACCCAGGTCCTGCAGGTCCTCTGGTGGCTTCACTTTCATGGGGTTACGGAAGCCCACGTATTTCTGACAGAAAAACAACATGGCTGCCAAGGAACACGTGTGCGAGCATTTTATATCATTCTATACTCGAATCCTCAACTTTTTTGTGAAGAGGTGGAAGTTTTAGTTTAATAGTTCTTGTAATTTATGCTGGAATCCCATTATATACGTAAATCCTACTGCATCATTACTTTATGGGAAATTATGGTTTCTCACCCTAACCCTTTGTACCACCATGTTCCAACAGTAAATACACTTGGGCCTTGGAATCAGGCTAAGCCTGAGTCATTCAAAAGAGGAGTCCGTTGGATATTTTGGTTGTTCACTCTGCATTTTATCCATGGTTTGGAGATTATAATTATTGTAGATGAGCGTGGCGGATTTGTTTGGGTTAATATTAATGAGATTTTTTGGTAAACGTTTAAAGTTACAAGAGTGCTGCTCCGTGCCAGGTGCGTGTTGTGGCTGAGCAGCTTACGCGCACACGGATGACGTTGATCTCGACCATGAGGAGCAGACTGTAGAGAAGAACGAGCAGGCCGGTGATGCAGAAGCGCAGATGCTTTGGCCCAACGCCATGCACGTAGAACTTGGCCAGCTTTATGCTCTTCATGCTGAATGCCAGGACCCAGTAGGCAAGAAGAGCTAAGGTAACCCACACACACACACACAATCAAGAGTTTATTTTGATAAAAAACAACAACAAAAAAACACCTGAGTTAACAAAGACTCGGAACATGGATGAATCAAGCAGAATACAATTCTTTTCTTTCACCAGTTTCTCGAACCAATCAATCAGGTGTCCAATGTGCTTTGGGAGTTAATTCTTTTCATGGTAAACAACGTAAGAGGGAGGAGAACATGGAAGAGAACATACGACGAAAGAGGGAGGAGAACATATAACAGAACATGCAACGTAAGAGGGAGGAGAACATATAACAGAACATACAACGTAAGAAGGAGGAGAACATAAAACAGAACATACAACGTAAGAGGGAGGAGAGCATATAACAGAACATACAACGTAAGAGGGAGGAGAACTTATAACAGAACATACAACGTAAGAAGGAGGAGAACATAAAACAGAACATACAACGTAAGAGGGAGGAGAGCATATAACAGAACATACAACGTAAGAGGGAGGAGAACATATAACAGAACATACAACATAAGAAGGAGGAGAACATAAAACAGAACATACAACGTAAGAAGGAGGAGAACATAAAACAGAACATACAACGTAAGAGGGAGGAGAGCATATAACATAACATACAATGTAAGAGGGAGGAGAACATATAACAGAACATACAACGTAAGAGGGAGGAGAACATAAAACGTAAGAGAGAGGAGAGCATATAACATAACATACAACGTAAGATGGAGGAGAACATATAACAGAACATACAACATAAGAGGGAGGAGAACATATAACAGAACATACAACATAAGAGGGAGGAGAACATATAACAGAACATGCAACGTAAGAGGGAGGAGAACATATAACAGAACATACAACGTAAGAAGGAGGAGAACATAAAACAGAACATACAACGTAAGAGGGAGGAGAGCATATAACATAACATACAATGTAAGAGGGAGGAGAACATATAACAGAACATACAACGTAAGAGGGAGGAGAACATAAAACGTAAGAGGGAGGAGAGCATATAACATAACATACAACGTAAGATGGAGGAGAACATATAACAGAACATACAACATAAGAGGGAGGAGAACATATAACAGAACATACAACATAAGAGGGAGCAGAACATATAACAGAACATACAACATAAGAGGGAGGAGAACATATAACAGGACATACAACATAAGAGGGAGGAGAACATATAACACAACATACAATGTAAGAGGGAGGAGAACATATAACAGAACATACAATGTAAGATGGAGGAGAACATATAATAGAACATACAACATAAGAGGGAGGAGAACATATAACAGAACATACAACATAAGAGGGAGGAGAACATATAACAGAACATACAACATAAGAGGGAGGAGAACATACAACAGAACATACAACATAAGAGGGAGGAGAACATATAACAGAACATACAACATAAGAGGGAGGAGAACATATAACAGAACATACAACATAAGAGGGAGGAGAACATATAACAGAACATACAACATAAGAGGGAGGAGAACATATAAGAAGAATTACAAGTGAAAACAACAATACGAGCAGCAATGTTAACCTGAACGAGAGCAGCTTGCTCTGCGTCAACTTCAAATGCTTCAAACATGAATGAGACAGAAGGAACATTGGCTCGAAGGAAGAGGAGCCGAAGAGCACGTAGCTGGATGCAAGGAAAGGTTATGGAAAACACAGAAGTTGGCACACAAATCCCAAAGGTTATTGCGCAGCCAGATCTCCGAGCCCATTGTGATGCATCTTTACCCCAAACTCACCGAGTAACAGTTTGGGGAAGTTTGACGTCTCGATGTTCTGGTAGTAAACAATCGACATCATGGCAGCGACGAAGGCCATGGTGGCAGGCATGTAGAGGTGCAGGTGTCTTGACTCCATATATCTGCGTGCACACACAGAGTCTTGGCGGTGATTGAACTTACCAGCACTGATGGGGAATAAAACATCAATTTCTGTTGGGCAAGATTACACGACAGGACATAACTATTCATGATGTGCATGTCGTGGGAACGTTTAGCCATGGTACACGCAAAAAAGGATCATGTCGGTCACCTGAGAATACAAGGTAGCCATTTTAAATTGGATTGTACATTTTGCAAACATTTCTACATCTGCTCAAAATGTGCAAACCCATTGGGCGAGCTCCATGGATGACAGAATATGGATCTCAATTCGGTTTTCCTTGTTTACCAATGTCCATTTTATCCAAAAAGCATCGACGTCGCATGCACGAATACTAACCATCTGCCCTCCAACTTAACCCCTTGCACATTCCCCCTCCTCCATGCATAAACGCCTGGCCATGACTCGTCAAGAAAAGCATCCCCCTTCCTCCCCCTGCACAAGCCTCCTTGCATTTCCTACCAAACAGCAACCCCAGGAAGCGAACGCGCGTCAAATGCAGATCCGGATTGCCTATCGTGCACCTTAAATTGTAAAATGGCTCTGCGTGCTTGGCACATCCTTCCCCAGTGCAATCATTCCCATTAGGCCTCGTCTTGGCACCGCATGCGATACCCAACCCTAACCCAAACCCGAACCCTAGCCCGGACCCTAATCTTAACCCGTACTCTAACCCTAACAACCCTAACCCGAACCCTAACCCTAACCTTAACCCTAAGTCATATCATCATGTCATAGAGACCCACAAGATGTTTGAAAAGCAATTGCGTTTCCAACCTGTGCTCGTTTATTTAACGATGCCAGTAAAGCGCGGCGTTACGCGCGCTGCTTGTGAGCAAGGAGGAAGCGGACAAGCGGTAACATATAAACGTCTTTATTGTAAGACTACACTGTAACACTGTACTCCTCCGGGCTGGTCGCCCGGGGTATATCATGAGGCCACGCCTACCCCTCGGGCGTGGCCACCGCCCACTTGGTGCGTGGAATGATGTCACCACGCCAGTGGGCTTTTGTGTCCGCCACACGCGCCCCCCCAGAATTCCCGCGCACCTGGAGGGCCAGTTTGCGGGGCAGACGAATGACCCGGCCGAAGCGCCCCCTGGCGATCGGCGGCGTCCGGGGTGCAGGGATGCCAGGTGGGATGCCCCTGGCTGCTCCTGGGATGGGTGCAGGACCGGGGGGCGGCGTGGCGGCGGGGCTGGGCGGTGCCGGGGGTCCGCCCGCAGGAGGGCGGCCCCGACGTGGGGGTCGGGCCACTGGCGGTGGATGGTCCACATCGAGGTGGGCCGGCTTGAGGCGGTCTACCGAAACGCGGTCAGGAGTACCGCCGATGTCCAGGGTGAAGTGCTTCGCCCCGGTCTCCAGCACGCGGAAAGGCCCGTCGTACGGGGGCCGCAGTGGTGTCCGATGGGCATCGTGGCGGACGAAGACGTACTCCGCCGTGCGAAGCTCCGGGGCGACGTGCGTCGGTGGGTGCCCGTGGCATGCCGTTGGCACCGGGGCGAACCTCTGGCCGGTCTCTTGCAGAGCGGAGCGCTGCTGTGCCGCGGACCATGGTGCCGTGGAGTCGGGGAGGAACTCGCCCGGCACCCGCAGCGGTTGCCCGAAGACCAACTCCGCCGCGGATGCGCGCAGGTCCTCCTTGGGCGCCGTCCGGAGGCCCAGCAGGACCCAGGGGAGCCTGTCGACCCAGCCGCCGTCGCGGAGGGTGGCACGGAGCGCGGCCTTCAATGAGCGGTGAAATCGCTCACACAGGCCGTTAGCCTGGGGGTGGTAGGCCGTGGTTCGGTGCAGCCGGACCCCGAGCCCCTGCGCAACCGCCCCCCAGAGCTCCGAGGTGAACTGGGGGCCGCGGTCGGATGAGATGTCTGAGGGGGCGCCGAACCGGGCGACCCAGGTGGCGATGAAAGCCTGCGCGACATCGGCCGCCGTTGTGGACGCCAACGGCACGGCCTCCGGCCACCGGGTGGTGCGGTCCACCATGGTGAGGACGTGGGTGAAACCCCGCGAGGGGGGCAGAGGTCCCACCAGGTCCACGTGGACGTGGTCAAACCGGCGTTCCGGCACCGTGAACGGGGCCAACGGGGCCTGGGTGTGCCGGTGCACCTTGGCGCGCTGGCACGCGAGGCATGTCCTGGCCCAGCCGCGGACGGCCTTCCGGAGGCCATGCCAGACGAACTTGTCGGCGATCAGCCTTTGGGAGGCCCTCGCGCCCGGGTGGGACAGGCCGTGGATGGCGTCAAACACCTGGCGCTGCCAGCCCGCGGGCACAATGGGGCGGGGACGCCCGAGGGAGACGTCGCACAAGAGGGCCGCGCCCGCGCCGTCGAACGGCACCTCGGTGACGCGGAGGCCCGTGACGGCGGTCCGCAAGGCCTGGACGTCGGGGTCAGCGGCCTGGTCCGCTGCCATCCGGGCATAGTCGATGCCGAGGTGGACTGCGTGGGCGACGGCCCGGGAAAGGCAATCCGCCACCGGGTTGTCCTTCCCCGCGACGTGCTGGATGTCCGTCGTGTACTCGGACACGGCCGAGAGGTGACGCTGCTGCCGGGCCGACCACGGCTCGGTGACCTTGCCCATCGCGAAGATCAGCGGCTTGTGGTCGACGAAGGCAGTGAACGCCCGGCCCTCGAGCAGATGGCGGAAGTGCCTGACCGCCAAGTGAAGTCCGAGCAACTCGCGGTCGAAGGTACTGTAACGGCGTTCGGGCGGGCGAAGCTGCCGGCTAAAGAACGCCAGCGGTTGCCAAGCTCCACGCACCCATTGCTCGTGCACCGCGCCCACCGCGTAGTCCGAGGCATCGGTGGTGAGGGCGATCGGTGCATCGGGCGCCGGGTGCGCGAGCATGGTGGCGTCAGCCAAGGCGAGCTTCGCGCCCGTGAACGCCGTGTCCATCTGCTCGGTCCAGGTAACGTCGCCTTTGCCCGGCTTACCTCGGAGAGCTTCGTGCAGGGGGCGCAGGAGCTGGGCGATACGGGGCAGGAACCGATGGTAAAAGTTCACCATGCCCAGGAACTCCTGCAGCCCTCTGATCGTGCGGGGGCGCGGAAACCCCTTCACCGCCTCCACCTTGGCCGGCAGGGGGACGGCTCCGTGCCTGGTGACACGGTGCCCCAGAAAATCGATTGTGGCGGCGCCGAACCGGCACTTTGCGGGGTTCACAATCAGGCCATGCTGGCCCAGGCGTTCGAAGAGCGTGCGGAGGTGGCGTAGGTGCTCTTCGCGGGACGCGCTGGCGACGAGGATATCGTCCAGGTAGACGTAGACAAAATCCAAGTCGCGCAGGACGCTGTCCATCAGTCGCTGGAACGCCTGAGCCGCATTCTTCAGACCGAAGGGCATGCGCAGGAACTCGAAGAGTCCGAATGGCGTGATGACCGCCGTCTTCGGGACGTCCTCCGGCCTGACGGGGACCTGATGGTAGCCGCGTATGAGGTCCACCTTCGAGAAGAAGGACCTGCCCGCCAAACGGGCGGAAAAGTCCTGAATGTGGGGGACGGGGTAGCGGTCGGGAGTCGTGGCGTCATTGAGACGGCGATAGTCCCCGCACGGTCGCCATCCCCCGCCGGGCTTCGGCACGATGTGCAGCGGCGACGCCCAAGCGCTCTCTGAGCGCCGAACGATGCCGAGTCGCTCCAGCGTAGCGAACTCCGCTTTTGCCACCGCCAGCTTCGTCGGCTCGAGGCGGCGTGCCCGGGCGTAGACCGGTGGCCCGACGGTGGGGATGTGATGGGCCACCCCGTGCTTGACGGCCCCCGCCGAGAAGGTGGGCCGCGTGAGGGCCGGGAAGCCGGCGAGGAGGCGGGTGAATGCGTCCGCTGCCGGAAGCGTACAGACCAACGTGGCCGGAACCGAATCGTTCGGCAAGCCGCTTGGCAAGCCGCTCGTTGAGCTGGGCAACGCACATGCGAGCGAGCTGAACGTCTCGGCCTGGACAAGCCGTCTGTGCTTGACGTCGACCAGGAGCCCATTAGCACACAGGAAGTCCGCGCCAAGCAGTGCCATGGGCACGTCGGCGGTGACGAACGTCCATCGGAAAACCTGCCCTCCAAACCGCAGAGAGAGGCAGCGTTTTCCGTACGTACGGATGGGCGTCCCGTTCGCGGCAAGCAGCGCGGGGCCCCCACCCGCGGCGTGCTTGTCTGACGTGCCGGCGGGAATGACACTCACCTGTGCTCCCGTGTCGCACAGGTAACGGCGCCCGGAGAAGGTGTCCGTTATGAACAGCAGGCTGCTCGAACGGCCGGCGCTCATCGCCACAATTGAGCGCCGGCCCGGGCGTTTCCCGACCCGTTGAAGGAGCACGGCGGATGACACCGCCGAGCTTCGTGGCCGAACCTGGCGTGGAACCAGCACCAGGTGGTGGAGCTGGAGGAGCGCGGCTGGCTCCGCCAGGCCGGTGGAGTCGACGGGTTTCCCCGCGGTGGCGGTTTTCGCCGCGGCGGTGGGCGGGGCGTGGCGGCGTTCACGAGGTGCGTATCAGCATGCTGCTGAAACTCAGCGTGCTGTAGAAGATGATGCTGTGGAACAGCAGCGTCGAAGGCCGTGACGGCCACGCCAACGCTCGCCCGCGTGTCCGAAGCGGCGAAGTACTTGTCCGCCTCGGCCGCCAATGCTCGGGGTTCCGTTAGCCCGGTCCCGGCCAACGCGAGGCGAACCTGCGCTGGAAGTTGGCGACGGAAAAGCGCCCGGAATAGCGAACCGGGGGCTTCGTCGCCCAACAGTGACAGCATATGGTCCATTCGGACCGACGGGCGCGTCTCACCGAGCTCGGGGAGATCCAGGAGGCGATCGGCCCGTGCGTCGTCCGTGAGGCTGAACGTGGCTAGGAGTAGCCGCTTGAGTGCCTCGTACTTGTGGCCGTCCGGTGGGTGGCGAAGGACGGACACAACTCGAGCGGCCGTGCCGGGCCCGAGGGAGGCGACGACGTGGCAGTAGCGCGTGTCATCGCCGGTGAGGTGCCGAAGCTGAAATTGGGCTTCGGCCTGGACGAACCAGACTTCGGCCTGAGCCTCCCAAAATTCCGGAAGTTTGACGAAGGCGGCCATGGCGATGGCGTCGCGTGTGGAAGGATCGCTCCGGCAGATCCAACGTCGAGGGTCACCAGTAAAGCGCGGCGTTACGCGCGCTGCTTGTGAGCAAGGAGGAAGCGGACAAGCGGTAACATATAAACGTCTTTATTGTAAGACTACACTGTAACACTGTACTCCTCCGGGCTGGTCGCCCGGGGTATATCATGAGGCCACGCCTACCCCTCGGGCGTGGCCACCGCCCACTTGGTGCGTGGAATGATGTCACCACGCCAGTGGGCTTTTGTGTCCGCCACACCAGCAGATCTTTCTCAGCAAACCTTGATGACTCAATTAAATGGCCCAGGCTCACTAGTCGAGGCCTTCATCAGAGGTGGGCTGCTAGGCCTGATATAAATGCTATATGTCGCCCAGTGAAAAGCTCACATCTCATCTGCTCAAATCCTTTTCAACCTCTCTCTTCTCTTCTGCCTATTCAGTGAACTTAAAACGTGCCAAAGAATCATTAGCATAACCATAGGCCTAAAAAGGCATCTTTTATTTTGCTTTGACTCAACATGTATACATTCGTCACCTGATTGGCTGGACTTCATCCTATCAAACGTCGCTACTTTGAGAAAGGAACCGCCCTTAGTAGGGTTCTCTGATTCATAACTCCGTATTTTTCCAATGAGTTTGGATATTTTACCCCTGCTTCAACAACTGTGTTGGATTGAGGTGCCTTGTGAAATGATTGGAACGTGTCATTGCAACTTGAAGAGGTAACACAAGGTGTGTCTGCAAACGTATGGAGGAAACTGCACAGTGTACCTCACATGAGACCAATAAAGATGAGAGATGATTCAGATGAAGATTCAGATGAGACTTGGATCAATAAAGTTTGTGCAGTGCTTCAGCATTGCCAAACTAGACAACACATCAATTCACTCATTCCACTCGTGGCTACAAGGAGGAAGCGCGGCTCTTACCCATCAGATTGAATGCCCTCCGCAATCTCACAAACGTGCACAAAGAGCAGGGCAAAAGTAAGAATCCAGCGCAGGTTGTGCCCTGGAAAGTGCAGCCATGTGTTGTGGTGTATCTGGACTTTGGAACTTTGGCTGCCCCAGCCTGCACACAGACATCCAAGACACACACACACATACACATACACTCATAACCTATTCAAACACCGACAAGACAAACCTGTCACCAAGCGCTAAACCTGTACATACTAGTACTTAGTGCACTGAATTTTAAAAAATCAGTAGAAAACAAAATATCACCAGTGATCTCCAAGAGGTGGTGCACTAAATTTCCAATGTGTGTGTGTATATATATGTATATTGAAGGAACTGCGCTCCAACGCGAGTCGAAAGAATTGACGCGACCAAAGACGGAATTCGTCCGAGTTGCTTTATTGAAACAAAACAGCTCAGGTATTCTGACAAGCCCGTTTTTCGGGCAACAATATATATACACATTTATGTCGGCAAGTATGCCCGGCAAAAGCTATACCGGGCATGCCCGGGTATCAAGGGCGAGCCTTGGAAAGGCGAGTCTGGACCTGCCCGGGCGTGTTTGGCTGCGGCCTGGCAAGTCGAGGCTGGGCGTGCCCGGGCGCTCTGGGCGAGCACTGGAAAGGCGATAGCGGGCATGCCCGGACGCTCTGGGCGAGCCCTGGAAAGGCGATAGCGGGCATGCCCGGACGCTCTGGGCGTGCCCTGGAAAGGCGATAGCGGGCATGCCCGGATGCTCTGGGCGAGCCCTGGAAAGGCGATAGCGGGCATGCCCGGACGCTCTGGGCGAGCCCTGGAAAGGCGAGAGCGGGCATGCCCGGGAAAGACGAGACCGGGCGTGCCCGGGAGGTTCGGGCGTGCCCGGGAACAGTGAGTCCGGGCATGCCCGGGAGAGGCGCGTCTGGCCGTGTTCTGGCCGGTGCAAGGCGATTATGTACATCCAGCGGTAACCGCTACACACGCCCCTCCAGAATCGACCTGCACCGGCAGGGTCAATTTAAGGGGGGTCCGGATGACCCGGCCGAAGCGACCCCTGGAGGGTCATGGGGAGGGGTCTGACGTGGTGGTGGGTGGTCGAGCGGGGGGAACTGTGGACGGGGGGCGGCCTCGCCGCGGAGGAAGGGCCAACCGTGGTGGTCGGTCGACGTCCATGTGCGCCGGTTTGAGGCGGTCCACAGAAATCCGGTCCGGCCGGCCGCCGAAGTCGACGATGAAAGACTTGTCGCCCCGTCGCAGGACCCGGAAGGGCCCGTCGTACGGCGGCCGGAGTGGCCCCCGGTGCGCGTCATGACGCACAAAGACGTACTCCGCTGTGCGAAGCGCCGGGGGGACGTAGGACTGGGGGCCACCGTGGCGGGACGTCGGCACGGGGGCAAATCGTCGGGCGGCCTCCTGGAGGTCCGAGCGCTGGCAAGCGGCGGACCAGGGACTGGTAGCGTCAGGCAAGAATTCGCCCGGGACGCGGAGTGGCTGGCCGTAGACGAGCTCGGCGGCGGACGCCTGGAGGTCTTCCTTGGGGGCCGTGCGAAGGCCCAAAAGGACCCACGGCAGCCGGTCGGCCCAACCGTCGTCCTGAAGGCCGGCCATGAGTGCGGCCTTCATGGAGCGGTGAAACCGCTCGCACAACCCATTGGCTTGGGGGTGGTAGGCCGTGGTGTGGTGCAGCGTGACCCCCAACGAACGGGCGACCGCGCCCCAAAGCTCAGACGTGAACTGTGGGCCGCGGTCGGATGAGATGTCCGCTGGTGCGCCGAAGCGCGCAACCCAGGTGGCGATGAACGCCTGCGCCACGTCGGCGGTGGTGGTGGAGGTGAGGGGCACGGCCTCCGGCCACCTGGTGGTCCTGTCCACCATGGTGAGCAGGTGGGTGAACCCCCGCGAGGGGGGCAGGGGACCCACCAGGTCCACGTGGACGTGGTCGAAACGCCGTTCAGGCACGGCGAAAGGTGCCAGCGGGGCCTGGGTGTGGCGGTGGACCTTGGCTCGCTGGCAGGCCGTGCAGGCGTTGGCCCAGTCGCGGATGTTTCGTCGAAGGCCGTGCCAGACGAAACGCGCCGACACCAGCTTCTGAGAAGCTTTCCGGCCCGGGTGAGAAAGGCCGTGGATGGAGGCGAAGATGCGGCGCTGCCAGGAAACGGGCACGATGGGGCGAGGCTGGCCCTAGGAGACGTCGCAGAGCAGGACGGTGCCCGCGAAGGGGATGTCGGCCAGGCGGAGGCCCGTGTCCACCACGCGGAGTGCCTGCACCGAGGCGTCGGTGGTCTGGTCGGCCGCCATGAGCGTGAAGTCCACGCCGAGGTGGACCGCGTTCGCGCTGGCCCGCGAAAGGCAGTCGGCCACGGCGTTGTCTTTGCCGGCGACGTGCTGGATGTCCGTGGTGAACTCCGACACGGCGGAGAGGTGGCGCTGCTGGCGGGCCGACCACGGCTCCGTGACCTTAGCCATTGCGTAGACCAACGGCTTGTGGTCGACGAAAGCCGTGAACGGGCGGCCCTCCAGGAGGTGTCGGAAATGGCGAACGGCCAGGAATAGCCCGAGCAGCTCGCGGTCGAACGTGCTGTAGTTTAACTCGTTCGGCCGGAGTTGTCGGCTGAAAAAAGCGAGTGGCTGCCAAACCCCGTCCACCCATTGCTCATGGACGGCGCCCACCGCGTAGTTGGAGGCGTCCGTAGTGAGGGCGATGGGCGCGTTGAGCACCGGGTGAGCCAGCAGCGTTGCGTCGGCGAGGGCCCGTTTGGCAATGGCGAAGGCCGCGTCCATGGCCGCGGACCAAACAATGTCATGCTTGGCCGGCTTGCCCCGGAGGGCCTCGTAAAGGGGCCGCATGAGCTGAGCAGCGCGGGGCACGAATCGGTGATAAAAATTCACCATGCCGAGGAACTCTTGGAGGGCCTTGATGGAACGGGGATGCGGGAACGTGGTGATGGCCTCGACCTTGGCCGGCAGCGGCACGGCCCCGGTCTTGGTGATGCAGTGGCCCAAAAAGTCAACGGTCGTCGCGCCGAAGTGGCATTTGACCGGGTTGACAATTAAGCCGTGCTCGCTGAGGCGACCGAACAGTGTTCGGAGGTGGAGGAGGTGCTCGGCGCGGGACGTGCTGGCGACGAGGATGTCGTCCAGATAGACGAAAAGATACGGCAGGTCGCGCAGCACGCCGTCCATCAAGCGCTGGAACGCCTGGGCCGCGTTCTTGAGGCCAAACGGCATCCGCAAAAATTCGAACAGGCCGAACGGCGTGATGACGGCCGTCTTCGGGACGTCGGCCGCCCGGACAGGTACCTGGTGGTAGCCCCGTATCAGGTCAATTTTCGAAAAGATGACCCGTCCCGCCAAACGGGCGGAAAAGTCCTGAATATGCGGGATCGGGTACCTGTCGGGGGTGGTAGCGTCATTGAGACGGCGGTAGTCCCCACACGGGCGCCATCCACCCCCCTGGCTTTGGCACGATGTGCAGTGGCGAGGCCCACGCGCTATCGGAGCGCCGCACGATGCCGAGGTTCTCCAACGCGTCGAATTCGGCCTTTGCCACGGCGAGCTTGGCTGGGTCGAGGCGGCGGGCCCTGGCGTAGACCGGCGGGCCCGTAGTGGGTATGTGGTGCTCGATCCCGTGCCGCACCGCGACGGCCGAAAACGTCGGCCGCGTGAGGGCCGGGAATTCCATGAGCAGGCGAGCGAACTCGTTCGTTGCCGGGAGGGCGCACGCCAGTTCGGTCGGCGCAGAGCTGCTCATTGTGCACGCCAGGGAGCTGAAGGTTTCGGCGTGGACAAGGCGACGTCGTTTGACGTCGACCAGCAGCCCGTGCGCGCAGAGGAAGTCGGCGCCCAGCAAAGCCACGGGGACGCTGGCGGTAACAAAAGTCCATTGAAAGCGCTGGCTGCCGAAGCAGAGGGTGACGACGCGTGGGCCGAAAGTGCGTATGGCCGAGCCATTAGCAGCGACCAAAGAGGGGCCGCAAACTGCGTCCAGCCTGTCCTGCTCGGAGGCAGGTATGACGCTCAGTTGGGCGCCGGTGTCGCACAGGAAACGCCGTCCAGACGCTTTGTCCCGAATAAACAGCAAGTAGCCCGAGTGGCCGGCGCTCATGGCTGGGAATGAACGCCGGCCCGGCCGTTTCCCGACCTGCCGAAAGTGCACGGGGGCCGGCACGTCCGAGCCTTGTGTCCGAACCTGGCGTGGTAATAACACCACGCCCGGTCAGGTGGAGGCCCCGGCCGTCGTGTCGGAAGCGGGCGGTGCGGCGTGGCGGCCGCCAGTTGCACCGGCAGTTCGGCCTCCAACCGCGCAGGGCGCTCGGGCGTCGTGGGCGTCGTCTCGGACGGCGGCGGGCTCCAGGTAACCGCGCCGATGTGCTGGCCCGCCGAGGAGATCTTATCGGCTTCCCTGGCGAGGGCGCGGGAATCCGTGATCAACGTGCCAGCCAGGGCGAGGCGTACCGGGTTAGGCAGCTGACGGAGGAACAGCTCCCGGAACAGGAATGCCGGAGAGTGCTCGCCGAGCAACGAGAGCATATAGTCCATGCGCTCGGACGGGCGCGTGTCGCCGAGCTCGGGCAGGTCAAGCAGGCGCCGTGTGCGTGCTGCCGGTGAGAGGGCGAAAGCGCCGAGGAGGAGCGTCTTCAGCGCGTCGTATTTGTCAGCAGCCGGCGGGTGCTGGAGCCTGGAGGAGGCTCAAGGCGCGGGCCGCGGTGGTGGAACCGAGCAGCCGCCACAACATGGTGGAAGCGGATGTCGTCCGCGGTGATGCCTCGCAGGGCGAACTGGGAGTCCGCCTGGGCGAACCAAACAGCCGCGTGAGTCTCCCAGAAGGTAGGCAGTTTAAGCGTCACTGCCGTATCCATGTCGGTAGGTCACCAATGAAGGAACTGCGCTCCAACGCGAGTCGAAAGAATTGACGCGACCAAAGACGGAATTCGTCCGAGTTGCTTTATTGAAACAAAACAGCTCAGGTATTCTGACAAGCCCGTTTTTCGGGCAACAATATATATACACATTTATGTCGGGAAGTTTGCCCGGCAAAAGCTATACCGGGCATGCCCGGGTATCAAGGGCGAGCCTTGGAAAGGCGAGTCTGGACCTGCCCGGGCGTGTTTGGCTGCGGCCTGGCAAGTCGAGGCTGGGCGTGCCCGGGCGCTCTGGGCGAGCACTGGAAAGGCGATAGCGGGCATGCCCGGACGCTCTGGGCGAGCCCTGGAAAGGCGATAGCGGGCATGCCCGGACGCTCTGGGCGTGCCCTGGAAAGGTGAGAGCGGGCATGCCCGGACGCTCTGGGCGAGCCCTGGAAAGGCGATAGCGGGCATGCCCGGACGCTCTGGGCGAGCCCTGGAAAGGCGAGAGCGGGCATGCCCGGGAAAGACGAGACCGGGCGTGCCCGGGAGGTTCGGGCGTGCCCGGGAACAGTGAGTCCGGGCATGCCCGGGAGAGGCGCGTCTGGCCGTGTTCTGGCCGGTGCAAGGCGATTATGTACATCCAGCGGTAACCGCTACAATATATATATATATATATATATATATATATATATATATATATATATATATATATATATATATATATATATATTATATATATATATATATATATATATATATAAAGGAGGAGTGTCTGTGTGTGTGTCTGTCTGGATGTCCGCTTGTAACTCAAGAACTATACATCGGAGAAAAGTTTTAGACACAGATTCGGAATCGGCATAAAATCCCGGTGGTTTTAGGCTACGTTTTATTTTAATATGAATGGTTTTAAAAAACCGCGCCAGCTGCAATTCCATGGTGTAGTTTGTGGCGGCGCTAGACGTTCGGGGTGTATTACAATGGTTTGTCGGGTTTGCCTGTGGGTCCAGAATAGCTCCCATTTCCTTATGTTCTTCCACTTTTATTTTGATTCTTCTGTTACAACGCCTTCCTTATCTACCTTATATCCCCCCGACGAGGCCTCTACATAATTTCATGCGGCAGAATTTCGTGCATTTTGAGTGAAAGAAGTGAGACGAAGTTGTAGGAGGAAGAAGAGGCGCGGTCACTGTGGAGGCCCTCGATCGTGAGTGGAAATGGCGGGAATTGCGTTTGTATCGCAAAGTAAAGGATCTGCATTCATTTCTGAACTTGCATTGGTGGATTGTTATACATCTGCATTATTTTTCATAAAAAAACATTATGTTGAACTTGAAGGCTCCAAGCACGGACTATATATATAGCCCTCATTGAGGTAAAAATAAAGGTAAAAAGCCTGCTATCGCTTGCCAAGCTAGCCGTTCCCCCCTCCCCCTCCCCTCCCCCCACTCCCCCCCTCTGCCTCCCACTCCCCTCCCCCCCCCCCCCCTAGTTCGAAAGTGTAATTCTAAAGTGTAATTCGAAAGTGTAGTTCTAAAGTGTAGTTCTAAAGTGTAGTTCTAAAGTGTAGTTCTAAAGTGTAGTTCTAAAGTGTAATTCTAAAGTGTAATTCGAAAGTGTAGTTCTCAAGTGTAGTTCTAAAGTGTAGTTCTAAAGTGTAGTTCTAAAGTGTAGTTCTAAAGTGTAGTTCTAAAGTGCAGTTCTAAAGTGTAGTTCTAAAGTGTAGTTCTAAAGTGTAGTTCTAAAGTGTAATTCTAAAGTGTAATTCTAAAGTGTAATTCTAAAGTGTAGTTTTAAAGTGTAATTCTAAAGTGTAGTTCTAAAGTGTAATTCTAAAGGGTAATTCTAAAGTGTAGTTCTGAAGTGTAGTTCTAAAGTGTAATTCTAAAGTGTAATTCTAAAGTGTAATTCTAAAGTGTAGTTCTAAAGTGTAGTTCTAAAGTGTAATTCTAAAGTGTAATTCTAAAGTGTAATTCTAAAGTGTAGTTTTAAAGTGTAATTCTAAAGTGTAGTTCTAAAGTGTAATTCTAAAGTGTAATTCTAAAGTGTAGTTTTAAAGTGTAATTCTAAAGTGTAGTTCTAAAGTGTAATTCTAAAGGGTAATTGTGAAGTGTAGTTCTAAAGTGTAATTCTAAAGTGTAATTCTAAAGTGTAATTCTAAAGTGTAGTTTTAAAGTGTAATTCTAAAGTGTAGTTCTAAAGTGTAATTCTAAAGTGTAGTTTTAAAGCGTAATTCTAAAGTGTAGTTCTAAAGTGTAATTCTAAAGTGTAATTCTAAAGTGTAGTTCTAAAGGGTAATTCTAAAGTGTAATTCTAAAGTGTAATTCTAAAGTGTAGTTCTAAAGTGTAATTCTAAAGTGTAATTCTAAAGTGTAATTCTAAAGTGTAATTCTAAAGTGTAATTCTAAAGTGTAATTCTAAAGTGTAGTTCTAAAGGGTAATTCTAAAGTGTAATTCTAAAGTGTAATTCTAAAGTGTAATTCTAAAGTGTAGTTCTAAAGTGTAATTCTAAAGGGTAATTTTGAAGTGTAGTTCTAAAGTGTAATTCTAAAGTGTAGTTCTAAAGTGTAGTTCTAAAGTGTAATCCTAAAGTGTAGTTCTAAAGTGTAATTCTAAAGTGTAATTCTAAAGTGTAATTCTAAAGTGTAGTTCTGAAGTGTAGTTCTAAAGTGTAATTCTAAAGTGTAATTCTAAAGTGTAATTCTAAAGTGTAGTTCTAAAGTGTAGTTCTAAAGTGTAATTCTAAAGTGTAGTTCTAAAGTGTAATTCTAAAGTGTAATTCTAAAGTGTAATTCTAAAGTGTAGTTCTGAAGTGTAATTCTAAAGTGTAGTTCTAAAGTGTAGTTCTAAAGTGTAATTCTAAAGTGTAATTCTAAAGTGTAATTCTAAAGTGTAATTCTAAAGTGTAATTCTAAAGTGTAGTTCTGAAGTGTAATTCTAAAGTGTAATTCTAAAGTGTAATTCTAAAGTGTAATTCTAAAGTGTAATTCTAAAGTGTAATTCTAAAGTGTAATTCTAAAGTGTAATTCTAAAGTGTAATTCTAAAGTGTAATTCTAAAGTGTAATTCTAAAGTGTAGTTCTGAAGTGTAATTCTAAAGTGTAATTCTAAAGTGTAGTTCTGAAGTGTAATTCTAAAGTGTAATTCTAAAGTGTAATTCTAAAGTGTAGTTCTAAAGTGTAATTTTAAAGGGTAATTTTAAAGTGTAATTCTAAAGTGTAATTCTAAAGTGTAATTCTAAAGTGTAATTCTAAAGTGTAATTCTAAAGGGTAATTCTAAAGTGTAATTCTAAAGTGTAATTCTAAAGTGTAGTTCTAAAGTGTAGTTCTAAAGTGTAATCCTAAAGTGTAGTTCTAAAGTGTAATTCTAAAGTGTAATTCTAAAGTGTAATTCTAAAGTGTAGTTCTGAAGTGTAGTTCTAAAGTGTAATTCTAAAGTGTAATTCTAAAGTGTAATTCTAAAGTGTAATTCTAAAGTGTAATTCTAAAGTGTAATTCTAAAGTGTAGTTCTGAAGTGTAATTCTAAAGTGTAATTCTAAAGTGTAGTTCTGAAGTGTAATTCTAAAGTGTAATTCTAAAGTGTAATTCTAAAGTGTAGTTCTAAAGTGTAATTCTAAAGGGTAATTTTAAAGTGTAATTCTAAAGTGTAATTCTAAAGTGTAATTCTAAAGTGTAGTTCTAAAGTGTAATTCTAAAGGGTAATTCTAAAGTGTAATTCTAAAGTGTAATTCTAAAGTGTAGTTCTAAAGTGTAGTTCTAAAGTGTAATCCTAAAGTGTAGTTCTAAAGTGTAATTCTAAAGTGTAATTCTAAAGTGTAATTCTAAAGTGTAGTTCTGAAGTGTAGTTCTAAAGTGTAATTCTAAAGTGTAATTCTAAAGTGTAATTCTAAAGTGTAGTTCTAAAGTGTAGTTCTAAAGTGTAATTCTAAAGTGTAGTTCTAAAGTGTAATTCTAAAGTGTAATTCTAAAGTGTAATTCTAAAGTGTAGTTCTGAAGTGTAATTCTAAAGTGTAGTTCTAAAGTGTAGTTCTAAAGTGTAATTCTAAAGTGTAATTCTAAAGTGTAATTCTAAAGTGTAATTCTAAAGTGTAATTCTAAAGTGTAGTTCTGAAGTGTAATTCTAAAGTGTAATTCTAAAGTGTAATTCTAAAGTGTAATTCTAAAGTGTAATTCTAAAGTGTAATTCTAAAGTGTAATTCTAAAGTGTAATTCTAAAGTGTAATTCTAAAGTGTAATTCTAAAGTGTAGTTCTGAAGTGTAATTCTAAAGTGTAATTCTAAAGTGTAGTTCTGAAGTGTAATTCTAAAGTGTAATTCTAAAGTGTAATTCTAAAGTGTAGTTCTAAAGTGTAATTCTAAAGGGTAATTTTAAAGTGTAATTCTAAAGTGTAATTCTAAAGTGTAATTCTAAAGTGTAATTCTAAAGTGTAATTCTAAAGTGTAATTCTAAAGTGTAATTCTAAAGTGTAATTCTAAAGTGTAATTCTAAAGTGTAGTTCTGAAGTGTAATTCTAAAGGGTAATTTTAAAGTGTAATTCTAAAGTGTAATTCTAAAGTGTAATTCTAAAGGGTAATTCTAAAGTGTAATTCTAAAGTGTAATTCTAAAGTGTAATTCTAAAGTGTAATTCTAAAGTGTAATTCTAAAGTGTAATTCTAAAGTGTAGTTCTGAAGTGTAATTCTAAAGTGTAATTCTAAAGTGTAATTCTAAAGTGTAGTTCTAAAGTGTAATTCTAAAGTGTAATTCTAAAGTGTAATTCTAAAGTGTAATTCTAAAGTGTAATTCTAAAGTGTAATTCTAAAGTGTAATTCTAAAGTGTAATTCTAAAGTGTAATTCTAAAGTGTAGTTCTGAAGTGTAATTCTAAAGGGTAATTTTAAAGTGTAATTCTAAAGTGTAATTCTAAAGTGTAATTCTAAAGGGTAATTCTAAAGTGTAATTCTAAAGTGTAATTCTAAAGTGTAATTCTAAAGTGTAATTCTAAAGTGTAATTCTAAAGTGTAATTCTAAAGTGTAGTTCTGAAGTGTAATTCTAAAGTGTAATTCTAAAGTGTAATTCTAAAGTGTAGTTCTAAAGTGTAATTCTAAAGGGTAATTTTAAAGTGTAATTCTAAAGTGTAATTCTAAAGTGTAATTCTAAAGTGTAATTCTAAAGTGTAATTCTAAAGGGTAATTCTAAAGTGTAGTTCTAAAGTGTAATTCTAAAGCATAGTTCTAAAGGGTAATTCTAAAGTGTAATTCTAAAGTGTAATTCTAAAGTGTAATTCTAAAGTGTAATTCTAAAGTGTAGTTCTAAAGTGTAATTCTAAAGTGTAATTCTAAAGTGTAATTCTAAAGTGTAATTCTAAAGTGTAATTCTAAAGGGTAATTCTAAAGGGTAATTCTAAAGTGTAATTCTAAAGTGTAATTCTAAAGTGTAATTCTAAAGTGTAATTCTAAAGTGTAATTCTAAAGTGTAATTCTAAAGTGTAATTCTAAAGTGTAATTCTAAAGTGTAATTCTAAAGTGTAATTCTAAAGTGTAATTCTAAAGGGTAATTCTAAAGTGTAATTCTAAAGTGTAATTCTAAAGTGTAATTCTAAAGTGTAATTCTAAAGTGTAATTCTAAAGTGTAATTCTAAAGTGTAATTCTAAAGTGTAATTCTAAAGTGTAATTCTAAAGTGTAATTCTAAAGTGTAGTTCTAAAGTGTAATTCTAAAGTGTAATTCTAAAGGGTAATTCTAAAGTGTAATTCTAAAGTGTAATTCTAAAGTGTAATTCTAAAGTGTAATTCTAAAGTGTAATTCTAAAGTGTAATTCTAAAGTGTAATTCTAAAGTGTAATTCTAAAGTGTAGTTCTAAAGTGTAATTCTAAAGTGTAGTTCTAAAGGGTAATTCTAAAGTGTAATTCTAAAGTGTAATTCTAAAGGGTAATTCTAAAGTGTAATTCTAAAGTGTAATTCTAAAGGGTAATTCTAAAGTGTAATTCTAAAGTGTAATTCTAAAGTGTAATTCTAAAGTGTAATTCTAAAGTGTAATTCTAAAGTGTAATTCTAAAGTGTAATTCTAAAGGGTAATTCTAAAGTGTAATTCTAAAGTGTAATTCTAAAGTGTAATTCTAAAGGGTAATTCTAAAGTGTAATTCTAAAGTGTAATTCTAAAGTGTAATTCTAAAGTGTAATTCTAAAGTGTAGTTCTAAAGTGTAATTCTAAAGGGTAATTCTAAAGTGTAATTCTAAAGTGTAATTCCAAAGTGTAGTTCTAAAGTGTAATTCTAAAGTGTAGTTCTAAAGTGTAATTCTAAAGTGTAATTCTAAAGTGTAATTCTAAAGGGTAATTCTAAAGTGTAATTCTAAAGTGTAATTCTAAAGGGTAATTCTAAAGTGTAATTCTAAAGTGTAATTCTAAAGTGTAATTCTAAAGTGTAATTCTAAAGTGTAATTCTAAAGTGTAATTCTAAAGTGTAATTCTAAAGTGTAATTCTAAAGTGTAATTCTAAAGTGTAATTCTAAAGTGTAATTCTAAAGTGTAATTCTAAAGGGTAATTCTAAAGTGTAATTCTAAAGTGTAATTCTAAAGTGTAGTTCTAAAGTGTAATTCTAAAGGGTAATTCTAAAGTGTAGTTCTAAAGTGTAATTCTAAAGTGTAGTTCTAAAGTGTAATTCTAAAGTGTAGTTCTAAAGTGTAATTCTAAAGTGTAGTTCTAAAGGGTAATTCTAAAGTGTAGTTCTAAAGTGTAGTTCTAAAGTGTAATTCTAAAGGGTAATTCTAAAGTGTAATTCTAAAGTGTAATTCTAAAGGGTAATTCTAAAGTGTAATTCTAAAGTGTAATTCTAAAGTGTAATTCTAAAGTGTAATTCTAAAGTGTAATTCTAAAGTGTAATTCTAAAGTGTAATTCTAAAGGGTAATTCTAAAGTGTAATTCTAAAGTGTAATTCTGAAGTGTAATTCTAAAGGGTAATTCTAAAGTGTAATTCTAAAGTGTAATTCTAAAGTGTAATTCTAAAGTGTAATTCTAAAGTGTAGTTCTAAAGTGTAATTCTAAAGGGTAATTCTAAAGTGTAATTCTAAAGTGTAATTCCAAAGTGTAGTTCTAAAGTGTAATTCTAAAGTGTAGTTCTAAAGTGTAATTCTAAAGTGTAATTCTAAAGTGTAATTCTAAAGGGTAATTCTAAAGTGTAATTCTAAAGTGTAATTCTAAAGGGTAATTCTAAAGTGTAATTCTAAAGTGTAATTCTAAAGTGTAATTCTAAAGTGTAATTCTAAAGTGTAATTCTAAAGTGTAATTCTAAAGTGTAATTCTAAAGGGTAATTCTAAAGTGTAATTCTAAAGTGTAATTCTAAAGTGTAGTTCTAAAGTGTAATTCTAAAGGGTAATTCTAAAGTGTAGTTCTAAAGTGTAATTCTAAAGTGTAGTTCTAAAGTGTAATTCTAAAGTGTAGTTCTAAAGTGTAATTCTAAAGTGTAGTTCTAAAGGGTAATTCTAAAGTGTAGTTCTAAAGTGTAATTCTAAAGTGTAATTCTAAAGTGTAATTCTAAAGTGTAGTTCTAAAGTGTAATTCTAAAGTGTAATTCTAAAGTGTAATTCTAAAGTGTAGTTCTAAAGTGTAATTCTAAAGTGTAATTCTAAAGTGTAGTTTTAAAGTGCAATTCTAAAGTGTAATTCTAAAGTGTAATTCTAAAGTGTAATTCTAAGGTGTAATTCTAAAGTGTAATTCTAAAGTGTAATTCTAAAGTGTAGTTCTAAAGTGTAGTTCTAAAGTGTAATTCTAAAGTGTAATTCTAAAGGGTAATTCTAAAGTGTAATTCTAAAGTGTAGTTCTAAAGTGTAATTCTAAAGGGTAATTCTAAAGTGTAGTTCTAAAGTGTAGTTCTAAAGTGTAGTTCTAAAGTGTAATTCTAAAGTGTAATTCTAAAGTGTAGTTCTAAAGTGTAATTCTAAAGTGTAATTCTAAAGTGTAATTCTAAAGTGTAATTCTAAAGTGTAATTCTAAAGTGTAATTCTAAAGGGTAATTCTAAAGTGTAGTTCTAAAGTGTCATTCTAAAGTGTAATTCTAAAGTGTAGTTCTAAAGCGTAGTTCTGAAGTGTAGTTCTAAAGTGTAATTCTAAAGGGTAATTCTAAAGTGTAGTTCTGAAGTGTAGTTCTAAAGTGTAGTTCTAAAGTGTACTTCTAAAGTGTAATTCTAAAGTGTAGTTCTAAAGTGTAATTCTAAAGGGTAATTCTAAAGTGTAATTCTAAAGTGTAATTCTAAAGTGTAGTTCTAAAGTGTAATTCTAAAGTGTAATTCTAAAGTGTAGTTCTAAAGTGTAATTATAAAGGGTAATTCTAAAGTGTAATTCTAAAGTGTAGTTCTAAAGTGTAATTATAAAGGGTAATTCTAAAGTGTAATTCTAAAGTGTAGTTCTAAAGTGTAATTCTAAAGTGTAATTCTAAAGTGTAATTCTAAAGTGTAGTTCTAAAGTGTAATTCTAAAGTGTAATTCTAAAGGGTAATTCTAAAGTGTAATTCTAAAGTGTAATTCTAAAGTGTAATTCTAAAGTGTAATTCTAAAGTGTAATTCTAAAGTGTAATTCTAAAGTGTAATTCTAAAGTGTAGTTCTAAAGTGTAATTCTAAAGGGTAATTCTAAAGTGTAATTCTAAAGTGTAATTCTAAAGGGTAATTCTAAAGTGTAGTTCTAAAGGGTAATTCTAAAGGGTGATTCTAAAGTGTAATTCTAAAGTGTAATTCTGAAGTGTAATTCTGAAGTGTAGTTCTAAAGTGTAGTTCTAAAGTGTAATTCTAAAGTGTAGTTCTAAAGTGTAATTCTAAAGGGTAATTCTAAAGTGTAATTCTAAAGTGTAGTTCTAAAGTGTAATTCTAAAGTGTAATTCTAAAGTGTAATTCTAAAGTGTAATTCTAAAGTGTAATTCTAAAGTGTAATTCTAAAGTGTAATTCTAAAGTGTAATTCTAAAGTGTAGTTCTAAAGTGTAATTCTAAAGTGTAATTCTAAAGTGTAATTCTAAAGTGTAATTCTAAAGTGTAATTCTAAAGTGTAATTCTAAAGTGTAATTCTAAAGTGTAGTTCTAAAGTGTAATTCTAAAGGGTAATTCTAAAGTGTAATTCTAAAGTGTAATTCTAAAGTGTAGTTCTAAAGTGTAATTCTAAAGTGTAATTCTAAAGTGTAATTCTAAAGTGTAATTCTAAAGTGTAGTTCTAAAGTGTAATTCTAAAGTGTAATTCTAAAGTGTAGTTCTAAAGTGTAGTTCTAAAGTGTAATTCTAAAGTGTAGTTCTAAAGTGTAGTTCTAAAGTGTAGTTCTAAAGTGTAGTTCTAAAGTGTAGTTCTGAAGTGTAGTTCTAAAGTGTAGTTCTAAAGTGTAATTCTAAAGTGTAATTCTAAAGTGAAGATCTTAGGGTGTAGTGAAAATGTATCAAAGTTGAACCCAGGTGTGATGCTCACTTAAACCGCTGAGAGGCGTCTATAAGACCTCGGACGTCTGCGACTCTGGGCCACTCCTGCGACATTATACTATGACATGGAGACTTGAATGGTACGTACCCACTCATATTCTAGGCTTGCTTGCATTGACTAATATTATCGATCCTTCCTATATGATGCCAAGATCCTGATATATATTGCATGATTGTATTTTACAGGAGGATTCCAGAGATCTGATTGTTATTAAACCTACCTGTGGGACAAAGTTGTGGACTTGATTGATTTTCACAACACTTAATAACAATCAGTCTTGCCGTCCACTCGAGGACAAGAGGCGAACATGGCGGGACACAAGATGATCCAGGTACCGATATTCGGCGCCGACCCACAAGCAGTGGATTCGGGCTCGGAGCTGACGCATTGGCTCAAGACACTGGATCATCAGTTCAAAGCCCAGGATGCCGTTGTCACTGATGAAACGAAACTGAACGTGCTGCAGACTAAAGTACACCATAACGTCTACAGGGGCATCGAACAGTGTACGCCGTACAATGCCACTGTGACAGAGCTAAAATGAATTTACATTAAAAAACGGAGTGTGGTGTATTCCAGGCATCTGCTCGCAACGCGGAGTCAACAGCCCACTGAGACGCTAGATCACTTCGCCCAAGAGCTGCGACGTCTACTTGCAGACAGTACTCCCGAGGTACGCACTCATGAGCAAGTCCAAGATGATCTTGTCCGAGATTCTTTTGTCTCTGGGATCAGCTCGTCAACCATCAGACAAAGACTTTTGGAAACAGCGGACCTGACGTTCACGGAAGCTCTACGGCTGGCACACGTATACGCTGAGGCCCGGGAGCAATCTAACGCCTATGATCACACACGTGTCATTGCGGGGACTTCTCAACACGCACGACCGGAGAGAGCTACCGCCGAGGATACGGGAGCAGACTCGACCACACTAGCGGAACCCCTGGCCGCTCCCGAGGAGGACCCGGATTCCGGCTTGGCGGCAGCTGCGGCGGCTAGACCAAAGCCTGTACGAAACGCTACGTGTTATTTCTGCGGGAATCGACAACATCCCAGGTCTGCGTGTCCGGCTCGGGAAGCAATATGCCATTTGTGTTCGACTAAAGGACATTTTGCAAAAGTTTGCCGAAAGGCTGCGTGGGGCACACGAACTCGCGCGACCTTGAATGGGCTTATCGCCGAGCCAAAGGGCCGAGCACAGAGCGGGGCGCCTCACCCGGCTTTGATGAGCGGCGCTCCTCCTCGTGGGCCCCTGGCTGCACGCTCGACCTTGGTGAGATACATCGGGCCACCAAAACAAGTGGCGCTAACATGACCGAACGCGGAGCGACCGTCCTTGACTGGTATCCGAACGTCTCATGATGGCTTTGAGACTTATCGCGTGACTCTAGTGTCATCCGAAGGCTGCTCGTACGAACTACAAGCTCTTGCTTCAGCACGTGAAACTACAGTTGGCTTCGGCCCTTCTCGCGTGACATGAGCGCCATCCGCTGGCTGCTCGTACAAACTACAAGCTCCTGCTTTGGCACGGTAAACTACGCGCTTGGCACGAGCGCCCTCCGGAGGCTGCTCGAACAGCCGGAAAACTGTAGCCGGCGTTGGATCTACACGCGAGGCGCGATCATCTCGCTAGGATGGCTCAATACCTGCCGGTCCACCCGGCCTTGCTCAGGCCATTATTCCACTTATGATCGAAGGCATTTTTGCACGGGCTTTAATCGATACGGGGTCCACAGATAGTTTTATTGATCATCGACTGGTGCGTAAACATGGATGGCTGGTCCTTGGGACAACACGACGGATCTTTATGGCCTCCCAAGGGCTTAGGATCAGCACAAAAGGGGAATGTCGATTGAAGCTTGTGATAAAGGGACGCATGTTTCCAGATGTACATCTCATGGTCTTACCTGCTTTATGTGCTGATATTCTGTTAGGACATGATTTTCTTAAGCGACGTGGACGTTTGGAAATGGAATTTGGTGGGACTGACACGCTTGCTGTGTGTGCACTCGCAGGTATGGAAATTGAGCCTCTTTCGCTGTTCCCCAACATGACCACGGACTGCACACCTGTAGCGGTAAAATCACGGTGCTACTCACGAGCAGACGCGCAATTCATTGCGGAAGAAACAGCCCAGCTCTTAAAGGAAGGTATCATAGAACCTAGCCGGTCGCCGTGGCGGGCCCAGGTCTTAGTGGTGCGAAGTGAAGCGCATCGCAAACGAATGGTAATCGACTATTCACAGCCGATTAATCGCTTTACACAGCTGGATGCCTACCCCCTACCGGGGATGGACGCACTGGTTCGACAGGTGGCCCAGTACTCAGTCTATAGCACTCTCGATCTGCGTAGTGCGTATCATCAGATCCCCATCTCCGGGGCCGATCGCATCTATACCGCTTTTGAATCAGGTCAACGGTTATAATACCAGTTCACCCGACTACCTTTTGGGGTGACGAACAGGGTCGCCTGTTTTCAGAGGGCTATGGACGACCTCATTGCTAAGGAGGACTTGACAGATGTCTTTGTATATCTGGACAATCTTACGGTTTGTGGGCATGACCAGGGGCATCATGATGCCAATCTGAAGCGCTTCCTCGAGGTCGTGCAGAGGTATCGCCTAACCATGAATGAGGCTAAGTGTCGTTACTCCATGCGCACGATAGATCTTCTGGGGTACACCGTGACCCACGGCTCTGTTGCTCCAGATAAGGAGCGTCTGCGTCCTTTGCTCGATATGGCTCCGCCCTGCGATCGAGCTTCGCTGAAGCGTGCTCTCGGGCTGTTCGGCCATTATTCTAAGTGGGTGCAAAATTTCTCCGCGAAACTCCATCCACTTGTGGCCTGCGACGCGTTTCCCCTGAGCCCAGCCGCCTTGGCTGCCTTTAGGGGCGTTAAGTCCGACATCGCTGGCGCTGCTGTGGCGACGATCGACGAGAGCAAATCTTTCATCTTAGAAAGTGATGCCTCGGATCATGCGATAGCGGGGACTCTCTCCCAGGGGTGGCGCCCTGTGGCTTTCTTTTCGTGGACTCTCACCTCCGCAGGGCGGGGGTATTCGTCTGTTGAAAAGGAAACGTACGCGATCGTCGAGTCGATTCGGCGATGGCGTCCGTACTTGCTTGGGTGATGCTTCCAAATCATCACGGACCAACAAAGCGTGGCGTTTATGTACGACACGTTACATGCTCAACGCATTAAGAATGAGAAAATCACTCGCTGGCGTATCGAACTCGCCGACTTCTGCTACACCATCAAATATCGCCCGGGGAAGGATAACCTGGTCGCCGACGCCTTATTGAGGCCGGCTACGTGCGCGGGTCTCATAACTTTGGAGGGTCTGGGCGCTTTGCACGACACTATGTGTCATCCTGGGGTGACGCGTTTCGCTCATTTTGTGCGTCGTGGTAATCTGCCGTACTCGGTTGAGGGCATCCGCCGGGTCTGCCGCGACTGCGCTGTATGTGCGGAACTCAAACCGCATTTTTACAACCCTCCCATGGGGACGCTGGTCAGGGCTACTAGACCATGGGAGAGATTGGCGATGGATTTCAAAGGACCGCTGCCGGTGTCGAGCAACTCTCGTTATCTGCTCACTATCGTTAATGAGTACTCGCGATCCCCTTTCGCTTACACAGGCGCAGATATGATGGCTGCCACAGTCATTCGGTGCCTGCAGAATTTGTTTTCTATGTTTGGGTATCCGACCTACGTGCATACAGATTGGGGAGCGGTGTTCCTGTCCCAGGAAGTGAGGTGCTTCTTGCTCCAAAATAATGTCGCTTCGAGTTGCACCACTCAGTACCGACCACAGGCGAATGGGCAGGTCGAACGCTTCAATGGGATCATATGGAGGGCCGTCATGCTAAGCCTCAGGACCCTCGGCCGGGGCCTAGATAAATGGGCTTGGTCGCTACCTGCGGCGTTGAACTCGATCATGGCTCTACTATGTACGGCCACCAACCAGACTCCTCACGAAAGACTGTTCCACCACCCTAGAAGCTCGGGTAGTATCCGATCTTTACCCAGTTGGCTCGCTGAGCCGGGGCCGGCCTATCTCAAACGTGCGGTTCGCACGAGCAAGTACGATCCCTTAGTGGATAAGGTGCAGGTACTCCAGGCTAATCCCGAGCATGCTCGTGTGATGACGGCAGATGGACGTGAGTCCACTGTCTCCGTACGCCATCTCACCCCTTGTGGGGTCATCGACCCTTATAGGGATATCGACGAACCGATCTACGAGGCTATGGACTCTCCCGAAGCTCCCCCTATGGAGTATCTGCCGTCCCTCCCTTCGCCAGATACACCCCTGCCTGAAGGCACTGAGGTGCCCCCTCCGACACCTGCCTCCAGTGGCTACTCCGATGCAGGGGACTCCGGGCTTGGGGATGTCGTACCCGGTAGTTTCCGGACCCGTGCTGGCAGGGTAATTCGCCGCCCTGACCGCTACGGATGGACCGACTGACATGGATTGACATCACCGATCAATTAATGCTGACGCATGCTTGATTCCTGCCTAGCGGCAGTGTAGTTCTAACGGCGGGGAGAATGTAGTGAAAATGTATCAAAGTTGAACCCAGGTGTGATGCTCACTTAAACCGCTGAGAGGCGTCTATAAGACCTCGGACGTCCGCGACTCTGGGCCACTCCTGCGACATTATACTATGACATGTAGACTTGAATGGTATGTACCCGCTCATATTCTAGGCTTGCTTGCATTGACTAATATTATCGATCCTTCCTATATGATGCCAAGATCCTGATATATATTGCATGATTGTATTTTACAGGATGATGCCAGAGATCTGATTGTTATTAAACCTACCTATGGGACAAAGTTGTGGACTTGATTGATTTTCACAACAGTTTTAAACCTTAATTTTAATTGGATAATATACTTGCAGACTTTATGACACAAATCACCTTCTTGGCTTAACAGTTTCAGGTGCATGGCTACCTGAAGATCTTAGGGTCTTGAGTTTGAGCCCTTGCGGGCCGTTAAGTAACACCAGGTGGGTTGACTCGGCCTGTCATCCTTCCGAGGTCGGCAAAATGGGTACCAGCTTACCGGTAATAGGGGGCACCGCATCAGCGGCAAAGCCACGCCCCAAAAATAATGCAACAAACAGCCACAGGCTGCCTGAAATAATAATACTGCACGGGTTATCGAGTTCTATGAACTCTATAGTTGCCAAAGCATCAGGTTACATCTCCAGTCCTCTCCCATACATGGTCACCTTTCGCATATTAGGTCTGATCTGATCTGACTCAAAGTTCGGCAACAAATGTGTTGCAAGATATTCTAAAATAAGGCTTTCTTTCAGGTAAGGTAGTTTATAAACCCATGTAGTAGTCCTAGATTGATGACGGATTGTCATGATTGTGATTGATGTTGTGAAGAGGAACAGGTTGAGATGGTTTGGTCATGTGTTGAGGAAGGATGAAAGTGACTGGTTGAGAAGAGTGATGGAAATGAATGTAGAAGGAAGTAGAGGACGGGGAAGACCGAGAAAGACCTGGCTAAAGGTGGTCAAAGAAGAAATGCGGGCAAGGGGGTTAACGAGAGATGCACAAAATAGGGCAAGATGGAGAAGATTGTCATGGGGACCGCAAGGCTAACCCCCGCTCTTGCAGGGAAAATGGCCTTAAAATGCCTGTTGTTGTTGTTGTTGTTGTTGTTGTAGTAGTAGTAGTAGTCCTAGAACATTATATTCCAGTGGTTATCACATGTACTTACCGATGAATAGGATGGGGAAGGTGATGAAGAGAAGGAATACGTGGGGCACCAGATTGAGGGCATCGACGAAGCAGCCATTATTGAGGACATCATCTCCCACATTATATGCCAAGGTCGTGTTGTTATCACTTCCACAGAACGCGAGAGGCATCAGGTGTGTGGTGTTCCTGCAACCATGGTACAGCATATCCCACAGGCATGGTCATCTCCAGTATTCGTTTTCTTAACAAGTACAAAAAGTTTTAATTAAAACAAAAGCCGCGTCGATGTTACACAATGCCTAGATGCAGCTGTGCCTATAACGTCGATGTTATAAGCACAGGACATTCCTATTGATTCGATTACTTGATGTTATTTTTGTGCAAAGTGAAAATATATCTCGGCAATTTCCCGTGTGTGGCGACGAATTTTTAATATATCTCGGCATTTTCCCGTCTGTTATTTCAGGCGGTGTATGACTGACCATGCCGCGATTTAAAAAAAATATATCTCGGCAATTTCCCGTGTGTGGCGACACGTGAACGAAGCTATGCTCCTCTCTCCACATTATTGTGACGACGTATAAATTAAATATTTCATCGTGACGATTGTCATCAAATGGACGAATTTTTAATATATCTCGGCATTTTCCCGTCTGTTATTTCGGGCGGTGTATGACTGAGCATGCCGCGATTAAAAAATATATATATCTCAATGGACTTGAAGTTACAGGCCTTTGAGAATTCATTTCGTTCTATAAAGGGCAACTTTCATCGGATTTTCTTCCCGTTTTTTTTCAACCGAGTCTAAAACTATGTTAGCGACTGTGAAAAATGAAATGATATATCGAATTTGATTTGAAAGAAAACTGTGTGAGAGAGGAAGACACCACGGGCCTACAAAACAGGCCTCAAAGCTATGCGAGTTAATAAAATGGTGGATATTTGTTTATATGAAGCCTCTCCCAAAATGGGTGGAGCTATGGTTCCCAGAATGGGTGGAGCTTTGAGGTTTTGTCTTCTCTGCAAGAACAAGAAGAAGAAGAAGAAGCAGAGGTAACAACAACAGCAGAGGGCACTCTATGAGCAGCGTCTGCGACGTGGCTAAAAATAAATTAAATCATCTTTTCTCCAGTTAACACTGTACATTCTGACATGTGGAATCGAATAGACTTCCGGTCATTATGCAAACACACAAAGCAATCCCTCCCAGTAATGTGGTGCAAGTTTTGCCAGACATGACATCACTGGTTCCTCCATTATCAGCGAGGAGACAAACTCAGGTGTATTTCGATGATAAAATTTACTCAATTGTCATGAAAAGTTTGCTGCACACATTTATTTACAACATGTAGAAACTAGAATCTTGTTTCTATATGTTACCCCTTCCACATTCTAGATGGTATTCATAGAATATTTACCCTGCGCAGTCAACTTGTTGTGAGCCAACTCTTCTGTTTTTGAACATTTTTTTCTTTGATCCAATATGGCTGCCAGACCACATGAGTGATGACATCATAAATTTATATTCTCCAATATAATATTGTTGCATAGATCATGCTTAATACATTTCAAACTGATCAGACAAAGCGTTTTCCCTGTCGAATTATGACGTCATAATTATGGCACCAATGACATCATCATTAACATATCTTTATTTCCCATGGGGAGTAGTTGACAATGAGCCAGGTCTCAATGAGTCGTTTCAGAGATATAAAGGTGCGAAGTTTTTCCAAGATGGCGCCTGTACCACGTGAGCTATGACGTCATAATAATCATTAAAATATTCCACAGGAGGAGGCGCTCCTATGGTGAAAATTTCATGTCAATCGGACCAACGTTTGCCGAGAACATGATTTTTTTTCAATGCAGACACGTACGGCACACGGCACACGTACGTACCTGAATGCTTAACCCCGATTTTCGCTTCGCGAGCGCAGGGTAAATATTGCGATGGTCTCAATTACTGTTTGCTCGATTCTGTTTTTGCCACTGGTGTCTGGATCTGGATCCGGAAATGAAGCAGAATCGAATCGGCTTGTTAAGTCCTTGGTGTCCTTGTGTTTTATACTTCTCCCACCCCCCCCCTCCCTCCCCCCTCCCCCACTCCCTCTCCCCCCCTCATTCACACGCCTCCTCACCCCAAGCCCTCTCCCTCCCACACATCTCCCTGCTCTTAAATGTTGTGTGCTCTCAAGTGTTTGTGTGCTTCCCCTTCTCTTGTCTTCCGCTCCCTCTTTTTATATATTTTGTTTGTCTGGTTGATTTGTTTGTGAAGTAAATGAGTTTCACGAGCCTCGATTCAGTATACAAAAAAATAATAATAATCCACCAAGTTTTCTTACAATCCATCCACAACTTTTTGAAATATCATGTTATATATCGTTTTTGGTCCTATCTCTCAATGGTGAAAACTCACTTAAATAATTAAAAAATTCTCGTATCCCGGTCCAGGATATAATCTTCACCAAAATCTAATCAATTGGTCCTTGTCATACCACCCAACCTGTCCAACAAATTTTTGTCTCAATCTGTCCGTAACCTTTTTGAGATATCTTACTCACAGACAGACAGACAATGGGCTGGTGATGAAGATTTTGAGATTATGGACGGATTTGGTCGAAACTTGGTGGACAGGTTGGGTGCTTGACAAGAACAAGCCCATTCGATTTTGGTTTAGGTCTGGATCCAGAACCGACCAATCAGTGGATACAAAATATAAACTGTTCAACCTGGCGGAGGTATGCGCTCCACCGAGTGCCGTTCTAGTTTTCCGATTAAAACAGCATCCATAAGTGAAAATGAACTCTTTTTTTTCTTCTTTGGTTGAAGTCGGTTTGTCTTTTTGTGTGATTAATGTTCGCTCTTTCACGAGCCTCGATCTTGTATACAAGAAAAAAGAAAAAAAAAGTCACAGAGTTGAGGACTTGAAGTCACATTTTACATTTTGCGGATGTTCCATGGGTCGCTGCTGGTATTCTCAAACAAAAAGGTTTGTTGAAAATTTTATGACAAAAGCTCAAATGGTAAAAATGTTATGGCCCAGACAGACAGACAGACATTATCATTATGTACCATCATTATTATTATAATTATCACTATTATAATTATCATTATCACTCTGGGGTTACTGAAGAAGCCCTGAACACTTTTGATCATTTTCGCTACCGAGAAATAAACACTACGGGAAGGGGTCTCCATGTAATCACAATTTTCCTGTAGCCACCACATTCCTAGAACTCCAAGGCGGAAAAAAAAATCACACCCGTGTCCGAAGGAAGCGGTTCATTTTGGTATTTTTAATATGAAATGGGAAAAGCCTAGAAACGAACGAAACCCTTTAGAATAACTCTTTAGAACACATGAGAATTACCCTTTAGAACGCGCAAGAATTACCCTCTAGAACTACCCTTTAGAACCCATTAAAATTACCCTTTAGAACCTTCTAGAATTACACTTTAGAACCCATTATAATTACCCTTTAGAACCCTCTAGAATTACCCTTTGGAACCCATTATAATTACCCTTTAGAACCCTCTAGAATTGCCCTTTAGAACCCTCTAGAATTACCCTTTGGAACCCATTATAATTACCCTTTAGAACACTCTAGAATTACCCTTTAGAACCCTTTAGAATTACCCTTTAGAATTACCTTTTAGAATTACCCTTTCGAACCCTTTAGAATTACCCTTTAGAACCCTTCAGAATTACCTTTTAAAATTACCCTTTGTAATTACCTTTTAGAATTATCTTTTAGAATTACCCTTTAAAATTACCCTTTGTAATTACCTTTTAGAATTATCCTTTAAAATTACCCTTTGGAATTATCTTTTAGAATTACCTTTTAGAATTACCCTTTAAAATTACCCTTTGTAATTACCTTTTAGAATTATCCTTTAGAATTACCCTTTAAAATTACCCTTTGGAATTACCTTTTAGAATTATCCTTTAGAATTACCTTTTAGAATTATCCTTTAGAATTACCCTTTGGAATTATCTTTTAGAATTACCTTTTAGAATTACCCTTTAAAATTACCCTTTGTAATTACCTTTTAGAATTACCCTTTAAAATTACCCTTTGGAATTATCTTTTAGAATTACCCTTTAAAATTACCCTTTGTAATTACCTTTTAGAATTACCCTTTAAAATTACCCTTTGTAATTACCTTTTAGAATTATCCTTTAGAATTACCCTTTAAAATTACCCTTTGGAATTACCTTTTAGAATTA
>NC_136268.1:1187500-1317500 GCF_964187855.1 Myxine glutinosa | reverse complement strand
AAAGGGGAAGGTCGGTTCTACAGAGTGTTGTTTACAGACAATGGGACTAGGGAATGGGGGATTGGGGATAGTTGGGGAGTATTGGGGAAATAGGGGAATATTTACAAGCGGATATGGAGGCCAAAATGCCATATCCGCAACAATATATTGAGAAGAATTTTTTATTAATATCCATAAATAGTCCAAAGTATAATAATTAATATTGGCTACAACCGATTTCAGTACAAAAATCATGTTTTAATTTCAAATTGTGTCAATTCATAACGCATAATATCTGATGAATGTTTGTAAATGTAATGTTTATGTTTGGATAATTTAATAATAGTCATGCTATCTTTTCTGTTTCAGATGTCCAGGTCCAGGTGCTCTACAGAGATCTGGCTAATCGGACCACGTTCAGCTGAACTGAAAGGCGCCAAATTACCGTCTAAGCGCGAGATACTTTCCGTCTTGTTCCATCATCATCATCATCTTACAAATAAAAAGTCTCTACATGAGAGCGCGACTGTAGTTACGGATGAAATTCTGCTCTTCTGGCAAAAAGCAAGATTTCCCCACAGACAGCGTTATCATGTAATACGGGCGATATAACAAATTGTCGAACAATGGAAAAAATTGAAGAAGAATAAAGAAAACAAGGCGAAGCGGCTCAGCGAAACTCGTAGAGAAAGAGACACAATTTGCGGATAGTCTGGATAATCTGTTCGATATTGCCCACCAGGATGCCTTGAAGATGATGACAATAGAAGAGGATATACAGTTTCTCTTGGCGCAACGTGAAACGGGACGGCGAGGCTGCATGGGTTCAGTTGACGCGACATTAACAAGAAAAGAAGAACGAACAGCTAAACGCAAATGTGCCGCGAAATCACTCTTCACTAAAGAAAGTATGCGAAAGCAAGAAGATAGTCAGAGTTCGATCTTGCAAGATTCCCAAAGCAGCGAGGAGGACAACACGAACACATGTACCAGTACGACGTATGAAATAACTGAATCCGAGCGGAAGAGACGTAAAACTATTTTAAGTCCGGATCTAACTATCGTATTTGATCGTACAAAAGTCAGTGACCGTAGTGCAACGTATATTGTGGCTACAGCAGTTAAAAGTCTAGGCGAAAATTTGGAAGATGTAGTATGCAGTCGCTCAACGATTCGTCGCAAAAGAATTGAATTCAGGAAAAATGTCGCGAGCAGGTTGAAAGATGACTTTGCGCCATCCGTGCCATTGGTCGTTCATTGGGATGGGAAAATGTTATGCGACATTACTGGAAAAGAAACCGTAGACCGTCTTCCGATACTTGTAAGCGGTGCAGACGTCAATCAACTATTGGCTGTACCTAAACTCGGAGCAGGCACAGGCGAAGTAATGGCTACAACAGTGAAGGAAACAATAGATGACTGGGGTATATCGGATAGTGTTGCAGCGATGTGCTTCGATACTACCAGTTCCAACACAGGATGTCGTTTGGGCGCGTGCATATTGCTTGAACAGAAATTGGGCAAAGATTTGTTGTATTTGGCCTGCCGTCATCATATTCACGAGATAGTTCTCGAGGCGATATTTTCATGCGCGATGGGTCCCTCGACTGGTCCGGACATTCTACTCTTCAAGCGTTTTCAAACGAAATGGTCATTCATTGCTAAAGATGATGTACAATGTGCGACAACTGACGACGAGGCTTTAAATCATGTGACAGACGTAGCAGATGCCATAATAACCTTCGCCAATGAACAATTGTTAATACAGCAACATCGTGACGACTACAGAGAGCTCCTTGAGTTGACCATCATATTCTTGGGTGGAGTTCCTCTTCGTGGCATCAAAATCATGGCTCCTGGTGCCCTTCATCGTGCCAGGTGGATGGCGAAAGCCATCTATGCACTCAAAGTTTGGATGTACCGAAAACAGTTCACGTTGACTAAAAGGGAGGATGTCGCTTTGCGCAATATCTGTGTGTTTGTTGTGAGAGTGTACGTGAAAGCTTGGTTTGTCGCCCCATCGCCGATTCTTGCACCATCTCAGGATCTCGCATTTCTCAAACAACTCGATCAGTACAAGGATATTAATTCAGAGATGGCGAAGGCCGCAGTGAACAAGATGTTGCGTCATTTGTGGTACCTGGGAGAGGAGCTTATCGCGTTGGCATTCTTTGATAATTCTGTGTCATCAGACACTAAACGAAAGATGGTGACTGCAATAAAGACATGTGACGAAGGAGTAGAGCCTAGTAAAAAAGCTGTAATTGACCACAAAGTAATTGCAGACAAAAGTTTGGAAGATTTTGTTATATCAAATACAAACCGATTTTTTAAGGCTCTGAATTTGTCTTCATCATTTTTGGAGATAGACCCAGATAACTGGGAGACCAATGACGCGTATCAAAGAGCGAGAGCAATTGTGAGTGAAATGAAGGTTGTAAATGACATTGCCGAGCGCGGAGTGGCGTTGATCACGGAATACAACAAATTACACACATGTGACGAAGAACAAAAACAGTATCTTTTGCGCGTCGTCGCCGATCACCGTCACCGATATCCAGACTGTAGTAGAAAGGCCCTCGCGCAATAATTCCTGTATGTATACAACAACAACAACAACAACATGCATTTTAAGGCCATGTTCCCTGCTAGAGCGGGGGTTAGCCAATTCCTGTATGTATGTACTATGTATATTAGTTTACATCATGTACATGTAGTTTATTTACTGTCTTCTAAAGTTGTTATTGAATGTCAAATTTAGTCTCTGAATTTTAAACACAAGTATACAAAGTCGCACATTATACTTACAGTAATACTGACATGCAAGTAGTGATGCTTGAATTAAAGCGGTTTGTCTTAAATATGACGTATTGTGTATAGACCAGTTAGTATAATTCGTAATACAGACACATGAGTTTATAGAGTATTATTAAACTGTATTTTTCCTGCAATATACCATGGCATAACACTAAATTGAAACGTTTTAAAATATTTTTTACTGTACCGTATCATATCATATCATATCTGTATCATATCCTCTCGACACGTTAAAATAGCGCCAAACGACAAAACTTTGAACCCCGGTAGCAACCTCTAAATATTGTTACAGACACGACTTTGATGTTAAGGTGGGCCGAGCGGAATGGCCGTCGTGTCCGCACAAATTACCCGATTGTACTCGAACGTTGACGGAGCCGCGTTACGCTGGCTCAATAAGAAAAAGAAGACACCCGGCTGGGTTATAATGACAGACACCAATGTTTCGATTCTCAATTATATTCGTACGGAAAAGGTTAGATTACAGGGGCTAGAGGTATATCACAGGAAGACAAGCACTTAGACACACTCTTATATTAACCCCGGACAGACGACAGGTAAACGGGACAACGGCTGACTCACACGGGGGTTGATGGCAGGAAAGGCAGGCAGTCGATGGCTCAAGGTGCACTCTTGGCTCAAAGACAGGGTCGACCCGGTCCGGTCCAGAGATGCGGAAGGTTGCACAGCGCTCGAGGTGGTAACGTTCTTTCACAGGCGGGTTCTCTTCCTCTCAGCGATCGTAGGCAACGTTCTTTCTCCAGCTGGGGGCGCATCTGACGTCACATCCGGCGCGTGGCCGCGTATATCCGGCGGGGAGTGACACGCCCTCGGCTCGTTAGCTCCGCCTCGTGGAATCGGCACGTTGCTTCTCATTGGGTGCGTGCGGGGGGTTTACCAGGCTCCGCCCTTGACGAGGAGCTGACAAGGAGCCCCTTCGTGGTAACCCCGTGGAGCGCATGGTCTGGAGCGCATCGTCTGGAGCGCATTGTCGATGGCGGCGAACCGAGCCGGTGGGAGGACGCACACTCCCCCCCGCGCAGCGCCGTGCCCCTCTGTTGTTGTAGACGGGGAAGAAGATGGGAGGAGGTATGGAAAAGGTCCTAAACTCACTACTGATGCCATATAATCACATTCTGGTGCAACGAAGAGTCATAATTAATGGAAACGAGGCCTTAACTGACATAGACTAAGAATAACTAGCAAGATGTCCGAAAGTTGTCTACGTGTGGTGCGGTGGACCTGGGCACGACATTTAATGGGGGAATAAGGGGAAGGTCGGCTCTACTGATTGTTGTTTACATGCAATGGGACTAGGGAATGGGGGATTAGGGAAAGTTGGGGAGTATTGGAGAAAATAGGGGAATATTTACAAGCGGATATGGAGGCCAAATTCCATATTCGCAACATTGCACCCTTCTCTACCCTCGGGGCGTCCCGACCCGATAAATTTTTACCTACTTTAGTGTGGCACGCAATGTAGTTCCCTCTACTATTAACTCTACCCTGAGTGCGACAGTTTTATAGATATTCACAAATGAGTAAATATGTCCCCCTGCGACGTTGCACCCTTCTCCTCACAGAAACACACCCACAGGATAACCGAATCCGGAAAGAATTCTCAAACTAAACATACAGCCGGTAGGGAGCATTATTTACAAGATTACGCTGATATCTACACTACGATCCAGGACCTGTTTTTGGAGGAACACATGCAGATGTTATGCATAGAGAGAGCGCGCTTGCCAGCATCGATACACCAACCCACGAGTGCTCTGTGGCCGACGGCCTTTAATAACGTGCAGAGCACCCTTTCCCAGCATCAAAAGCACCACCCCACCACCAATCGGTGCAGTCACCATTGTTCATTGGAATAAAAATAAATTCGACAACCCCTAACCCTGCAGGTGTCTCTTGCTCTTCTTGTGGTGCACTTGGTGTTAACTAAAAGTGGTTCACCTGTATGGCATAGGTGCCACGTTGACCCATAGGTCCATCCCCGGGTGGTGCTTGGCCGCAAACGAACTGCGGTCCATTGTGGGTGGCCACAAACATTGCGGTCCATATGGTGTATCGATCCCGGCAGCAAACAGCGAAAGTGCAGGCCCACAACTGCGCAGCCAGCACCTCTCTCTCCTCTCTCTCTACCCCAAAGCCAGATCCTCGGAGGTGGGAGACAAAAGAAGCAGACAAGTGAGTAAGGTGGTAAGGGCGCAAAAGTGCACGCAATGTAAGGTGATGCACACTGGGGGCACATGGGAACCAGGTGAGACAGGTACGTTCCTATCGTACGCCCCCCCCCCCCCCCCACCAGGTAACCTACATGGCCCCTCCCTTACCCCTTACTGTATCCACAAAACACAACACTACCCATAAACATCTACTTTACAAATCAACAAACATCCCTACTGTCTTCCCCGTTCCTCCCATATACCAAATTCGTCTTCTCTCCCTCCTAACCAATCAAATTTGCCATTTTCAACTCTCATCAAAATTTGCCATCTCCAACTGCACATCAAAATTTGCCATTACCAATTCATCATCAGTCCCTCCTACGGAGGGAGAGATGGAATCACCCCAATGTCTCATCCACGTCGTGATGCGTCTCACAAATCCACACAGCGATTCATCTCCTGCAACAAAACAAAGAAAACACAGGTGTGGAGTCATCATCATCACCACAGGTAAGTGGCTGCGTATGGTGCGACAGGTTCATCAATCCTAACTATTTCCTAAATGACTTTAACAACTTTACACTACCCGGGGTCTTTCTCCGGCCAAACCATTGGCCCTCTTACACCATGGGTTCTAAAAACCAATTCCCATTGGCCAAACTGTGGTGCTTTTCAATTTGGGGTCTCACTCCCCCGATTCATCTCCCGGTGCCCTCGCACAATTTCTGGGCTGTGGCGTGTACCTCTCCCAGTGGGTCTACCCACCTGCACACCTCCACCACTGCGGTTGCCTCCGAGCTTACCTGCTCCTTACCCTAACCTAACTACCTGGGGAAGGCCCTCTGGCACTCTCCCCACTCGGTGCCCTCTCTGGCACTGGGCTACCCGGGTCCATCCTCCGGATCCTCGGGCCCCATCCACAACTCTACCGGCTCCCAGAGCCCACCTGCGGCCTCACCTGGCCGACATCCTCACAGTGGTGGAGTGCCCAACCAACTACACACACTAACAGGCTACACGCCCAGCCATTTCCACAACACTAATGCACCCATCCACAATACCATTCTGCAACCGCACCACAAATGCCAATATCCAACCACAATTTACCTGCACCCTCTACCTAACACTTACACTACCCGCCCCGGGTACTCGTGAAAGGGGTCCACTCTTCCCCCATCCACTCCTTCGCACCATGCACACCACTCCGTACCACTTACTCCAACTCTCTCCACACACCTGTACCTGCACACCTGTGCTCTCACACCTGGTGCCACCTGCACCCTTCTCTCCCCAAGCGCATTCGCGCTGATCCACACACTCACTACTCATACACTGCTCCACACACCTGTCCAGTTGCACACCTGTGCAATCACACCTGTTCAATTCTCACACACACAGCATCATCTCAGCTAACTACTCCCCTCTGAAACTTGCGCTTCCCAGTCGTCCCTTTAAACTATTGCGCTCCCACGTCATTATCATCCACACTAATCTACCTGTGTCCCCACTACAGGTATCAGTCACTAACTAAACTTAACGTCACCTAATGTCATCTTCTCTAGATCCCTATCAATATAACCTAACCCACCCGGGCTAGTTTCCACTGCCATCAACCCCATAAGCTATAGCTCCTTTGCCCCACATGGGAAGGATGGTGGATTTGCCATCCCACCACATCGGGGGTCTCTCACTACCAATTTTGCACATCAAATTTCAATAAATCAAAAATTTGCCAATCACTGCCCATCATCTGCCAATCACTACTGCCAATCCCTTGCCAATCATCAAATTTTGTTTTTCTCCAATTTTGGGTCCAAAACACTAACCTCATCACCCAGTCGACTCACTAATACCTCTCGGTGCGCCAATCCCTGTCCAAAGCCCGGCTTCGTAAAGCCAAGCAATGGATGCTGGTTGTTTTGTGCCAGCGGCTGGATGCGTCCGGCACTCGGTGCAGGGACGGGGGCTTACCCGGGCCGAGATCCCACGCATCACCTCGGCGTGGAGCCATCCAATGTCCCGATCTCGACCTGCCGGCACGTCTCACCAAAAAGTGGTCGCCATGACGACCCTTTCTATCGGGCTGCCAGCTCCGCCTAGTGGAGCACGGACGCGGCCGTTCAAAGCGAGGCCCAGCACGCACCGAGGGCCCGCTTCGGCTAAAAGTCGCTCTAACCTCTAACCCGTGTAACGTCGATGCTTCACCTGGACGCTTACACCCCGCAGCCCGTTCCTTGCTCACACATCCAGCTGTGCCCATGCTCCTCGTACCGTTCCTTACACACCCAGGCACACCCATTCCACTCACAGCCTTGGTCACACACCTGACCACCGAACACTTTGGCACACATTCGTTGCTCGCACACCTCACCAATACACCGCTTCGCGCCCCCTCCTCGGTCACCTCCTCTGTGACAATCACAGGTGTGCCCTCATTGCAACTCCAGCGTGCATTCCCACTCACGCTCTACCATTCCAGGTGTGCATCCTTCCATCCCAGGTGTACATCCTCGCTCACCTGTCACAACCAACTCCCTCTCCTTGTCACTCTCACTACTTCCACCTCCATTCCTGACAACGCACTCGCCCTTACTCCCGACAGCGCACTCTTTCCTCATGCACCTGTCCGTTACACACCTTTCTCGCGCACACTCTCCCGTTACACCCTCTGTAACACTCACCACAGGTGTGCATTCTTCCTTACTTTTGACAGCGCACTCTTTCCCCATGCACCTGTCCGTCACACACCTCTCTCGCGCACACTCTTGCGCACCCTCTCCCATCACACCCTCTGTAACACTCACCACACCACGCTTCCATGTGCCCCCTCGCACACGCGCTACGACCGACTCACTCTCGCCAGCACCCTCACTCCTTGGCACGCACTTTTTCCTCACACACCCCAGAGTCGGACTTTCTCGCACACCTCCTTTTTCGCACACCAGACCTGTCGCACACTTCACCAACGGCCTCTCACGAACACCCGGGTCTATCTCGACCCCCAAGCCTCTTAAATCACCTGGCGCATCATACGCACGACCATATTGGTCACCACTTACACCGGGTCCTCTTCCTCTTCGCTTCTCCTCCATCACCTGCGAATCCCTCATCCGGTTAACGAGCACATCACGATCCAAACACAGACTTTGGACCAATTCTTTTATCTCCTCTTTTATCTCTTTGTTATCCCCTCTCCGTCGCTTCTTAATTTCGCTCACCCCTTCTTCCACTTCTTCTAATTTGTGCCTCACCTCTTTTATTCCCCGGTACGTCTCCTCAAGCTCGTCCTCCAAGGCTACCTTGACCGTTTCCATGTGCGTCCTCACCTGCCGGTCCTTCGTCTCCATTACCTCTATCACCTCGTCCAACCTCGTTGTCAGTCCCTCACGTACCATCTGACATTCCCTCTTCGTCGCTACCAAGTCGTTTTTTATGTCGTTTTGTGTCGCTTTTAAACCTCCTAATACCGCAGTGTTCCTTTGAACCTGCTCCACTAACTCCGTTTGTCCCACCGTCAGCTGCTCCACCTCCTGCGTCAACTCCTCTATACCACCTTGCAATTTTACAGTCCCCTTTCTCACCTCTTTCTCCATGCGCTCCTTACAGTGCCTCACCTCCTCGCGCACTCCTCCGACCTCCTCACTCACTCCTCTTCTGATCTCCTCTCCCATCACTTGCATCTCCTGCTCAGATGCCACCCTCATCTGCTCCATTTCCTCCCTGTGAGCATCCAGTTTGGTTTCTACCCCCATTCTGACCCCCTCTATCTGCTGCCCCATTTGGTTAACTTCCCTTTCCGCTTGGTCCCTCATGTCCCTCAATTTGCCTTCCATGGTGTTTTCTAACCCCTCTAACCCATTTTTCACTCCCTCTATCTGATTCTCCTGGGCAGCCATTCTATTTTCTACCCCCTCTAACCGCTTTTGCATCCCTTCCATTTGATTCTCTTGAGCGGCCATTCTGTTTTCTACCCCCGTTAACCCCTCCTGTATTTCCCCTAATCTATCGTCTAATTTCCCAAATTTCATGTCTAATCCCTTAAAATTATTGTCTAATCCCTTAAAATTATTGTCTAATCCCTTAAAATTATTGTCTAATCCCTTAAAATTATTGTCTAATCCCTCACTGGTACCCCTCGCTTCGTCCCTCATTACCCACAATTGCTCACCCTGAGCATCCATCCGGTTCCCCATTACCCCCAATTGCTCACTCTGAGCATCCATCCGGTTTCCCAATCGCTCACCCAATCGCTTTCTATCAGCCCTCATTTGCTCACAATTCTGGGCCATAAGGGCCTTCATTTGTATCCAAAACGAGTTCAAATCCATCGGGGGCGCTGCCACGGTTGCCGGCGCGGTGCCCAGCGAGGCGCCATTTTGCGTGCTTGCTACCCTCGCTGTTTCGCTCTCCTCACGTGTCTCAATTTGGTCCTGGACCGACCCTGCTTCACTCTCCCCTACCGGACCCCAGCCGTCTTGATCCGCCATAGCGCGACTTGCAAAATTCGAGTTTCGTAAAACAAATCCAAATTTTGCTGTTATAATTTCGTCGAGCGCAGTAACCGCGGGACCGCGCTCCGGATCGATTTGGTCGAGCGCCGTACGCGCTCCGGCTCGATTTTCCCTCCCAAAATTTGGGCCTAACTAATTTAGTCCCGGGTCCGAATCTCACTCCTCGACACCAATTGTTACAGACACGACTTTGATGTTAAGGTGGGCCGAGCGGAATGGCCGTCGTGTCCGCACAAATTACCCGATTGTACTCGAACGTTGACGGAGCCGCGTTACGCTGGCTCAATAAGAAAAAGAAGACACCCGGCTGGGTTATAATGACAGACACCAATGTTTCGATTCTCAATTATATTCGTACGGAAAAGGTTAGATTACAGGGGCTAGAGGTATATCACAGGAAGACAAGCACTTAGACACACTCTTATATTAACCCCGGACAGACGACAGGTAAACGGGACAACGGCTGACTCACACGGGGGTTGATGGCAGGAAAGGCAGGCAGTCGATGGCTCAAGGTGCACTCTTGGCTCAAAGACAGGGTCGACCCGGTCCGGTCCAGAGATGCGGAAGGTTGCACAGCGCTCGAGGTGGTAACGTTCTTTCACAGGCGGGTTCTCTTCCTCTCAGCGATCGTAGGCAACGTTCTTTCTCCAGCTGGGGGCGCATCTGACGTCACATCCGGCGCGTGGCCGCGTATATCCGGCGGGGAGTGACACGCCCTCGGCTCGTTAGCTCCGCCTCGTGGAATCGGCACGTTGCTTCTCATTGGGTGCGTGCGGGGGGTTTACCAGGCTCCGCCCTTGACGAGGAGCTGACAAGGAGCCCCTTCGTGGTAACCCCGTGGAGCGCATGGTCTGGAGCGCATGGTCTGGAGCGCATTGTCGATGGCGGCGAACCGAGCCGGTGGGAGGACGCACACTCCCCCCCGCGCAGCGCCGTGCCCCTCTGTTGTTGTAGACGGGGAAGAAGATGGGAGGAGGTATGGAAAAGGTCCTAAACTCACTACTGATGCCATATAATCACATTCTGGTGCAACGAAGAGTCATAATTAATGGAAACGAGGCCTTAACTGACATAGACTAAGAATAACTAGCAAGATGTCCGAAAGTTGTCTACGTGTGGTGCGGTGGACCTGGGCACGACATTTAATGGGGGAATAAGGGGAAGGTCGGCTCTACTGATTGTTGTTTACATGCAATGGGACTAGGGAATGGGGGATTAGGGAAAGTTGGGGAGTATTGGAGAAAATAGGGGAATATTTACAAGCGGATATGGAGGCCAAATTCCATATTCGCAACAATATCAACCAATCTTTATGAAAATTCACATATGTCATTTTCTCATCACTGGTAACAATATTTTAGGGTGAGACATTAACATTTACAAAAAAAATTATTTTGGACCACCCTAGTGTGTGTGTGTATGTGTGTGTGTGTGTGCGTGTGTGTGTGTGTGCATGTGTGTGTGCGTGCGTGTGTGTATGTGTGCGTGTGTGCATGTGTATGTGTGCATGTGTATGTGTGCGTGCGTGTGTGTGTGTGCATGTGTGTGTTTGTGTGTGTGTGCGTGTGTGTGTGTGTGTACTGTGTGTAGTGTGTGCGTGTGTATATATATTTGTTAGCGCTTGCTGTTAGGCAGTCATTACAACAAATGTATAGATCTTTGTTAGTTTATTATGCTGTATTTTATATCTTTCCCAATTTCATCCTTACTCTAACTTCATGCCTAAATGACTTCAATAAAACACTGGAGCGAGGTGGGCTGTTCCCTCACTCCCATGTCTTTCTTCAATGGAGTTTGACATGTCTGTCTAAATGTGTACAGTTACATGTAAGAAGGATAGTACACGTTCAATAAAAGATCAATTGAAATGTATATACAGCATATTTTTTGCAGAGAATGGGTGTTCTATATAATTCTTCAGATGCTCTAGAGAACACGTCTATATAACATTTCTATAGTACTATCGTGGGACTACATTGTGTGGTGAACACCGCAGGGTGACACAGATGACCAAACGAGCTTAACACTCCACAGATGACCAGATGACACAGATGTGACACAGATGACCAAACGAGCTTAACACTCCGAGGCGTTTAATTCAATGGCATACCTTCGTTACACGTGAGGGAAAGAAGGCCGAAGAGCTTACCTTCACGAGTCCAACCGACGTCCTCGACCCTGCAATAAATCAACTCAAACGGACACGGAATTAAAATGTACAAAAATATGCCGGCTTCATTAACAGAAGGCCGGTAACAGAATAAAACATGGCAAAACTAAATTCCTAACTGGAGCGCTCCCACACAGACCTGTATACAGACAAGGGATAAAATAACTGGAAAATAAATATGTGTAGTTTGTGGCACTTAGCTCAAATCGGCTGGTGTATCTCGTAAGGAATCGTCAAAGATCGTCTGAGGCCTTGGCGGGAACCACACGCTTTTCCACGCAGCGCGTTGGCGGGAAAACCAGCCCTCCGTGCACAGTTCGCTCTTCCGGCCGCGCTTATCTTTGTCGTCCTCGCGCGGGAAACTGCAGCTCTCGGTCCGCAGCTCTTCCTCCTCATGATCACTATGAAGATGTCAGAACACAACTGCCCATGATGAATCTTCCTTGTGCAAGAGCCAATAAGCGACCGTTCGCTATGGGATCCAGAAAGAGAAGGCAAAATGTCGGCACTCGACCGTTCACCACCAGTTCCAAAACGAGAAAGGAAAAATGTTGATGCCGAGAGAGAGCTTTTCGGCGACCATTCACCAACAAAGTCCAGACCCAAGAGAGAAGATGTCCGCCGTCCTAATTATTTTGTACTTGAGGCTCTGACGTCATCCCACGACGTCTCAGTCTCCGCTCACATCAGCCAGTCTCATCTTACCAGTCCTGTGTCAATCAAATCCCAGACCAATCACTGCTCTTCAAGGCATGGCCTCATGAACCTGCCTGTGCTTGTGTGCTCACCAAGTCGGTGTTATCAGCAGTAGTAGATGCCTGGTTTCCGGTTGGTTTTTAATTAGTGTGGTTAATGGCCGATTTCTTACTACGTGTCTGTAGTGCGGTGTCATAAGGAACACAGGAAAAGTTTACAGAGGCAATTACATACAGGGGATTTATTTACCCATAATCCCTCGCTAATTAACAAACCCCACCCCTCTCATGGGGACGAAGATACACTTACAAGACATCCGGTCTACACAAATTTCCTACTTATGATACATCGAGGTTTCTTCTTCTTCACGACAGTCAGAGCACACTACCTATGCAATCTACCTGGCTCTAAGGTAATCATTGTCTACCCCTCTACAAACGTAACAGTACTTTAGGACCAAATTCTATGGAACTGTTCCATAGAAATTGTGTATGAAATTTATATCGATGTTCTATAGAACCTGTCTATGGAAATTATATCGTGCTTTAGGACCAAGGCCTACAGAAATTCTGGAGAAACTATCGACTTTTACTATCGATTCTATCTCTATAGAAAATTTCTATGGAACAGTTCTATAGACCTTGGTCCTAAAGTACTATAGAATTTCCATAGACAGATTCTAGGGAACATCTATAGAAATTTGAGTGTTATGATACAAGGATAAACATTGAAACTTTACAGAGGGAACCATTTGGTGCATCATACATGTGCCATGTGCCATACCCACACGTCATGAACTCGACCTTTAGATTTACTTGGCCTACTCACATTCACATATACACACAATAGCCTACTCTTTATCTAAAGCTACCTTGGGATCTCTAGCATCCCAAAAGTGAGAACTTTAATGTTCACGTCCATGTCCAAAGGACGGTGCTCCGAGATGCAGCACCCCTGGCATGTGTTCACGAGGATATCGCATCATCGTTCGGTTCATCCAAACACCAAGTAATAATGTACCATGAATGATTTCACCCCATCGATGAAAGGGAAAAGCAATCCGTAATTATAAAACAAATTAGCATGTTCATAAAACATGGGTTGGTTTTAATTGAAGGCCCCTCTGGCTGGATTACCAGCGAAAGTCAATTACCAAGACTGGAGCCAATATAACACAAGGCTAATGTCCCATGCTTTGGTGTAATTAAGGAACATAATGTCTAACTCTGATAAAAGTAAATAGGAATAATTTTGTTGAATGCAAATTCCTCCTCCTTGTGCATGCCATACAGGGCCCCGAATAGCATCATTGGCTGAGGGTGCGGCTGTGCCACTGATACAACACCTTATGTAGGTTAGGACAGGAATTTGGAATTCGATCAAGGTGCTTGTGATTGAGTTATGAATGATGGACGATTGTATCCTTGTGATTGATGGATGAATGAATCCTTGTGATCCAATGATTTCCAGAAAGGGCCAAAACAACACTCAGTAACATGAAATCCAGCATAATTGCAGGTAGTGCAAACAGGTGAAAGCAAGGCTATGGTATCGGACAAAGGAGATGTAATCCTGTACGTCAAGGGACCAAGAAATGCTACAATGTCATATGGACCAAGCCATCGGTTAGCAAACTTTTTGCTTCCTCCAGGATGTCTTCTTTGTGTCCAGGATTGTCCAGGATGATTTATTCCTTGCCTCTTGAGGTACACTGCATCACCAACAGCAAAAGGCTGACCACATACTTTTCGAATTGTGTAGTGAAGCTACTTCACCTTACCGCACGAGTTGGCCATGTGCTTCTTTACTCGATGAAAAGCTGTTGTTAGTCGTTGGTGCAGCTGAAGAGTCTATTTAACGAGTGTCTGCTCATTGGTTGGTTGTTTCTATGTTCGAGTCCATTGCTTTTGTTGTTGTCATGTTTCGGTCCGTTGTTTTTGTTGTTGTCATGTTTCGGTCCATTGTTTTTGTTGTTGTCATGTTTTGGTCCACTGTTTTTGTTGTTATGTTTCGGTCCGTTGTTTTTGTTGTTGTCATGTTTTGGTCCATTGTTTTTGTTGTTGTCATGGTCTGGTCCATTGTTTTTGTTGTTATGTTTCGGTCCGTTGTTTTTGTTGTTGTCATGTTTTGGTCCATTGTTTTTGTTGTTGTCATGGTCTGGTCCATTGTTTTTGTTGTCATGTTTCGGTCCATTGTTTTTGTTGTCATGTTTCGGTCCGTTGTTTTTGTTGTTGTCATGTTTCGGTCCGTTGTTTTTGTTGTTGTCATGTTTCGGTCCGTTGTTTTTGTTGTTGTCATGTTTTGGTCCATTGTTTTTGTTGTTGTCATGTTTTGGTCCGTTGTTTTTGTTGTTGTCATGTTTCAGTCCATTGTTTTTGTTGTTGTCATGTTTTGGTCCGTTGTTTTTGTTGTTGTCATGTTTCGGTCCGTCGTTTTTGTTGTTGTCATGTTTTGGTCCATTGTTTTTGTTGTTGTCATGTTTTGGTCCATTGTTTTTGTTGGTCATGTTTCGGTCCGTTGTTTTTGTTGTTGTCGTGTTTTGGTCCATTGTTTTTGTTGTTGTCATGTTTGGTCCATTGTTTTTGTTGTCATGTTTCGGTCCGGCAGTTCAATGAGGCACCACCATCTCATGTCATACCCTATTGGGTATGCTCATTGCTCATTGGTTGGTTGTTTCTATGTTCGAGTCCATTGCTTTTGTTGTTGTCATGTTTCGGTCCGTTGTTTTTGTTTCGATGTTTCTACCCCCATTCACCCAACCTTCTTACTTGAGGGGGTTTTGGGGGGGGGGGGTTGTATACAAAATCGAGGTTCATGTCAGAGCTAACACATTGAACATGAAAACATGCACAGACACATAAAACATGCAATGAAGGGAGTGGGAGACAAGAGGAGGAGGGGGGGTGGGGGGGGGGGGGGAGAGGGAACCACACAAGCACAACAACAGTAGAGAACAGGGACATCGGTAGATCTGTGGAAGGGGGAGGGCTGGGAGAGGAATGGAGTGAAGGTGAGCAGAGAGTCTTGATTTTGGCAGTTTAACCATAAGAGGGTTGCTGGCAGATCTTGTGCGACCTGTAGGAATATTTGGGGGACAGAGCATAGATAGAGCTGGGGGAGCAAGGCCGGAGAGGAGTCGGTAGAAGACAGAAAGACCACCAACCTGCCTGCGGGGACGAGCCTCGATGTTGTATACAAAAAAAAAGCGACCTCTGGACTACAATCACATTAAACATGCTTGGGGCATCCTCACGAAGTGTGCTTGTAATCACCATGTCCACACACACTCTCCAGACCAACATGGACATGTCCCTGACCAAGGACCAGCTGCAGGACCCCACAGCGAGAGCCAGAGCTTGTATCGCAGTCGATTTCCGGTGGCGTAATGGTGAGAGCGTCGGCTCGAAGTCCGGGAGGTCGGTGGTTCTAAACCTCGGCCGAGTCACATCAATTGATGTGCAGCGTTTTTTTGGGGATACAAGGTCGAGGCTCGTGTAAGAGCTAACATTAATCACAAAAAGACAAACTGACACATAAAACATAAGATAAAGGGAGCGGGAGACAAGATGGAAACACACAAGTACAACATTTGAGAGCAGGGACATCGGGAGATCTGTGGGAGGAAGAGGACTTGGGGGGAGGGTGGGGTGGGGAGGAGGTATAAAACACATGGACACTGCTCGGACTTCCAGGAAAGAAGTTGGTATTTCAAAAAAGTGGATCTGGGGTGAATTAACGGGGGTAGAAAAGATTTAAAAGGAAAGAGTACATACAATGAATGTTGAGAAGGCAATGGCAAACCACCTAGTATAACCCGTGCCAAGAAACTGCTTCGGCAGCACGAAGCACCAGCTCTGTATATAGTATGGTATATCAAGTCCAAAGTGGTCACATACATTAGTAAGGCCATTTGTGATCATGTAAACTAATCTGTGATCATTTGTAGATTGGCATCGTTAACAAGTTACTTCCTCGTTTCAGACAGCCAGGTTTTCTCACGTTGATGGCGTCGCAAATCCCCACGCTTCCCACGCTTCCCACGCTAAGCAAAGTTGAAACATGGCGAAACCTTCCACCATGGATAGACGGAGCCCATTGCAACATGCCCCCATTTTTTTCAAAAAGTGTGGGGATAAACAACTTTGGTTTTCACCGGCATCAAGTTGGTTTACGGAATGTTCAGATCAACGTGTCGGTTCAGAATGCCTCAAAATTTCAACCAGAATTCCTCGCAACACCTGTTGCTCAATATTTTTGTGAGGTTACCCTCTCACATCCTCACTTACCATATGTATGACACTGTTTCTTAAAATAACGTTAAGGGCAATATGGTAACTTGTGACGAAGCGACCGTATCAGATGGCAACCTCCGAAAAACCACCATGCTGGCAGAACTTCGGTTCATTTCACCTGAAGACAACTCGAGGCACACCTGGTAGGCAATTGGAGGGCACACCTTTGTGCACATATTGCTGAAACGTGAAAACAGAACAATTAAAAGGTTGGAGAGCCATGTACACACACACACACACACACACACACACACACACACACACACACACACACACACACACACACACACACACACACACACACACACATACATACATACACATACACACATATACACACACACATACATACACATACACACACATACATACACATATACACACACATATATATACACACACACACACCACACACACACACACACACACACACACACACATATACACACACACATGCACATATATACACACACACACACACACATACACACACACACACGCACATACACATATACACACACACACACACATACACACACACACACACACACACACACACACACACACACACACACACACACACACACACACACATACACACACACACACTGTGGAAGAGTGAACAAGTTCTTGCCAGCACCCAGAACGAATTACAAATTCATAACCCCATTATCCCCATGATTTAAAAAAATAAAAATTGGGGCAATGCACCTGGGCTCAACTGGTAGAATTAGGGAACCACTGGTAGGCATGGATGGGTGACCCACAAAATATGTAATGAAGAGAGTAAATCCCTATTTTTGTAAGCAAACTCCTGATTATTTTTTTAACATTGTGAGCAAATTTAAGTGCATCACAGGTGATGAAGAAGGTTGTGGTCAACTTTCAACAAAAGTGTGTGTGTCGTTTCAGAGAAGCAAACAAATACCTATTTTGGGGGATCACGACGCCTCTTAACTCCCCAGATCCTGATTTTTTTGTTTTTTAAACTTGGTGAACAAACTTTAGTCCTTCCGGATGATGAAGGTTGTGGTCAGGTTTCGTCGAAATTGTGAGTGTAGTTTTGGAGAAGTTCCGAGTGTTAACATACAGTCGAACTACCTGACTCACTGCCTGAATGACAGGCTGACAGAAACCACACGATGCTAATGTCTCCCCTCAACAATTTTTACCTGTGACATGTCACTTGTCTACAAGACCTTCGCATTCCTGTTGTTGTTGGGGGTTCTTGTTGGGGGTCCATTTTTTAAATGTGCACCCATTGGTCGGACAGCTGCCAGACCACACCCACATCTGTCGTTTGACTCCACCCACCATAGCACCAAATGAAATAGTATGGCTGCCATATTGGTTTTCTAGTGGGCCTAACACATTAGGCCTGTAGGCCTCTGCTAATTATACACAGCCCGGGTTTGTTGCATCAGATTTCCATTGGCTTTGTTTGGTTCGCATGTTATTGACAATTTGTGACCCTGAAAAATCGAATCCTATGTCAAATAACAGTCAGGTTTAATCAACCTGTCAGAACGCACATTGCATCAGAACGCACGGCAATCAAGTGTTACGTTATGCAAATTACTTTAAAAAAAGATCGTGTTCCGTAATTTTTAAACCTAATTTTTTGGAGTTAAGCAATCCTTGACCATGTGACGAATCAGCTCGTTCTGATATCACTGTGGGAAAGGTGACATTGTAGCGGCTGCCGCTGGGGTTTCACAATCGCCTTGCACCTATCAAGGACGCGGAGCGATCACCATGCCGGGCTCGTCCAGGACGCCCGGGCAGGCCCGCGCTCAACTTGCCAGGCCTCGGTCGGGACGCCCGGGCATGCCCGGGCATGCCCGGGCAGGCTCGCCCTCAACTTGCCAGGCCGCAGCCAGGACGCTGGGACACGCCCCCTGGCGCCGGGCCTGGGCAAACCCCCTGGGTTAATAGATATATATTGCTGACCGATAAACGGGTTTTCAGAGTGCCTGAGTGTTTGATTTCAATAAAGCAACTCAGATGAATTCCAGCTTTTTGTCGCGTCCATTCTTCTGATCGACGTGGGAGCCCCAGCTCCTTCATTGGTGACCTATCGACATGGACACGGCAGTCGCCCTTAAACTGCCTACCTTCTGGGAGGCTCACGCGGCGGTTTGGTTCGCACAGGCGGAGTCCCTGTTCGCCCTGCGAGGCATCACGGCCGACGACACCCGCTTCCACCATGTGGTAGCTGCGCTCGGGTCGGCTACAGCGGCCCGCGCCCTGAGCCTCCTCGAAAGCCCGCCAGCCGCTGACAAATACGGCGCGATTAAAAAGCTTCTCCTCGATGCTTTCGCCCTCCCATCGGCGGAACGCGCACGGCGCCTGCTCGAACTGCCTGAGCTCGGCGACACGCGCCCTTCCGAGCGAATGGACTACATGCTTTCACTGCTCGGCGAGCACTCTCCGGCATTCCTGTTCCGGGAGCTGTTCTTCCGTCAGCTGCCTAACCCGGTACGCCTCGCCCTGGCAAGCACGACGATCACAGATCCCCGGGCCCTTGCCAGAGAAGCCGACAAGATCTCCGCTGCAGGACGGCGCATCGCAGCGGCGACATGGGACCCACCGCCGTCCGACGCAACAACCATGGCGCCCGAGCACCCGGCACGGTCGACGGCCGAACTGCCGACGCAATTGGCGGCCGCTCTACCGTGCCGACCACCTCCACCCGACCAAGCGTGGTGTTACTATCATGCCAGGTTCGGACAAAAGGCCCGGACATGCCGACCCCCGTGCACCTTCGGCAGGCCGGGAAACGGCCGGGCCGGCGTTCATTACCAGCCATGAGCGCCGGCCATACGGGCAACTTACTGTTCATCACGGATAAAGCGTCCGGACGGCGCTTCCTGTGCGACACCGGCGCCCAACTGAGCGTCATACCCGCCTCTGACCAGGACAGGCAATCCGCGGTTTGCGGCCCCTCCTTAGTTGCGGCCAACAGATCGACTATCCGCACCTTCGGCCCGCGCAACGTCACCCTCTGCTTCGGCGGCCAACGCTTTGCTTGGACGTTTGTAACCGCCAACGTGCCCGTGGCTCTGCTAGGCGCCGACTTCCTCTGCGCACACGGACTGCTGGTGGACGTCCAACGGCGTCGTTTAATCAACGCTGAAACCTTCAGCTCCCTGGTATGCACATTGAGCAGCTCCGCGCCGACCGAGCTGGCATGCACCGTCCCGTCGGCGAACGAGTTTGCTCGCCTGCTCACGGAGTTCCCGGCCCTCACGCGGCCGACGTTTTCGGCCATCGCAGTACGGCATGGGATCGAGCACCACATACCAACCACGGGCCCGCCGGTCTACGCCAGGGCCCGCCGCCTCGACCCAGCCAAGCTCGCCGTAGCGAAGGCCGAATTCGACGCGTTGGAGCACCTCGGCATCGTGCGGCGCTCCGATAGCGCGTGGGCCTCGCCACTGCACATCGTGCCAAAGCCGGGGGGTGGATGGCGCCCGTGTGGCGACTACCGCCGTCTGAATGACGCTACCACCCCCGACAGGTACCCGATCCCGCATATCCAAGACTTCTCCGCCCGTCTGGCGGGACGGGTCATTTTTTCGAAAATTGATCTCATACGGGGATATCACCAGGTACCTGTCAGGGCGGCCGACGTCCCTAAAACGGCAGTCATCATGCCGTTCGGCTTATTCGAATTCTTGCGGATGCCGTTTGGTCTCAAGAACGCGGCTCAGGCGTTCCAGCGCTTGATGGACGGCGTGCTGCGTGACCTGCCGTTCCTTTTCGTTTACCTGGACGACATCCTCGTCGCCAGCACGTCCCGGGCCGAGCACCTCCTCCACCTCCGAACACTGTTCGAGCGCCTCAGCGAGCACGGCCTCATCGTCAACCCGGCCAAATGCCACTTCGGCACGACGGCCGTTGATTTTTTGGGCCACCACATCACCAAGAACGGGGCCGTGCCGCTGCCAACCAAGGTCGAGGCCATCACCACGTTCCCGCGTCCCCGCACCATAAAGGCCCTGCAGGAATTCCTGGGAATGGTGAATTTTTATCACCGCTTCGTGCCCCGCGCTGCTCACCTCATGCGGCCCCTCTACGACGCCCTCCGGGGCAAGCCGGCCAAGCACGACATCGCCTGGTCCGCAGCAATGGATGCGGCCTTCCAACGCTCAAAGCGGGCCCTCGCCGACGCAACACTGCTCGCTCACCCGGTGCTCAACGCTCCCATCGCCCTCACCACGGATGCCTCCGACTACGCGGTGGGCGCCGTACATGAGCAATGGGTGAACGGGGTTTGGCAGCCACTCGCTTTTTTCAGCCGGCAGCTCCGGCCGAACGAGCTCAAATACAGCACGTTTGACCGGGAGCTCCTCGGTCTACACCTGGCCGTCCGCCATTTCCGCCACCTCCTGGAGGGCCGACCTTTCACGGCGTTCGTCGACCACAAGCCGTTGATTTACGCCATGGCCAAGGTCACGGAGCCATGGTCGGCCCGCCAACAGCGCCACCTCTCCGCCGTGTCGGAGTTTACCACGGACATCCGGCACGTCGCCGGCAAAAACAACGCCGTGGCCGACTGTCTTTCCCGGGCCAGCGCGAACGCGGTCCACCTGGGCGTGGATTTTGCGCTTATGGCGGCGGACCAAACCACCGACTCCACAGTGCAAGCCCTCCGGGCGGCGGACACGGGCCTCCGCCTGGCCGACATCCCCTGCGCGGACACTGTCCTGCTCTGCGACGTCTCCCAAGGCCAGCCTCGCCCCATCGTGCCCGTCACCTGGCAACGCCGCATCTTCGCCTCCCTCCACGGCCTTTCCCACCCGGGCCGGAAAGCTTCCCAGAAGCTGGTGTCGGCGCGTTTCGTCTGGCACGGCCTTCGTCGGGACGTCCGCGATTGGACCAGCGCCTGTACGGCCTGCCAACGGGCCAAGGTCCACCGACACACCCAGGCCCCGCTGGCACCTTTCACCGTGCCCGAACGACGTTTCGACCACGTCAACGTGGATCTGGTGGGCCCCCTCCCCCCGTCACGGGGGTTCACACACCTGCTCACCATGGTGGACAGGACCACCAGGTGGCCGGAGGCTGTTCCCCTCGTCTCCACCACCACCGCCGACGTGGCGCAGGCTTTCATCGCCACCTGGGTCGCCCGCTTCGGCGCACCGGCGGACATCTCGTCAGACCGCGGACCACAGTTCACCTCCGAGCTGTGGGGCGCGGTCGCCCGCAACCTGGGGGTCAAGCTCCACCGTACTACGGCCTACCACCCCCAAGCAAACGGGTTGTGCGAGCGATTCCACCGCTCCATGAAGGCCGCGCTCATGGCCGGCCTTCAAGACGGCGGTTGGGCCGACCGGCTGCCGTGGGTCCTTTTGGGCCTTCGCACGGCCCCCAAGGAGGACCTCCAGGCATCCACCGCCGAGCTGGTCTATGGCCAGGTGCTACGCGTCCCGGGCGAATTCGTGCCCGACGCTACCAGTCCCTGGTCCGCAGCTCACCAGCGCTTGGACCTCCAGGAGGCCGCCCGACGGTTTGCCCCCGTGCCGACATCCCACCACGGTGACTCCCAGTCCTACGTCCCCCCAGCACTCCGCACAGCGGAGTATGTTTTTGTGCGTCACGACGCACATCGGTGGCCACTCCAGCCGCCGTACGACGGGCCCTTCCGGGTGCTACGACGGGACGACAAGTCGTTCGTCATCGACATCGGCGGCAGGTCGGACCGGATTACAGTGGACCGCCTCAAGCCGGCGCACGTGGACGTCGACCACCCACCACGGGTGGCCCTTCCGCCGCGGCGAGGCCGCCCCCCGTCCACGGGGCCCCCCACTCGACCGCCCACCACCTCACCGGACCCCCTCCCACGACCCGCCAGGGGTCGCTTCGGCCGGGTCATCAGGACCCCCCTCAAGTTGACCCTGCCGGTGCAAGTCGATTCTGGGGGGACGTGTGTAGCGGCTGCCGCTGGGGTTTCACAATCGCCTTGCACCTATCAAGGACGCGGAGCGATCACCATGCCGGGCTCGTCCAGGACGCCCGGGCAGGCCCGCGCTCAACTTGCCAGGCCTCGGTCGGGACGCCCGGGCATGCCCGGGCATGCCCGGGCAGGCTCGCCCTCAACTTGCCAGGCCGCAGCCAGGACGCTGGGCCACACCCCCTGGCGCCGGGCCTGGGCAAACCCCCTGGGTTAATAGATATATATTGCTGACCGATAAACGGGTTTTCAGAGTGCCTGAGTGTTTGATTTCAATAAAGCAACTCAGATGAATTCCAGCTTTTTGTCGCGTCCATTCTTCTGATCGACGTGGGAGCCCCAGCTCCTTCATTCCTTCAACATGGATGAGAGGTGTCGAGTTAATTCTTTAATATTTAACTTTAATAATAATAATAATATGAATACGCATTGCGTAGAGTGAGAGCTTCGTCGACAATGTTCAGTCGATCGAGTACGCAGCCCTCGCAAACATCTGTAGGCCTGGGCCTAGCTAGGCTTGGTTGTTTGATCTTGGGCTTAGATTTAAAATTCAAATTAATTAAATTGATGGATAGATTGGGATAGAATGCAGGACTTACCTACTGTAGGCTAGAAAGTCGTGACTTCTAGTCGACTGGACCAGGTACGTAGGTCTGACTGGCAGGTACGTACTGAAATCGGTGTACCTGGCTTAAATGAAGTCAGTGTAGCTGGCGGAAAACTGAAATCGGTGTACCTGGCTTAAATGAAGTCAGTGTAGTTGGCATAAATGATGAGCGGTTTCGAATTCAATAATCAGTTCTGTATAGTACTGTATTGTAATTTATTGATTTTAATCACCAGGTGAAAATAATTTATCGGTCGCGCCAGACCAAAGCAAGATCACGTGAGCAAGATGGCGGATCATGGAAGGGACAAGATGGCAGATCATGGAAGGGACATTTCAAATGACAACATGAAATTTTGTTCCCAAGGGAATGGGGAAAACTTTGAATTTTTTTTTTTGTGAAATTTGAAATGAAAGTGAACTTTTGAATGGATTTACATAAAATTTTGAATGGATTTACATATACATGCAATTGGCATAGAGGTTCGCTTACGAAGCTCTCTATAATAAACTAATATAATACATTTTAATTTAACTTTAACATAAGAAATTAACCCACAAACAACAACAACAACACCACCAACAACAGCCAGGACAACTGCAGCAGAATCAACAACGAATTTACGTGTCATAAAAAATCATTTTTCGAGTGTTTTACTTCATTTTACATTCAGCTAACATTTCGTTTGGAAATCAGCGAACATTACCGCTTTACACAAAAAAGGTGCAAAAACAGATCCTTGCAACGACAGACCAATCAGCCTGCTCCCAATAAATCAGCAAAGTCATGGAATCCATCATTGCTTCGGATATCAAATCTTTCCTCTTCTCCAATGGCTTGATCTCTGATCATCAATTTGGTTTCAGACCACATCACTCTACTCTGGCCATGCTGCTTCTGCTGTCTCAACAATGGATGAAGGTGCTCAATGCCAAACAGGAAATCAGAGCTGTCTCCCTTGACATATCACGTGCCTTAGATACGGTCTGGCACCCAGCTCTGCTCACCAAACTCTCCTCCTAAGGTATCCATGGAAATCTCCACGCATGCCTTGCGGACTTCCTCTCTGGTCGTAGGCAACGTGTGACCCTGAATGGATTTCTCTCATCTCCCCTTCCTGTTCAGGCTGGAGTTCCCCAAGGCAGTGTTCTGGGCCCTGTGCTTTTTCTGGTCTTCATCAATGATCTCTCCGACTCTCTGGAAAATCCTCACTATCTCTTTGCTGATGACTCCACTCTCTGCCGCTCCATTCCTTATCCCTCAAATCGGCAGTCTGCAGCCTCCTCACTCTTTGCAGACCAGGAAAAAATCACAGACTGGTCAAACAAGTGAAACATGTCTTTCAATCCTGAAAAATCTCACACTCTTACTATGTCTCTTCGAAAAGACCGTCTGGACAACCCTCCCATCTACTTTCTCAACAATCCTCTCCAATAAGTTCTGTCACTCAAGCTCTTGGGTCTCACTATCTGTCATGATATTATATTTCCTGGGAAAACCACATTTCCAAGCTGGCCTCTAAAGCCAGTCGCCGACTGGGCATCCTGGGTCGTACGAAGTCCTTCCTTGGCTCACCTGAGCTCCTCACCCACATGCAAGGCTTTCATCCGCAGCTCAATGGAATACTGTTCTCCCCTCTGGGCCGGGGCTCCTGCCTCACACCTAGATCGGCTTCACGCTGTTGAAACCAAAGCTTTCAGAATCATTGGAATCTCCCGCGATGAAGCTAACTCCGAGGGCCTTTCACTTACTCACCGCAGGCAGGTTGGTGGTCTTTCTGTCTTCTACAGACTCCTCTCCGGCCTTGCTCCCCCAGCTCTCTCTGGGCTCTGTCCCCCAAATATTCCTACAGGTCGCACAAGATCTGCCTGCAACTCTCTTGTGGTTAAACTGCCAATTTATCAAGACTCTCTGCTCACCTTCACTCCTTCATTCCTCTTTTCTCCTGCCTCTGGAACAAACTCCCTAACTCTCTTCAATCCCACTCCTCCCTCTCGGTCTTTGAAACAGCTGTTCACCACCATCTCTTATCTTCCCCCATCCAAAACCTTGATCTTTTCTACCGCCGCCAATTTCACCCCAGATCCACTTTTTTGAAATACCAACTTCTTTCCTGGAAGTCCTTGCAGTGTCCTTGTGTTTTATACTTCAGTGTCCTTGTAGTTCTGGCTCTACAAACCACAGGACTCCGGTCCATGGTTCTGGCTCTACAAACCACAGGACTCCAGTCCACGGTTCTGGATCTACAAACCGCAGGACTCCGGTCCACTGTTCTGGCTCTACAAACCTCAGAACTCCAGTCCACGGTTCTGGCTCTACAAACCACAGGATTCCGGTCCACAGTTATGGCTCTACAAACCGCAGGACTCTGGTCCACGGTTCTGGCTCTACAACCCTCAGAACTCCAGTCCACGGTTCTGGCTCTACAAACCGCAGGATTCCGGTCCACCGTTCTGGCTCTACAAACCTCAGCATTCCGGTACACAGTTCTGGCTCTTCAAGCCACAGGATTCCGGTCCACGGTTTTGGCTCTACAAACCGCAGGACTCCGGTCCACGGTTCTGTCGCTACAAACCTCAGGACTCCAGTCCACGGTTCGGACTCTGGTCTACTGCTCTACAAATAGCAGGACTCTGGTCTACTGCTCTACAAACCGTAGGATTCCGGTTTAAGGCTCTACAAAACAGCAGGGCTCTGCACTCCGCAGTTTACGGCTCTGGCTCTACAAATCACCAGACTCCGTGGTCTATGGCCCTACAAATCACAAGACTCCAGTCTACTGCTCTACAAGTAGCAAGACTCCAGTCCATGGCTATACAAACCACAGGACACCGGCCTAAGACTCTACAAACTGCTGGACTCACGTCTATGGCTCTACAAACCGTAGCACTCCAGTCCACTACTCTGCAAACTCCAGGACTCTTGTCTACAGCTCTACAAATCACAGGATCCTGGTCTACAGTGTTACGGATTCGTCACTTCCAGTGTTTTGGTTTTTCATCCACTTGAAACATTTCTGGTTCTATGTATTATTATTATTATTGTTTGAGGGAAATAGCCATTATTATTGTCAAAAGGTAAAAAGGTTAATGTTAAATGAAACAGGAAATCGGATCGGGAACCGGAAGACGAAGAAGCGGTAGGAGGTGAGAGAAAAGAAAGGAGCGAAAAGTCGGACAAGAAGCTGGTTGCTTTGCGTTCTGGATCGAACGTTGTCGAGCAAGAGTCACGAGTGAACTTTGAATTTCCTGGATAGGAATTCCTGCGATAGGGGTTATCGCTGTGACTGATCAACCTGGGTGTCAGGTTTGGCTTTGGGATTCTGAAGAATCATCGCCGGGTCGTTGCAACTCGAGAACGAGTCGTCGGCCATTTTGATTCGTGCGCTTCGCGCGTCAAGCAAGGTATTTGCTTCGTCAGCCATTTCCACCGCTTTCAGACGTATCTGATGTGTGTGTGTGCACTGTGGCTTTTGGAAGATTAATTTGCAGTTCGCCGACTGAGCCGTGAAAGTTCAGACCTGGAGGGCGCCTTTGGATTTCCCAATCGCCTTGAGTTTGCCTTACGCAGTGGCACCTTTGGATTTCCCATTCGCCTTGAGTTTGCTTTACGCAGTTTTGGACCACGTGACTCTTTGCGCCGCTTCGGCCGCATACGCCTTTCTGCTGTTTTGGCGGTGTGACCGGGCCCGTCATCTGAACGGGGTGCGGGTTTTGATTCGACATCGCTCTAATGATCACTGGAGGGGATCAACTTTGAGCTATAGAGACATTGGGGAATGTTCTTTTTTCACTCACTTGGAGCACAGTGAGTTATCCTATACTAGCTGATGGTACCATCATAAGATGTGTTGATTGTACTTTTGATTGCTATTATTGTTGTATCGTTATTCTTGTGGGATTTTTAAAACAATATTTGTTTGTTGATAACCATTGGTGTGGTTTCCCTATTGATTTTTGACACAGAATAATATATTTTTCTGCCGTGGCTCCTCTCGGGGCTCGGAGGAACACCGTGACCAAGGGGTCGGGGAGGAGCACGTAACAACAGCTATTAGTAAGGGAAACATATGAAAATCTGTTAACTAAATTGTTACCAAAAAATTTCTTCACCAATATGTTTGTAAAGGTGTGTAATAACATGTGTTAAAATGTTGAAGGTCAACTCCCGTGGGAAACCCAGAAAAAAAGCTGTTGAATTCGGGTACCGAAAAATTATTTTCGAGAATTTTTTTTTTTTAATCGGCCCTTAAGTAACTTATGAGGGGTCAAATAAGGGTTTTTCATGATTCTGAGTTGATTGTTAACATTTATATTTCACTACAGACACTCCTTTGTGGAAAAATAATTTCTAAATATATCTCATTTTCTACTTTGCAGGACATGGAGTCTAGCAATATGGATGAAGACGTTACTCCACCTGTGCTCAATTGCTTCATCTGTGCACGCTCGGATACACCAGCTGAAAGGCTCATACAGGCAACTCCAAAGGGATACTCAACTTTATTGAAACAAGCAGAAACTGTCGAAAATGTTACTGTTGTGGAACGTATGAAGGAGGCTCAAAAGGAAGGAAAACTGAGGTACCACCAGAAGTGTAAAAATGATCTGTACAACAACTTTGTTGCAACCACCAAGAAGTCAGCTCAAGCATCAAAGACAGAAAGAGTCATCAAAGTTGAAGAGAAGACGCACTACTTGTGAGTTCAGTTCATCAACTGGCTGCAGTTCTAGAAGATCACAGTCAGTTGACCTCCTGTATAAGGATGTATGCATTCTTTGCAACCAACCAGCCCAGCTCTACAAAAAATAATCCAGCACAAGCTAGAAAGAAATACAGAGTGCCAGATAATTTGACTGCAGATACACTGAAGGCAAGCTTGCTGAAGACAGCACGGAGTCGCGGGGATGACTGGGGCACTGAAGTCACTGGACGCCTGGAAGGGATCAACGACTTGGTAGCAGAAGAAACACTGTACCATTTGCGATGCAAACTTATGTTTGCGAGAGGTGACAGTTTGTCCAAGACTGATGAGGAAGGAAAAAGGAAGAGAGGACAGAGGAGTATTGACGAGGAGCGAGAGGCAGTTTTTATTGAATTCTGCGAATGGTTTGGTAACATTGGTAACAAACGAAATTTTTTGGTAACAATTTAGTTAACAGATTTGTGAAATATCTCATAAAATGCCCTTACTATATACAAATCACAGGACCCCAGTCTATTGCTATACAAATCACAGGACCCCAATCTACTGCTCTACAAACCGCACGGGTCTGTTCTGGTCTACAGCTCTACAAACCGCAGGACTCCGGTGTACAGCTTTACAAACCGCAGCATTCCGGTCTACAACTTTACAAACCGCAGGACACCAGTCTACAGCTTTACAAACCGCAGCATTCCGGTCTAAGGCTTTACAAACCGCAGGAATCCGGTCTATGGCTTTACAAACCGCAGGACTCCGGTCTACGGCTTTACAAACTGCAGGACTCCGGTCTACGGCTTTACAAACCGCAGGACTCCGGTCTACGGCTTTACAAACCGCAGGATTCCGGTCTACGGCTTTACAAACCGCAAGACTCCGGTCTACGGCTTTACAAACCGCAGGACTCCGATCTACGGCTTTACAAACCGCAGGACTCCGATCATCGGCTTTACTAACCGCAGGACTATGGTCTACAGCGCTACATACTGCAGAATTCCGGTCTAAGGCTCCACAAACAGCAGAATTCAGGTCTAAGGCTCTACAAACCGCAGGACTCTGGTCTAAGGCCCTACAAACCGCTGGGCTCGGGTCTAAGGCCCTACAAAGTGCTGGGCTCGGGTCTCAGGCTCTACAAACTGCAGGACTCCGGTCTAAGGCTCTACAAACCGCATGACTCTGGTCTAAGGCCCTACAAACCGCAGGACTCTGGTCTAAGGCCCTACAAACCGCTGGGCTCGGGTCTCAGGCTCTACAAACTGCAGGACTCCGGTCTAAGGCTCTACAAACCGCATGACTCTGGTCTAAGGCTCTACAAACCGCAGGACTCTGGTCTAAGGCTCTACAAACCGCAGGACTCCGGTCTATGGCTCTACAAACCGCAGAATTCCGGTCTACGGCGCTACAAACCACAGAACTCTGGTCTAAGGCTCTACAAACCGCAGGACTCCGGTCTAAGGCTCTACAAACCGCAGGACTCCGGTCTAAGGCTCTACAAACCGCAGGACTCCGGTCTAAGGCTCTACAAACCGCAGGACTCCGGTCTAAAGCTCTACAAACCGCAGGACTCCGGTCTATGGCTTTACAGACAGCAGGACTCCGGTCTATGGCTTTACAAACCGCAGGACTCCGGTCTATGGCTTTACAGACAGCAGGACTCCGGTCTATGGCTTTACAAACCGCAGGACTCCGGTCTATGGCTTTACAAACCGCAGGACTCCGGTCTAAGGCTCTACAAACCGCAGGACTCCGGTCTATGGCTTTACAAACTGCAGGACTCCGGTCTATGGCTTTACAAACCGCAGGACTCCGGTCTATGGCTTTACAGACAGCAGGACTCCGGTCTATGGCTTTACAAACCGCAGGACTCCGGTCTATGGCTTTACAAACCGCAGGACTCCGGTCTATGGCTTTACAAACCACAGGACTCCGGTCTATGGCTTTACAAACTGCAGGACTCCGGTCTATGGCTTTACAAACTGCAGGACTCCGGTCTATGGCTTTACAAACAGCAGGACTCCGGTCTAAGGCTCTACAAGCCGCAGGACTCCGGTCTATGGCTTTACAAACTGCAGGACTCTGGTCTAAGGCTCTACAAACCACAGAAGTCTGGTCTACTTTAATTGCGCATATAAAATATGAATGAGTGAACGGTCAACGGACACATCATCTGGATCTATCAATCACATGAGGTTCATGGAAGATTGAAATGAAAGATTTAAATTACAACGGCAAATGCAGACTTGTGTCGACTCAGTCGAGACACACAGCCTGAGTTACTACAGTTATAAACCAGACGTGCACGTTCGTACAAATACAGCAGGTCCCATATATAGTGTTTACACGAGATGCACAAAGTATCCGCTTCGCGGTGCTTTTACATGGGTGATCCTCATGGAGCAGGACCCCTCTACCAGAGTGGTCTCACTCACACTGAACCCTTGTACGCCACAGACACTGCATGTACGCGGCGAGTGCGCACGGGTCGGGGTCTCACGGAGCGCGCACACTCATTGCCCGCAAGGAACTCACCGCGTAACAGCTTGAAACGCTCCGGGTTCAGTTGGTCCCAAGTGCAGCACGTTGTCCCTGCGAGATCAGATCTCAATGCATTGAGAACATCCACTGTGAACGCGCGCCAAATCCGGACTGCACGAACCGAAACCAAACTCGCCCTTTATACGCGCGAGCTGCACATGAACTCGGGACGTGTGAGCTCGTATCTCCCTCCATCGGCAATGGCGGGTATTACGAGAAGGTCAGCGGGATGGCCCGAGTGCAAGCGCATGGCGGGCACTGTCGGGATCGAAGCGAGGGCACAGTCGGCGTCGAAGCGCAGGCACAGTCGGGGTCGAAGCGCGGGCACAGTCAGGGTCGAAGCGCGGGCATAGTCAGAGTCGAAGCGCGGGCACATGAATTGTGTTGATGCGACCAATATACTCTGCACAAGAGGGCGACACTTGCAGAAGTAAACCCTCTCCTCCCCAAATTTCCCCTATCACCATCGCCAACCGACCTCCCCTTTCCCACCTTCTTTCCCCCATTCCCCCATTCCCCTCTCTCCTGCACACCTCTTCCCTGAATTTCTCTCAACCCCCCCCCCCCCCCCACCCAACACCCCACTCCCCCCAAAACACCCCCACCCCCCAAAACACCCCCACCCCCAACACCCCTCCTCCCCCAACCAACTCCCACCCCCCCCCCCCCCACCCCACTCTCTCTTGCACCTACCCAAAATTTAGTTTCCTGAATTATTGCATTTCATTTTTTAAAACCTTATTGAACGCCACTCATACATATCATACACGATTACTAAATGATGACTAGTGGGGTCACCCGTGGGAATCCCACGGGCAGGGACGTGTGTGACATTTCGACATATTGAGTTTAGATGCTGCACCTGCACATTCAGTTTTACAAAATGGTTACTGGCAATTCATCAGATCCAGAAATGGTGTAATGAACACAATTTATTTATTTCACATAATATGTGACCCCTCACTCCTCTCCACCTGACACTCTCCTCTCTCCACCCTCACACCTCTCCAATCCCACTCCTCCTCACACTCCCCTCCAATACCTCCTCACACCCCTCTCCAATACCTCCTCACACTCCTCTCCAATACCTCCTCACACTCCTCTCCAATCCCTCACACTCCTCTCCAATCCTTCACACTCCTCTCCAATCCCTCACACTCCTCTCCAATCCCTCACACTCCTCTCCAATCCCTCACACTCCTCTCCAATCCCTCACACTCCTCTCCAATCCCTCACACTCCTCTCCAATCCCTCACACTCCTCTCCAATCCCTCACACTCCTCTCCAATCCCTCACACTCCTCTCCAATCCCTCACACTCCTCTCCAATCCCTCACACTCCTCTCCAATCCCTCACACTCCTCTCCAATCCTTCACACTCCTCTCGAATCACTCACACTCCTCTCCAACCCCTCACACTCCTCTCCAACCCCTCACACTCCTCTCCAACCCCTCACACTCCTCTCCAACCCCTCACACTCCTCTCCAACCCCTCACACTCCTCTCCAACCCCTCACACTCCTCTCCAACCCCTCACACTCCTCTCCAACCCCTCACACTCCTCTCCAACCCCTCACACTCCTCTCCAACCCCTCACACTCCTCTCCAACCCCTCACACTCCTCTCCAACCCCTCACACTCCTCTCCAACCCCTCACACTCCTCTCCAACCCCTCACACTCCTCTCCAACCCCTCACACGCCTCTCCAACCCCTCACACGCCTCTCCAACCCCTCACACGCCTCTCCAACCCCTCACACGCCTCTCCAACCCCTCACACTTCTCTCCAACCCCTCACACTCCTCTCCAATCCCTCACACTCCTCTCCAATCCCTCACACTCCTCTCCAATCCCTCACACTCCTCTCCAACCCCTCACACTCCTCTCCAACCCCTCACACTCCTCTCCAATCCCCCACACTCCTCTCCAATCGCTCTTCACTCTCCTCTCCAATCGCGCCTCACTCGCCTCTCCAATCGCTCCTCACTCGCCTCTCCAATCGCTCCTCACTCGCCTCTCCAATCGCTCCTCACTCGCCTCTCCAATCGCTCCTCACTCGCCTCTCCAATCGCTCCTCACTCGCCTCTCCAATCGCTCCTCACTCGCCTCTCCAATCGCTCATCACTCTCCTCTCCAATCAGTCCTCACTCTCCAACCCCTCGCTCCTCTCCAACCCCTCACGCCTCTCCAACCCCTCACACTCCTCTCCAATACCTCCTCACACTCCTCTCCAATACCTCCTCACACTCATCTCCAATGCCTCCTCACACTCATCTCCAATACCTCCTCACTCACCTCACCAATCGCTCCTCACTTGCACCTCCAATCGCTCCTCACTCTCCTCTCCAATCGCTCCTCACTCTCCTCTCCAATTGGTCCTCACTCTCCAACCCCTCACTCCTCTCCAACCCCTCGTGCCTCTCCAACCCCTCGCTCCTCTCCAACCCCTCACACTCCTCTCCAATACCTCCTCACACTCCTCTCCAATACCTCCTCACACTCCTCTCCAATACCTCCTCACACTCCTCTCCAATACCTCCTCACTCACCTCTCCAATCCATCCTCTCGCCTCTCCAATCTCTCCTCACTCTCTTCTCCAATCGCACCTCACTCCCCTCTCCAATCGCACTTCACTCTCCTCTCCAATCGCTCCTCGCTCTCCTCTCCAATCGCTCTTCGCTCTCCTCTCCAATCGCTCTTCGCTCACCTCTCCAATCGCACCTCTCTCCTCTCGAATCGCTCCTCTCTCCTCTCGAATCGCTCCTCACTCGCCTCTCCAATCGCTCCTCACTCGCCTCTCCAATCGCTCCTCACTCGCCTCTCCAATCGCTCCTCACTCGCCTCTCCAATCGCTCCTCACTCGCCTCTCCAATCGCTCCTCACTCGCCTCTCCAATCGCTCCTCACTCGCCTCTCCAATCGCTCCTCACTCGCCTCTCCAATCGCTCCTCACTCGCCTCTCCAATCGCTCCTCACTCGCCTCTCCAATCGCTCCTCACTCGCCTCTCCAATCGCTCCTCACTCGCCTCTCCAATCGCTCCTCACTCGCCTCTCCAATCGCTCCTCACTCGCCTCTCCAATCGCTCCTCACTCGCCTCTCCAATCGCTCCTCACTCGCCTCTCCAATCGCTCCTCACTCGCCTCTCCAATCGCTCCTCACTCGCCTCTCCAATCGCTCCTCACTCGCCTCTCCAATCGCTCCTCACTCGCCTCTCCAATCGCTCCTCACTCTCCTCTCCAATCGCTCCTCACTTTCCTCTCCAATCGCCCCTCACTCGCCTCTCCAATCGCCCCTCACTCGCCTCTCCAATCGCTCCTCACTCGCCTCTCCAATCGCTCCTCACTCGCCTCTCCAATCGCTCCTCACTCTCCTCTCCAATCGCTCCTCACTCTCCTCTCCAATCGCTCCTCACTTGCCTCTCCAATCGCTCCTCACTTGCCTCTCCAATCGCGCCTCACTCACCTCTCCAATCGCTCCTCACTCTCCTCTCCAATCGCTCCTCACTCTCCTCTCCAATCGGCTTTTTCCCCCATCTCGTTTCTCTCGTTTTTCTCCCTTCTCGTTCTTTTTCTCGCTGCATCCTGTTCAAGTCTGCGTTCTTCATCGACGTCGCATTCATTTTGGAAATGGAAGTTTCCACGCAACGCATGAATTGTCACGATCCTCAAGAGGAAGTGTCTCGTAATCATCAAATGACAAATGGCAAGATTGTGAAAATTAAAGATTTCAAATAAACCTATTTAAAGTGTATGCGCACATAACTAATAAAAAAAACGAAGAAATATCTCTCAGTAATTTCCTGTAACATATTTTACTTCCGGATAATAATGTTGAATGAAATAAGAACAAAGAAATATATGTCGTTTTTGTGACGACTGTCATCAAAAGTAAAAGTAATATATCTTAACGGAAAAGAAAAAGCGAATTTTTAATATATGTCGACATTTTCGCCGAATGTTATTTTAGGCGGTGTATTTTCGTGTATCATCGTGGCGCGATTTTTATAAATATATCTCGGCAATTTCCCGTGCGTGCGTGAATGTTCTCAATTATTTCTGACGACCGAGTCTAAAACCATCGATAAAAATTAAATCAGATGGTGAATTCGAGATAAAATCGTGAGGGTGACTCTCAATGAATGGGCTTTATTTTACAGGCCTTTGAGAATTCATTTCGTTCTATAAACGGAAACTTTCATGGGATTTTCTTTCCGGTTTTTTTCAACCGAGTCTAACACTATGTTAGCGACTGTTAAAAAGGAAATGATATATCGAATTAGAGTTGAAATAAACCTGTGTGCGAGAAAGACAGCACCGGCCTAACTAAACAGGCCTCAAAGCTATTCGAGGTAATAAAATGGTGGCTATTTGTTTACATGAAGCCTCTCCAAGAATGGGTGGAGCTACTCTGTAAACGGAGTAAGCCACACCCCCGGACACACAGACAGACAGACAGACAGAATCACCGTAGCCTATTATAATATAGTGATTGTAGGTTCAAATCCCATACACCCTTCTTTACAATCCAACACTTGTGGGTTCAAATGACGGTTCTGGGTTCAAATGACGGTTCAGGGTAAAAATGACGGTTCAGGGTTGAAATGACAATTCTGGGTAAAAATGACGGTTACGGGTTCAAATGACGGTTACGGATAAAAATGACGTTTACGGATTCAAATGACTGTTCCAGGTTCAAATGACTGTTCCAGGTTCAAATGACGGTTCCAGGTTCAAATGACGGTTCCGGGTTCAAATGATGGTTCCGGGTTCAAATGACAGTTCCGGGTTCAAATGACGGGTCCGGGTTCAAATGACGGGTCCGGGTTCAAATGACGGTTCCGGGTTCAAATGGCGGTTCCGGGTTCAAATGACGGTTCTGGGTTCAAATGTCGGTTCCGGGCTCACATGACGGTTCCGGGCTCACATGACGGTTCCGGGCTCACATGACGGTTCCGGGCTCACATGACGGTTCCGGGCTCACATGACGGTTCCGGGCTCACATGACGGTTCCGCATTCAAATGATGGTTCCGGGTTCAAATGACGGTTCCGGGTTCAATTGACCACCCGGGTTCACATGACGATTCCGGGTTCACATGACGATTCCGGGTTCACATGACGATTCCGGGTTCACATGACGATTCCGGGTTCACATGACGATTCCGGGTTCACATGACGGTTCCGGGTTCAAATAACGGTTCCGGGTTCAAATGACGCTTACTGGTTCAAAAGACGATTCCGGGTTCACATGTCGGTGAGGAGTTCAAATGACGCCCTCACACTGTCTAACCAAAGGCATCGGAAATCAAACTATCCAATCCACTTCTCCGGACAGTAGAAGTTCGGAAAGAGGTGCAGTCGTTGGAATTTTGGCCTCACCTGTCATTGGTGCCATAACCTGTCATTGGAGGATCATATTGTGGTCGGTCGCTCCGGTTGCCCGTTACGAGTCTGAAGTGATGCTTCGCATCAACACGAATGCAACGGTCGATCACTTTGGGGTCTCCTCGCTGGATTACATGCCTAAAAGCCACAATTTCGTGCGAATTGGAAGTCTGAATCTACCGCCTGATGAGGTGCCCACGTCGTATGCAAATGAGGCCGAGTGAGCCTGATGTGCCACTTGATCCGGGTGTATGGCGTTTACTCACCATAGCCAATTAGCCCTCAACAGTCTTTATTAATCGCCCCAGGAGAACAACGACAACCACAATTCACCCCAGGACTAGGTATACTTAATAAAGATCATGCACAGGGAAGGAAACAGAAGGAAGCTCAGGATACAATAACAAACCAGAACAGCACTCGGTAGAGAGTATACCTCTGCCAGGCTGAACAGTTTACGTTTTGTATCCCACTGATAGACCGGATCTGAATCCGACATGAACCAAAATCGAATCGGTTTGTTTTTGTCACTTACCCAACTCATCCACCAAGTTTGTTTTGAGATATCGTGCTATATATTGGTTTTATCCCGATCACTCAATGGTGAAGAATCATTTAAAATTGATCTTATTATTATTTTAAAAAAAATTAAATTAAATTTTTTTATCTAGATCCACCCCAAAATTGAATCATTTCGTCCACGTCACACCCACATCCCCTCCACCAAATTTCTTCCAAATATGTCCACAATCTTTTGAGATATCCTGTTCACAGACAGACAAGCAGGGGTGAAAACATAACCTCCATCCACCGTCAGTGGCAGAGGTAACTAGATGCTATTCATAGAATATTTACCCCACACAGTCGACTTGGTACAAGCCAACTCAAACTTTAAGGTTTTCTCTTTTTCTTTGATTCAATATGGCTGCCAGACCATGTGAATGGTGACGTCATAAATTTACATTCTCCAATGTAATTGTTGCGTAGATCACACTTAAATTTCAAATTGATCGGACAAAGCGTTGTACTTGTCGAATTATGACATCATAATGAAGGCACCAATGACGTCATTATTAGCAACACTTATTCCCCATGCGGAGTTCTTTACATTAAGCCACGTTTCAATTTTTTCCATGGAGCGGTTTCGGAGATATAAAAGTCCAAAGGTGTTCGGTTTTTCCAGGATGGCGCCCATACCACATGACCTATGACGTCATCTTCCTATAATTCACCAAATGTCCGTCCGTCCGTTCGAAGGTACCGCAAAAACGGCTCAACCGATCACAACGATATTTTGGGTGGGTATTCCTGGGACCCCTGGGAGTAAAATAGGCGATATGGTTTTTCCAATTTTTCCAAGTTTTCCAATTTTCCAGTTTTTCCAAACACAATGGAATAATATTTACCGATATGAACAGTGATGTGGCTTTTGTTGAAATTCTACAAATACTGTTTATTCTACGTACCAGGAGAGAGTAGATCGACTCCTGACGAACTCTTCCTATATAAACGTGCGGCTCCGGAGTAACATGGCAGCGTGTGCAAAGCGACTGAGAAACTGGTGTAGCGGCCGCTTCCATTTTGCAGATTCGTCGCGCACTCTTCCGCATCTCAACGGTTCTGTTGTCATTGTCGTCGTTCAACGCAAAATGCAACTGAATGCAAGTTTAGAATGCAAGTACACGAAAAAAAAATACAGTTTACCTGAAGAGATATGTTTTTAACACGCTCGAAAGCAATATGACGTCATTGAACGCCATGAAAATCCGCGAAGTATTTTACGGTATTAAAACTGAGCTGCTCTTTATGTACTTAGGGCCAAATAAAAAAACACCAGTTGATTGTCCGGATTTTTTAAAAAAGGAGGATGAGGCCCTTTTAATTCAATCTTTTATCAAAATGGGCGCGATGTGCTGTTTAGATTTTGATGATTTGCGTGTGATATGATTTAACGGATGTTTACATAAATCGTTTAAAATAAAAAAGCCTTCAATTTCTGAAATTTTGCCTTTTCATTTGGGCTTCCAAATTGAAGCCCCGCCCATAGGGCGGGTACCGTTGCTAGTAAACTATCTATATAGTGGGTGGGGGTAATATGGACCCTGGGGGAATATGGACCCAACTGAATTTCCCATGATGCACTGCATCAAGCCTCGTCTCCATATCACGGGATAAACAAGTATGGCCGACCAGCAAGTGAACAACTGCAGTTGATTCAAACTCTTTAATGATGGTAAGTGCAAACTTCCAAAAGTTTTCATCTCAAATTTTACAATTCATAAGCATGCAGTGCTGTGTATGTACATGTAGTCACTAGCTTGTTTGATGAGTGGTGTCCCTGGCTGAGTACACGTGAGAGCTGTCTACAGCACCACTGTGTGTAGAAAACTCCATCCCAGCCCATATGTACTGGGCATGCTAACATGATCGAGATGCATGGTGTGGGGAATATGGACCCTTTGGTAGTGTCTAATATGGACCCATGTCCATATTCCCCACGGTCGATGTCCATATTCCCCACACAGGAAGCTAATAGAATAAGTCCACAAAACAGCATGTTCACTGTCAAAATTTGAATCAAATACATTTTTCTGCACCGAAATATGTGACTAAGCAAAACTAGGCATGGGCCAAGTAGCCATCAAGTATCGGCTGTTTGTTAACAGCCGATAGATAACATGTACACTTGATTCTGTATAAAAATCCGACAGTGACTATGCACTGTCGGAGATTTAACTCGCCCCGAAAAAGCGTAATCATCACATCCTCTCCTTATAAAAGACGTTTGATTGTGGAACATCAAGAACAAGAGAGAAGGTCATTAAAGAAATAGTCAGGTTCACTATGTTTTTTCGTTCAAAATTTTGGTAGATTAGCAAAACTATACATTTTTGGAATATTCAGAGCATGAAGAATCCAAAAATTAATGTTTACATTTGCGTAGACACCTTTGCGAAAATGACACTCAGGACAGTGATGAAGATCTGTAAAAGCATATTCCTGAACGGTATAGACCTCGTAGATCCTGTGTATAGGACTTATAGTTCAATCTGATACTACCTATAACTTCCTATAACTTCAAAGGACTTGCAATATCATGTATTATGTAATACAGTTATATCACAAATATAAAGACAATGGTTTTCAATTACCTTTGTTTGTTGCTTTTCTATAATCCTGAGCACTATTTTGAGGCCTTTATTGGATTCCTTGACCCAGAAAACATAGGATTAGCATATTTAATTAAGTCTCTAGGTTGACTAGAAGCCGAGATCGCGCAAAATATGTATTTTATGGTGGCCATTTTCAAAATCCAAAATGGCGGCCATGCAGGTGTCTGTGCAAATGCCAACATTGATTTTCAGATTCTCCATGCTCTGAAGATTCCAAAAATGTACAGGTTTGCTAATCCCAAAATTTTGAAAGAAATTATATTTGTTAACATAGTGAACCTGACTAAAAGGGCCAACACGCGAGAAGCAGAATCCTATATCCCCAACTAATTTGAAAGCGAAAAAAGGCAACAGACCACGAACAAAGCGCGGTCCTCCAGTTCGAAAGCAGGTTACCAAGTCTGCCAAGCAACACAGAAAAGGATCTGAAAACTGCATGAGTAATTTCTACTGCATATATTGCAATGACTTATTTGTTGATCCACCTGAATTTTCTTGGATCCAATGCAGTGAATGCAAGCAATGGGCCCACGACAACGAAACTGACTATGAGGGTATAGGTGCTTTCGTCTGTGACGAGTGTCGCTAAGGTTGTTGTTCACTGAAATATCGGAAAGTAACATTTGTCCCAGGGAACATTTGTCGAAAAGAAACTGGACTTACCACATTGAGGTAATATGGACCCGCGGTCCATATTACCCCAATGGGGGGTCCATATTCCCCATGTTGTTTGGAATATGGACACTGATAGCATATTTTTATTTGTCCCCTCAATCATATGTCTGATTTTATTGAACCCAAACTGCACGGGGATGTAGTCTGTCTGGTTGTCTAAATAAACCATTGTTTGGAAATTTTCCTCGTCTATTTGTTTAGCCTCTACCGGGACTTTGGCTTAGGGGGTCCATATTACTGTTACGGATACCGGCCCTAATTATGGTGGTTCTTGTTCATGGTTGATTCCAGATGATGCTTGTTGTGGTTAAAAGGGTTAAAAGCGCTCCTGATAAAATGTGGTGGGAAAATCCGGATCGAGACCGGAAGAGGTGGAGCGAAGGAAAAAGGAGACGTGGTGATGGAGGCTCCGGGCCGAGCACTCGACGTACAGTGCGAGGGAACCTTGCGTCCTTAAAAGGGAGTTCGGTCGATAAGAAATATCACCGGAATGCGGGGAGCCGGTGTCGCCGGGTATCCTCAGCAAGGTTCCGGAGGATCCAGACCTTGAGAACCAGGGTTAGGGTTAGAGCGAAAGCCGCCCGCCATTCTGGCCACGCGAGCACCCTGCAGGGAACGGGCTTTCGTCGTGTCGGCTGGGCATTATTCCCTGGTGGATTGCCGGGAACGGCCGTGCCAGAGAGGGGCACGTGCGAATTCTACGGAGGCTCGCCGGTGGAACCGCAACGTGTACATCGGAGCGAATCTTTGTGAGGTTCCTCTCCACCGCTGTGTTGCTGGGGGCTGAGCACGTGACCTCGGGGTCGTCTCGCTCGTCGCCGCCTCAATTCGAATCTTTGTGAGGTTCCTCTCCACCGCTGTGCTGCTGGGGGCTGAGCACGCGACCTCGGGGTCGTCTCGCTCGTCGACGCCTCAAGTGACCATCGGGCCTCGACTCCCCGATCGCGGGAGCGCACAGAGACATTGGGACTTCGCCTTGGAGTGGAGCAGAGACATTGGGGGAGGTGCCGTGAGTGTGGGGTTGGGGGGCTTGATAAGGATATTATCGTAGGATTGGAAATTGTGTGATTGCCCCATTGCTGTATGGCTTGCCCCATTGCGGTATGGCTCTTTGTGTGGGATTTATAATATACTAGGGCATGCCCGTACGTGGGTGCCCGTTCCTTGCCAAAAAAAAAAAAAAACGCTACCCGTACGCTCTACCCCGCCCGTACGCCCGTAAACAAAAAAAACAACGCTCTTCGCTTCCGCCCTTCGCTCTGGGAGAAATAATGCGCATAAGAAATCGAGAAATTATTATTTTCTCCGGAAGAAATCGAATTACGAACCGTAATGGCGCACGCGCTCGGCTCGGCTCGCAACAACGCGTTCTGTGATTGGCTGCCGGAAGTGAAGTCTTCACTGTCCGGAAGGTCGCAAATCGCAGTTACGATGAATCGCAAATTAGTTTTATTTAGTTTTAAAACATAGTTTAACGGCAACATAGTTTTCCAACGTGAAATAAATGAATACGCTCTCAAATGTGCCGTCCGAGGCAGAGTCTGTTCGCCACGTTCGGCACACGTGATAGCTCGCTGCTCTCTGATTGGTTGAATCGTTTTTTGGACATAGCTCGGTAACTACTTGTCCGATTAATATGAAACCTTGAAAAGGCACATCCTCGGGTCCCCAGCAATATACCTGGCAAGTTTAAAGTATATCGGACCCGTGGTTGTCGAGAAACAGCGGTCACAGACATACATACATACATACATACATACATACATACATACATACATACATACATACATACACACAGAGATTACTGGAATTATAGATAGATTATGGTTTGCTTATAACCGGGTGTGGTTGCATCATTTGACTCGACTGTTCCATTTGCTGGTTCCAGTGAAGGATTAAAACAGCTTTCTGCCGGGGACCCTCTCGGGGTCCGGGGGTCCAGCGAGACCAGGGGTAAGGCGGGGGGGACCCCGTAACAATTACCCCCACCTACCCTATATATATTGTTACGGTTTTGAGGTTTGTACAGCGAGTTCAATAAATGTTAAAGGTTTTCCCTCCATAGATAGTCACACAAGCAACATGTAGCCTCATTTGTCGTATAGTTATGTCTTAGTACGTGTGAGAATAGGCCATTTCCTATGTTATTCTGCATTGTGTAAAGCCAGGAAAATAGGCCCGACTGCCACCGATCATCCTACGTCCGTAACCTCAATACAGTTTGTTAACATTGGTTCATTTTGGGCGAGTTAACACGAGGGAGGCAGAGGAGGATCGGGGTGGAGTCGAGGCGGAGCGGCAGGAGCGATGACGGTAAGCATGAGCCACCAATCAGAGCTCAGAGGTGGTGGCGTCAGAGGGCGTGGTGAGAAGAGTCTGGTGAGTTCCAGAAGGTTCGCGGGGCGTACATATAAAACCCGCTGTGCAAAGCCCTTGGAAGGACTAGCGCTGGAGAACCCAAAGGACATGCTGGGAGAGAAAAAGAGATTAAATAGGACTTGCCGGGAGAGAGAAAGACATTAAAGAGGACTCGCAGAGGAATGGGAGAGATAACGAGAGAACTTGCGCCAGTTACGGGAAAGGGCGTGCTCGTTGTTGAACTTACAGCCAGAACTTGCGGTGCTTGATGAGCTTGATGATCCTTGCCGCACTTGCATAAGAACGGCCGAGTAACCAACCGCCCTTTGCCGTAAAAGACCGCCCTTTGCCGTAAAAGTCCGCCCCTTGCCGTTCCGCTCGATATCTCCTTTGTTCAAGAGACGCGCTACGAGTCCCTGTCTTCGCCTATCACCATCTTCGCGGGACGCACGTGGACCACGGAGAGCCGGACGGGGCCGATCCTGGACGACCACATCGGCGCGTTGGTGAACATCGATATCTGCAATCCCCTGTGTGAGTGTGTGAGATGGGCCCGTTGTCCAGGGATAAGTTAAGACTGTATAAGTATTTCTCTGTGTCTCTTCGTCCTTGAACTGTAAATATGTGTGGGAATCATTAAACACATCTGTTCTTTCTTTCTTCCTGATTCGATCGTTCCTGTGATTTCTCCATTTGACTAAGCGTGGCACGAATAGAACCGCTTAAATCGGGGTTCCATTAATTGAGGCTGCGCGGATCACGTGTACGCAAACCGCTTGCCGTACTCCAATCTCACGTGGTTCATGCGAGGCTTGCTACCTCGTTTCCGTGGCGGCGTGAGTACTTAGGTACGAGCGAGAATTTGGTCCCGAAACCCCATTTTGTGCTCGCCCGGAAAGGACGTAATAAGTCTCGGTTCCGCCAGGCCAGTAAGGACAAGGGGATTAATTCCCCCTTGATAAGGGGAAGAAGGCTGGCGAGGGAACCGCAACAATATATAAAAGAAAGTTTTTGTTTGTTTGTTTGTCTGCGCAAGCTAATCTCTTGAACGGTGAAAGATAGGAAGAAACCTCCAATACAAAAAATGTCGGGACGGGCCCCGGGAAGGTTTTAGGCTAGGTGGCGAGGCCGGTCGAGGCCCACCCACCTCGGCCGGGCTGGGCCCATTTCGCAATTAAAAGGTGAGCTGAATATTATAGTATGTAGTCAATGTTCTACGGCCACGAGTAAAAGCTGAATTATAGTCGTAAATGCATTCAAAAAGAACCAAAAATGTCGGGATGGGCCCCGGAAAGGTTATTGGCTAGGTGGCGAGGCCGGGCGAGGCCGGCCGAGGCCGCTTTGGCCGAGCTGGGCCCATTTCACAATTAAACGCTGAGCTGAATTATAGCAGTCAATCTTCTACGGCCGCGAGTAAAAACTGAATTATAGCAGTAAATTCATTCAAAAGGAACCCGGGCAATGCCGGATGCTTTCGGCTTGTTATATAATTATTATTATATGTATATATAAAAGGAAGATTTTGTTTGTTTGTCTGCATGCGCTAATCTCCTGAACGGTGAAAGATAGGAGGAAACCTCAAAAAAAAAAATGTTGGGACGGGCCCCGGGAAGGTTACAGGCTAGGTGGTGAGGCCGGTTGAGGCCGCTTCGGCCCAGCTGGGCCAATTTCGCAATTAAAAGCTGAGCTGAATTGTAGTAGTCAATCTTCTACGGCCGCGAGTAAAAGCTGAATTATAGTAGTAAATTTATTCAAAAAGAACTAAAAATGTCGGGACGGGCCCCGGGAAGGTTATAGGCTAGGTGGCGAGGCCGATCAAGGCCACTTCGGCCAAGCTGGGCCCATTTGGCAATTAAAAGCTGAGCTGAATTATCGTAGTCGATCTTCTACGGCTGCGAGTAAAAGCTGAATTATAGTAGTAAATTTATTCAAATAGAACTAAAAATGTCGGGACGGGCCCCGGGAAGGTTATAGGCTAGGTGGCGAGGCCAGTCGAGGCCGCTTCGGCCGGGCTGGGCCCATTTCGCAATTAAAAGGTGAGCTGAATTATAGTAGTCTATCTTCTACGGCCGTGAGTAAAAGCTGAATTATTGTCCTAAATTCATTCAAAAAGAACTAAAAATGTCGGGACGGGCCCCGGGAAGGTTATAGGCTAGGTGGCGAGACCGGTCAAGGCCGCTTTGGCCGGGCTGGGCCCATTCCGCAATTAAAAGCTGAGCTGAATTATAGTAGTCAATCTTCTACGGCCGCGAGTAAAAGCTGAATTATAGTACTTCATTCAAAAAGAACCCGGGCAACGCCGGGTGCTTTCGGCTAGTCTTCTACAGTATATATATAAAAGAAAGTTTTTGTTTGTTTGTCTGCACGCGCTAATCTCCTGAACGGTGAAAGATAGGAGGAAACCTCTGAAACAAAAAATGTCCGTACGGGCCCCAGGAGGGTTATAGGCTAGGTGGCGAGGCCGGTCGAGGCCGCTTTGGCCAGGCTGGGCCCATTTCGCAATTAAAAGCTGAGCTGAATTATAGTAGTCAATCTTCTACGGCCGCGAGTAAAAGCTGAATTATAGCAGTAAATTCATTCAAAAAGAACCCGGGTAACGCCGGGTGCTTTCAGCTAGTTATCAATAAAAAAAAATCGACATGAGTAGACACATACAACAGTGACAATTTCATTTCTTGGGGGGGTCTTTAAGGTTCTTAGGGTCTTCACGGGCCTTAGGGGGTCTTCAGGGTCTTAAAGGTTGAAAGCATCTTGAGGGTTATTGTGGGTTTAAAGTGGCTTGGGGTTTTAGGTGTTTTCGGGGTTTAAAGGGTCTCAAGGGGACTAAGGGTATATAGGGGTCTAATGTAATTGATACACCGACCGACTCACGTTCTGTGCAGACAAACAAACAGACAAATGGACGCCAATGCAATACCCTCTTTCTGGCGAAGGTAATAACCAGAACGTAATTAATAAATGCAACCCATCACCCACTACCGATCATACGTGCCCAATGATACCAATGAACAAACAGGAGATCCTTACATATCCTGTGCCTTCAGGCTCGATCAAGCACACCACAGGAGATAGACATTGATAAAAGGCAAAAAAGACAAGAAATACCTGAGCTGTGCCAACGTGGCATAGCTGGTAAGGATGCAGGGTGGCAGACACATCATGTCCCCCTCATGGACACGGTCATCCCGCCGTCCCAGGCTGTCTGGATGGGGGCGTGGCGCAGCAGGACAGCCTGACAAGGACAGTGCAGCCTCCCATGGTGTTTGGTCCAGGAAACTCCTCAATCCTCTTCTGCTTTTAAAGTTTATGTCCACCACCTCTAGCCCTGGCATGCTTTGCCGCTGCCCTATAACTTGCTATTGGGCCAGAGCACCGTCTGGAGGTGGAGCGACCCCTTGCAACCCCCTTCAGTTGACAACTCTGAGGTAATAAGCTGCGGTTGACAGCGCCTATCCTGTTCTCCCACCAAAACTGCTTAAAAGTACATGAAGGACACATGAAGAAGGGAAAGACATTTAATAAAAGGTCAAAAGGATGAAAATTTTAGACACACATGAGGAGGGATGATGGTGTCTAAATATCCATAAAAGTGATGTCTATCTAATATTACATTTAACTAGAAATCTGCAATCGCAAAATGATCGCCAAGGGAGGCTTACACTTGATGATAGCCCGTGACTTACCTTTGGCCCACAATCCAATGATGGCCACATTTTGTTCAGACCACCATATTAACATGACCTTAAACATTTAGGGATAGAGCGTAGATTAAGAAAGTCTGTCCCCATCTACAGACTATTAAAATAGCCGGAAAAATAATTCAAAATCGTGATCAAAAAGATGGTTTTTGTTAATTAGGTCACCATCCGAAAAAAGTAGGTCAAGGACAAATCAAAAATCAGGTGCACAGCTTCAGTGCAGATCCACTATTATGATGGAAAAACATCTTGGAAGGCCAAGCGGTCTTTGAGATTCTGCATTGACAAAATTGAGCGATGACAAAAAACGCGTTTTTTTTTTCTGACCAACATTTGACCTTGACCTTCAACTCAGAGGTTTATCAGACTAAAATACGCCATTTGTGTCTGTCTGCCTGGTGAATTTTTGACGCCAATACATTCTGTCGTTACTTATCCAATGGATCCAAAGGATGACGAAGGGTTACACAATTAAGGTTGTAGCGCATTCATTCCCCCCCCCCCCCCCTCTCCAAAGGAGTTTTCTCCCCCCGAGCGAGTTTGCCCGCCATTGCCGTCAATGGGGTTGTATGTTGAGGTGTATATAAATGTTAAATTAGCTTTATCGTGGTGTATTTCAAAAGAAGATTTATCGTGGCGTTTTTCCAAAGACGCTTTTAATAACAAAATTAATGATAATCGCATATTGTTAATGTTATTACAAAACAATATTAATACTCATAATGTCCCACTTCCCCAAGGTGTTTTTCCTGCAGTGATAATGTGTATAAATAGCTTATAGTTATAATGGCGTTTCTGTGGGAGCAACGGCTTCTACAGGAAGTAAAAATACTAGTACCGACTGCAAAGCCGCAATGAGCCGGCGAAGCCAAAACCTCTTGCCACTATTTTACCCATCACCATGGCTTCAGTAGGTTAGGTAGTTGGTAGTAGGTAGTTGGTAGGTAAGTAGTTGGTAGTAGGTAGGTGTAGTAGGTACCGTACCTGGTAAGACTTGGTAAAAGAGAACAGCAGACAGTCCTCCCCAATACCTGCATACCTCTTGCCACTATTTTACCCATCACCATGGCATCAGTAGGTTAGGTAGTTGGTAGTAGGTAGGTTGGTAGTAGGTAGGTGTAGTAGGTACCGTACATGGTAAGACTTGGTAAAAGAGAAGAGCAGACAGTCCTCCCCAATACCTGCATACCTCTTGCCACTATTTTACCCATCACCATGGCATCAGTAGGTTAGGTAGTTGGTAGTAGGTAGGTAGGTAGTTGGTAGTAGGTAGGTGTAGTAGGTACCGTACCTGGTAAGACTTGGTAAAAGAGAAGAGCAGACAGTCCTCCCCGATGGCAATACCTGCATACAATTACAATACAATAAATGTCACAAGAAGCTTAAGGAAGTAACTATACGATGTGCTAGCTTAAGGCCTATTTTTAACTGGACTTAACATACGTTTTCACAGTAAGTGTGTAGTCTTCTAACTTCAGTCGCTGTCAGGCGCCAGGGCTGGTTCTCTGACTCTCCGGGCACGGCAGCTTCGTCCACCAGAAGACGTTAGCTTGCAGTGATTAATTCGGTGAATTCCATCTCAACTTCGGATATTTCCGGCCGTGAAAAACTATCCGTATTTCTAAACTAAATATGTAAACCGCTTATACCATATTTCTGGCCGTGAAAAACTATCCCATACGGCCGCGAGATTTCTAAAAAATAATTCTTCGTCAATTTTAGAATATTTGACGCCGTTTTCACCGTCCGAAACGCGTAATAATCATTTGTTCTGGTCTTTGATGACGATTTTCGTTGAAGATAACGAGGTTGGTCTTAACGTATTTTAATTACTAACGAGAGGTTTCATTAGATTATGAATCAAAGAACGACGGGTGAAACAAGCTCCTATTGAACTTTTTCGCAATTGTTTTATGCAAACTTCCGCATCCGGTCGATGGCTGTCTCCAGCACTCCATCCAGTGAGTGATTTCATTTTAGACATATTTTTGCAAATGCTCGACTCTCATTGGGTCCGGTGTTTGGTGACGCGTTTTGTTGAAGATAACCAGGCCCGTGCGGGCCGATGTTGGTCTTAAATTATTTTTTTAATACATCGGAGGTGCATAAGATTGTGAATCAAACGACGACGGGTGAAAGAAACTCCAAATGAACGTTTTAAATTTGTTATGCATACTTCCGCCTCCGCAAGATGGCTGCGCCCACTGCGCTTCGGATTCTCGAGCCAAGGCATAATCAGGTTTTCAACATAATACGTACTCGTTTATTGACAACACCGGCTTCGCCGGCTACTAGTACCGACTGCAAAGCCGCAATGAGCCGGCGAAGCCAAAGCCTCTTGCCACTATTTTACCCATCACTATGGTATCAGTAGGTTAGGTAGTTGGTAGGTAGGTAGTTGGTAGTAGGTAGGTGTAGTAGGTACCGTACCTGGTAAGACTTGGTAAAAGAGAACAGCAGACAGTCCTCCCCAATACCTGCATACCTCTTGCCACTATTTTACCCATCATCATGGCATCAGTAGGTTAGGTAGTTGGTAGTAGATAGGTAGGTAGTTGGTAGTAGGTAGGTGTAGTAGGTACCGTACATGGTAAGACTTGGTAAAAGAGAAGAGCAGACAGTCCTCCCCGATGGCAATACCTGCATACAATACAATAAATGTCACAAGAAGCTTAAGGAAGTAACTATACGATGTGCTAGCTTAAGGCCTATTTTTAACTGGGCTTAACATACGTTTTCACAGTAAGTGTGTAGTCGTCTAACTTCAGGCGCCAGGGCTGGTTCTCTGACTCTCCGGGCACGGCAGCTTCTTCCACCAGAAGACGTTAGCTTGCAGTGATTAATTCGGTGAATTCCATCTCAACTTCGGATATTTCCGGCCGTGAAAAACTATCCGTATTTCTAAACTAAATATGTAAACCGCTTATACCATAATTCTGGCCGTGAAAAACTATCCTGTACGGCCGCGAGATTTCTAAAAAATAATTCTTCGTCAATTTTAGAATATTTGAAGCCGTTTTCACCGTCCGAAACGCGTAATAATAATTGGTTCTGGTCTTTGATGACGATTTTCGTTGAAGATAACGAGGTTGGTCTTAACGTATTTTAATTACTAATGAGAGGTTTCATTAGATTATGAATCAAAGAACGACGGGTGAAACAAGCTCCTATTGAACTTTTTCGCAACTGTTTTATGCAAACTTCCGCATCCGGTCGATGGCTGTCTCCAGCACTCCATCCAGTGAGTGATTTCATTTTAGACATATTTTTGCAAATGCTCGACTCTCATTGGGTCCGGTGACACGTTTTGTTGAAGATAACCAGGCCCGTGCGGGCCGATGTTGGTCTTAAATTATTTTATTAATACATCGGAGGTGCATAAGATTGTGAATCAAACGACGACGGGTGAAAGAAACTCCTAATGAACGTTTTAAATTTGTTATGCATATTTCCGCCTCCGCAAGATGGCTGCGCCCACTGCGCTTCGGATTCTTGAGCCAAGGCATAATCAGGTTTTCAACATAATACGTACTCGTTTATTGACAACACCGGCTTCGCCGGCTACTAGTACCGACTGCAAAGCCGCAATGAGCCGGTGAAGCCAAAGCCTCTTGCCACTATTTTACCCATCACGATGGTATCAGTAGGTTAGGTAGTTGGTAGTAGGTAAGTGTAGTAGGTACCGTACCTGGTAAGACTTGGTGAAAGAGAAGAGCAGACAGTCCTCCCCAATACCTGCATACCTCTTGCCACTATTTTACCCATCACCATGGCATCAGTAGGTTAGGTAGTTGGTAGTAGGTAGGTGTAGTAGGTACCGTACCTGGTAAGACTTGGTAAAAGAGAAGAGTTATCACGAATTAGCTTGGGTACCCAAGACTTGGGTACATTTATGTCGTGGTTAAGCATAAACGTCGTCCTTCATGCCACATCTGATAGGTCAGTGTGGCGATGAAGAATGGAGGCGAAACATTGTTCCTCGTTTTGGCTTTGACCGAGTGACATGGCGGGCGTTTTGCAGAATCGAGTCGAAAAACACGTTGTTCAAGTGCTCGTACTTTTTCGCTGTGCAGTAAGCGAGTGACTTGATACGTTTCACAGTGCCCAAAGCAATGACGATTTAGCTTAGGAAATTTGAGCATATGATGAGAACTATTTCGAGCAGCATATGCTTACGCTTGATTCGGTTGTTTTGCACCAACCTCGTTCCCGGCGTCGCAGACGTCGCAGTGATTCCCGTCGCAGTTCCCGGCGTCGCAGTGATTAATTCGGTGAAGAATTCCGTCTCAACTTCGGATATTTCCGGCCGTGAAAAACTATCCGTATTTCTAAACTAAATATGTAAACCGCTTATACTGTATTTATGGCCGTGAAAAACTATCCCATACGGTCGCGAGATTTCTAAAAAATAATTCTTCGTCAATGTGAGAATATTTGACGCCGTTTTCACCGTCCGAAACGCGTAATAAGCTTGTAAAAAAATATTTTTTCAAATGCTCGAATCTCATTGGTTCTGGTCTTTGATGACGATTTTCGTTGAAGATAACGAGGTTGGTCTTAACGTATTTTAATTACTAATGAGAGGTTTCATTAGATTATGAATCAAAGAACGACGGGTGAAACAAAGTCCTATTGAACTTTTTCGCAATTGTTTTATGCAAACCTCCGCATCTGGTCGATGGCGCCCATCATTGAGCGCTTTCATTTTAGAAATATTTTTGCAAATGCTCGACTCTCATTGGGTCCGGCGTTTGGTTACGCGTTTTGTTGAAGATAACCAGGCCCGTGCGGGCCGATGTTGGTCTTAAATTATTTTATTAATACATCGGAGGTGCATAAGATTGTGAATCAAACGACGACGGGTGAAAGAAACTCCTAATGAACGTTTTAAATTTGTTATGCATACTTCCGCCTACGCAAGATGGCTGTGCCCACGGCGCTTCGGATTCTCGAGCCAAGGCATAATCAGGTTTTCAACATAATACGTACTCGTTTATTGACAACACCGGCTTCGCCGGCTACTAGTACCGACTGCAAAGCCGCAATGAGCCGGCGAAGCCAAAGCCTCTTGCCACTATTTTACCCATCAGTAGGTTAGGTAGTTGGTAGTAGGTAGGTGTAGTTGGTACCGTACCTGGTAAGACTTGGTAAAAGAGAAGAGCAGACAGTCCTCCCCAATACCTAAAATACAATAAATGTCACAAGAAGCTGAAGGAAGTAACTATACGATGTGCTAGTTTAAGGCCTATTTTAAAAAATTTTAACTGGGCTTAACATACGTTTTCATAGTATGTGTGTAGTCTTCTAACTTCAGTCACTGTCAGGGCTGGTTCTCTTCGGGCACTGCGGCTTCCCCCACCAGAAGAAGTTAGCTTGCAGTAAGATCAGTGCCGACAGATCAGACGACAGCGCCGTCTCAACGGCAATGTGTGACTCGTTAATCAAACCGAGCTTTCTTTCTTTATGTAAACCGCTTAGACCGGTAGGTGCAGGACAACATCATAAATCACACAAACCTACTGAGCATGGGAGCATGGGATTGAAGCCTAATTCGGCTTTTCAGGTCTACCACTAAAGAAGAGAAAAATTTCGAAAATGGCCCAGAGTGGTTTACTTTCCAATTACGTTTCGTGAGAACATTGTTTTTTATCGCGAAAAGAAGGTGATAGACGCTGATAGTGACCTGTAAGTACTCTTGAACATCCTCAACAACACATATATGCTGGTGCGAGCACTCAAAGGTCTTTACACGCTTTAGAGAAATTTAGCAGTGTACAGTTAAAGTGTAGACTTAAACTGGTAATTGAAACAGTGTAGATTGTAACCTGGTGAATGAGCAGGAGTCACATGACACTTTCTCACGAATTAGCTTGGGTACCCAAGACTTGGGTACATTTATGTCGTGGTTAAGCATAAACGTCGTCCTTCATGCCACATCTGATAGGTCAGTGTGGCGATGAAGAATGGAGGCGAAACATTGTTCCCCGTTTTGGCTTTGACCGAGTGACATGGCGGGCGTTTTGCAGAATCGAGTCGAAAAACACGTTGTTCAAGTGCTCGTACTTTTTCGCTGTGCAGTAAGCGAGTGACTTGATACGTTTCACAGTGCCCAAAGCAATGACGATTTAGCTTAGGAAATTTGAGCATATGATGAGAACGATTTCGAGCAGCATATGCTTACGCGTGATTCGGTTGTTTTGCACCAACCTCGTTCCCGGCGTCGCAGACGTCGCAGTGATTCCCGTCGCAGTTCCCGGCGTCGCAGTGATTAATTCGGTGAAGAATTCCGTCTCAACTTCGGAGATTTCCGGCCGTGAAAAACTACCCGTATTTCTAAACTAAATATGTAAACCGCTTATACCATAATTCTGGCCGTGAAAAACTATCCCGTACGGCCGCGAGATTTCTAAAAAATAATTCTTCGTCAATTTTATAATATTTGACGCCGTTTTCACCCTCCGAAACACGTAATAATATTTTTTCAAATGCTCGAAACTCATTGGTTCTGGTGTTTGATGACGATTTTCGTTGAAGATAATGAGGTTGGTCTTAACTTATTTTAATTACTAATGACAGGTTTCATGAGATTATGAATCAAAGAACGACGGGTGAAACAAGCTCCTATTCAACTTTTTCGCAATTGTTTTATGCAAACTTCCGCACCCGGTAGATGGCGCCCATCATTGAGCGCTTTCATTTTAGAATTTTTTTTGCAAATGCTCGACTCTCATTGGGTCCGGTGTTTGGTGACGCGTTTTGTTGAAGATAACCAGGCCCGTGCGGACCGATGTTGGTCTTAAATTATTTTATTAATACATCGGAGGTGCATAAGATTGTGAATCAAACGACGACGGGTGAAAGAAACTCCTAATGAACGTTTTAAATTTGTTATGCATACTTCCGCCCACGCAAGATGGCTGCGCCCACGGCGCTTCGGATTCTCGAGCCAAGGCATAATCAGGTTTTCAACATAATACGTACTCGTTTATTGACAACACCGGCTTCGCCGGCTACTAGTACCGACTGCAAAGCCGCAATGAGCCGGCGAAGCCAAAACCTCTTGCCACTATTTTACCCATCACCATGGCATCAGTAGGTTAGGTAGTTGGTAGTAGGTAGGTAGGTAGTTGGTAGTAGGTAGGTAAGTAGTTGGTAGTAGGTAGGTGTAGTAGGTACCGTACCTGGTAAGACTTGGTAAAAGAGAACAGCAGACAGTCCTCCCCAATACCTGCATACCTCTTGCCACTATTTTACCCATCACCATGGCATCAGTAGGTTAGGTAGTTGGTAGTAGGTAGGTAGGTAGTTGGTAGTAGGTAGGTGTAGTAGGTACCGTACCTGGTAAGACTTGGTAAAAGAGAAGAGCAGACAGTCCTCCCCAATACCTGCATACCTCTTGCCACTATTTTACCCATCACCATGGCATCAGTATGTTAGGTAGTTGGTAGTAGGTAGGTAGGTAGTAGGTAGGTAGTAGGTAGGTGTAGTAGGTACCGTACCTGGTAAGACTTGGTAAAAGAGAAGAGCAGACAGTCCTCCCCGATGGCAATACCTGCATACAACACAATAAATGTCACAAGAAGCTTAAGGAAGTAACTATACGATGTGCTAGCTTAAGGCCTATTTTTAACTGGGCTTAACATACGTTTTCACAGTAAGTGTGTAGTCTTCTAACTTCAGTCGCTGTCAGGCGCCAGGGCTGGTTCTCTGACTCTCCGGGCACGGCAGCTTCGTCCACCACAAGAAGTGAGCTTGCAGTGATGAATTCGGTGAATTCCATTCCATCTCAACTTCGGATATTTCCGGCCGTGAAAAACTATCCGTATTTCTAAACTAAATATGTAAACCGCTTATACCATATTTCTGGCCGTGAAAAACTATCCCGTACGGCCGCGAGATTTCTAAAAAATAATTCTTCGTCAATTTTAGAATATTTGACGCCGTTTTCACCGTCCGAAACGCGTAATAATATTTTTTCAAATGCTCGAATCTCATTGGTTCTGGTGCTTGATGACGATTTTCATTGAAGATAACGAGGTTGGTCTTAACTTATTTTAATTACAAATGACAGGTTTCATTAGATTATGGATCAAAGAACGACGGGTGAAACAAGCTCCAATTCAACTTTTTCGCAATTGTTTTATGCAAACTTCCGCATCCGGTAGATGGCGCCCATCATTGAGCGCTTTCATTTTAGAAATATTTTTGCAAATGCTCGACTCTCATTGGGTCCGGTGTTTGGTGACGCGTTTTGTTGAAGATAACCAGGCCCGTGCGGACCGATGTTGGTCTTAAATTATTTTATTAATACATTGGAGGTGCATAAGATTGTGAATCAAACGACGACGGGTGAAAGAAACTCCTAATGAACGTTTTTAATTTGTTATGCATACTTCCGCCCACGCAAGATGGCTGCGCCCACTGCGCTTCAGATTCTCGAGCCAAGGCATAATCAGGTTTTCAACATAATACGTACTCGTTTATTGACAACACCGGCTTCGCCAGCTATTATACACCACAAACACATATGCTTTGCTTTAAACACGTATGCTTAGCTTTTTAAACAGTCGCTAATGCTCTTTATAACGCTAAATGAAGAAATTTGGAGGAATCCCGAAATCCGTGAAGTAAGGTTTACTTACAGAACTGAGCGAAGATCTACTGTACTCTATATGACCCACATATGTTGCGTTAATAACATGACCCTTACTGCCACTACCGTGGCATTTTTCGTAGCGAACTTTTGAAACTCGCTCCTGCTGTTTCATACGAAACTGAAAGGGAGCAGCTGGGTTTGTGCTCCTTTACCAAGCAGCTAGCTGGCTCTTGCCAAGCCAGCCGTTCCTTAAGGGTTTTGAATAGAGTGCTTGATCGAATAATTAAACCACTTGGCGATCTCTCCACAATAAACTTACTAAATGAACACACACCCAATGTTCTTGAGATCTGACCATAAATCGACTGTAATCTATGTACCCCAAAGAGGAATGACCCTTCCTTCCCCTCCCGGAGTCTGCGGGTGTAAATGTCATGTAAATTAAGCATAAATGAGACTTGCTCTAGGGTCTAGGCCATCTACGGAGGGGAATTTAGAGCTCATGTTGGACATAGAGGGAAGTTTAATTACTTAACACTTGTGCTAAATATTCAGTAAATAAATATCTACGCTACAATAAACATTTTTAACCCTCGAGGAGTCGTTTCCACAACAATGGGCATTCTCCGTAGATCGAAGGCATTGTTGAGCTGAACTGAACTCACAACAGTGAACAAAGCTTTCATACAGCGCATTGGCTCCAAACTCTGGGCTGGTGCTCCTGCTCCTACCGTGGTCCTCTTGGGGCCATCAAAAACGAGTCCTTCCACACCAACTAAAACTTACAAGTCTAATTCATGTGTTCATATTAAAATTATGTCAGTATCTCAAATGACATAAAAACCATTCAACGTTCTTTTTGGTAAATCAATGTTTGTACACCCTGCATAATGCGCCATTGTTAGTTTGGGTGTTTTAGATTTGGTGCCTCCCCCTACCCCTTCATACCCTCTCATTATGTATCTGTAACCTCGCCATGCATTACTCCCTCTACCCCTTCAGCCTTCATACCCTCTCATTATGTATCTGCAACCTCGCCAGGCATTACTCCCTCTACCCCTTCATACCCTCTCACTCTGTATCTGTAACCCCACCACGCATTACTCCCACTACCCCTTCATACCCTCTCACTCTCCATGCCCCCACCACGCATTCCTCACCCCCATCCCCATTCGGTATTTCTTTGCTGTTTCCTGTCACATCGCACGCCATTGTGTCCCGATAAAGCGCACACAGTGGTGTCAACCTTTGCGATAAAGTGAAAAATTACCTCAATTGGCACACCCTGCATGACTCTCCAGAGACAAGGGACAAAGTGAATATGAAGGTCTTCGTATGTGCTCATCACGCACAAAAGACGACCGGCTTCCACTCACCGCACGTGACTTTGAAAGATCATCGATAACGACAGCGTGACATTGATTATTATTTCATCATGAACAGATTTATATAAATAGATGAATAACTAGAACAGCACTCAGTGATACCTTTTGTATCCCAGAGTAGACCAGAAAATCACAATACAGAATCACATTTAATCAAAATCATCCGTCCACAACTTTTTGAGATATCCTGCTATGTATCGTTTTTGGCCCGATATCCCAATGGTGAAGTATCACTTAAAAATTAAATAATTCTCATATCTGAATTCATATTCAGATCTTCACCAAAATCGAATCGAATCGTCCTTGTCACACACAAACCGTTCCACCAAGTTTCATCCAAATCCGTCCACAACATTTTGAGATCTCTTGTTCACAAACGGACAAACAAGAAATATGTCGTGCATAACACAAAACTTGCGAAATCCCTAAAATAAGTTGATGCCCTTTGATGACCTCAAAAATACTTGGTGGTTGAATTCAGTGTCCAGATATGCTGCAAATCCTTTTAAAATTTCAAATCAATCGGATGAAAATTGAGGATTTTTAGAAATTTGGCCTATGTTGACCTTTTGGCCTTTGTTGACCTCAAATAAAACAAAAATATTTGGTGGTTGAATTCAGTGTACAGATAAACTGTAAATCCTTTTAAATTTTCAAGTCAATCGGATGGAAATTGAGGATGTTAGAAATTTGGCCTATGTTGACCTTTTGGCCTATGTTGACCTCAAAAAACAAAAATACTTGGTGGTTGAATTCAGTGTCCAGATATGCTGCAAATCCTTTTAAAATTTCAAGTCAATCGGATGAAAATTGAGGATTTTAGAAATTTGACAAAGTTGGTGACCTTTGGCCGATGTTGACCTATTCGCCTTTTGACCCCAAAAACAATAAACTTCTTGCTTATGACCAACTCTACCATTTGGTGAAGTTTCGTGAAGATTGGTTGAAAATTGCGACAGACAGGTCAATTTATGAAAAAAAACCACCCTAACCCCAAATAAATTGCTACAAACGGTTTTTCAACGGTTTTTTGTTACTATTAGACATCAATAATAACATATTAAAAATCTAATAAAATCGGACCACCGGAAAGCTGTTATTTTCAAGATGGTGTCCAATATGGCCACCAATACTCTAAAATGGTTATGTCATTTATAATTCACCCGATAGTTGTAATTTTGTTGTCTACCCCTAGGTTTTAGGGGTCAAGAATCCCATTAAGACCATTTAAAGTATCAGGTAATCAAAAAATTCAAGAATGTGGCATCGAAGATGGCAGTCAGACATTTTATTCATTTGTTCTCATTAGCCACCCATGTGACACTCAGTAGCCAATCAGAGCATGTGTTCTTACCCACTTTTTGTACATTTCTTTCAGGTTTAACAATGAGTGCAAGTAGCGTCGACCCAGAAGTTTGTCCCATCTGTACGGAGAAATTGGATGATGGAGGTGATGTAACTCACATTCGTCAAAAGGGTGCTGATGGAGTCAACGCAGCAAGTGTGCAAAGAGGTGAAATCATTGTCGTCACGGCTGGCACTAAAGTGCACACGAACTGTCGTTAACGGTATACCAACCCACTTGACATAAAGACTCAACTAAGTAGGAAAAGTGGATCTCCCAACTCAACTAAGAGAAGTGCCAGAGTATCTGAAGGTCCAGAGTCAGAGCGCCAGAGTATCTGAAGGTCCAGAGTCAGAGCGCCAGAGTATCTGAAGGTCCAGAGTCAAAGCGCCAGAGTATCTGAAGGTTCAGAGTCAGAGCGCCAGAGTATCTGAAGGTCCAGAGTCAGGGCGTCAGAGTATCTGAAGGTCCAGAGTCAGAGCGCCAGAGTATCTGAAGGTCCAGAGTCAGAGCACCAGAGTATCTGAAGGTCCAGAGTCAGAGCGCCAGAGCATCTGAAGGTCCAGAGTCAGAGCGCCAGAGTATCTGAAGGTCCAGAGTCAGAGCGCCAGAGTATCTGAAGGTCCAGAGTCAGAGCGCCAGAGTATCTGAAGGTCCAGAGTCAGTGCGCCAGAGTATCTGAAGGTCCAGAGTCAGAGCACCATAGTATCTGAAGGTCCAGAGTCAGAGCGCCAGAGTATCTGAATGTCCAGAGTCAGAGCGCCAGAGTATCTGAAGGTCCAGAGTCAGAGCGCCAGAGTATCTGAAGGTCCAGAGTCAGAGCACCAGAGTATCTGAAGGTCCAGAGTCAGAGCGCCAGAGTATCTGAAGGTCCAGAGTCAGAGCGCCAGAGTATCTGAAGGTCCAGAGTCAGAGCGCCAGAGTATCTGAAGGTCCAGAGTCAGAGCGCCAGAGTATCTGAAGGTCCAGAGTCAGAGCGCCAGAGTATCTGAAGGTCCAGAGTCAGAGCGCCAGAGTATCTGAAGGTCATTTTAATAGCAAAACTGATTGCATTTTTTGCGGAACTGGTATTGTGCCAGGAAGTAAAGACCACAGTACAACAATGCCATGCAAGAATTCAAAAACCTCATACACAACAAGTGAGCAGCATAAAGAATCGACTGAAGCAAGGATCAAGAGAGATTCGTCTGACCTGTCAAAGATTAGTTCAAAACTAAATGTCTGCACACCTTTTTCTCCAGACTCTTCCTTGAGAAATGGTGTTAATGGTGTAATGACTACAGCAGATGTGAATGTACATGAATTCGAGTCCGTTGGAAGGAAAATCATTGAAAAAATGATTGGGCAGCCTCTGCTTTCACATTCTCTTTCAAACGGAAAGACAAAGCTAAAATCCTCGGAGATAAGTCTACCGTCAAGGTTGCTCCTGAACAGACTATTGACCCCGCCCTGTTGTTCCAACGGTTTCTGGTAGTGTCCAAAACAGGCGACCTTTCATTGCAAGACGTTATGAGCTCAGCCCATTCCCTCCTGCCGTTTTTGAGGCCAGAAACGTTTTCTGAAAGGCCGATAAGCCTCAATTAGCTCAAGCTATCATTGATCATTCGAGCAAAGGTGTCAAGTGAAGCCATCGCAGATTCTGCTCCAAAAACTGAACATTATGTCCTTGACGGAGGCTCCTTGCTGCATCGTTTACTGCGGAAGACAGGAGACGGTTATGGTGCAATAGCGCAGGCATATGGAGACTTCACCATTCGCCATTATGCTTCGGCAACTGTGGTCTTTGATGGGTATGGTGGAGGTCCGTCCATTAAGGACAATACACACCAACGGTGTGGGCAAAATATCCATCCAGTTGTCAACTTCACTGCAGAGACAGAGTTTTCAGGCAAAAAGGATGATTTTTTGTCGAGAGAGCAATAAGCGAGGACTAATCGATCTCATAAGTGATGAACTGAGGAAGAGGGACTGCAATGTGATCAATGCACCTGGGGATGCAGAGGTACATATTGTTAAAGCTGCAGTCGAAACCTCGTGTCATCAAATCCACCACTTTGATTGGGGAAGATACTGACCTATTAGATTTGCTCCTTTACCAGGCGCACACAGGTAACAAGGAACTATATTTCCGTTCGGACAACAAGACTAACGCTACCAAAGTATATAGCATCAACGACTACAAGCAATCCCAGGTAAGGACCTGTGTTCACAGTTACTCTTCATTCACGCCTTCACTGGTTGTGATACAACCTCCCGGATTTTTGGTATTGGTAAGAAGTCAATTTTCCAAAAGCTTGTGAAAGGTGATTCCATTATATACAATCCTGCGCAAATACATTCGTTCTCCCAAGTCAGCCAAGGGATGTGATAGATGACCTCGGCAGCAAAGCGATGGTTGTCATGTTTGGTGGCAATTGTATAGATTCGCCTGCATCGTTGTGCTACAACATGTTCGTTACGAAAATAGCGTCTGCAAAATCGTTTGTGACACCTGAACGTCTTCCCCCCTACTGCATCCTCCTCACCCCCTACTGCATCCTCCACCCCTCCTCTACTGCATCCTTCACCCGCCCTACTGTATCCTCCACCCCCTACTGCATCATCCACCCCCCTACTGCATCCTCCACGCCCTCCCTACTGCATCCTCCACCCAACCCTACTGCATCCTTCACCCCCCCCTACTGCATCCTCCACCCCCCTACTGCATCCTTCACCCCCCCCCCCCCCGACTGCATCCTCCACCCAACCCTACTGCATCCTTCACCCCCTCCCTACTGCATCCTCCACCCCCCTACTGCATCCTCCACCCCCCTACTGCATCCTCCACCCCCTACTGCATCATCCACCCCCCTACTGCATCCTCCACGCCCTCCCTACTGCATCCTCCACCCGCCCCCCGCTACTGCATCCTCCACCCGCCCCCCGCTACTGCATCCTCCACCCTCCCCCCCCCCTACTGCATCCTCCACCCACCCTACTGCATCCTCCACCCCCCCCCCTCTACTGCATCCTCCACCCCTCCTCTACTGCATCCTTCACCCCCCCCCTACTGCATCCTCCACCCCCCTACTGCATCCTCCACCCCCCTACTGCATCCTCCACCCCCTACTGCATCATCCACCCCCCTACTGCATCCTCCACGCCCTCCCTACTGCATCCTCCACCCGCCCCCCGCTACTGCATCCTCCACCCGCCCCCCGCTACTGCATCCTCCACCCCCCCCCCTACTGCATCCTCCACCCGCCCTACTGTATCCTCCACCCCCTACTGCATCATCCACCCCCCTACTGCATCCTCCACGCCCTCCCTACTGCATCCTCCACCCAACCCTACTGCATCCTTCACCCCCCCCCTACTGCATCCTCCACCCCCCTACTGCATCCTTCACCCCCCCCCCCCCCGACTGCATCCTCCACCCAACCCTACTGCATCCTTCACCCCCCCCCCCCTACTGCATCCTCCACCCCCCTACTGCATCCTCCACCCCCCTACTGCATCCTCCACCCCCTACTGCATCATCCACCCCCCTACTGCATCCTCCACGCCCTCCCTACTGCATCCTCCAGCCGCCCCCCGCTACTGCATCCTCCACCCGCCCCCCGCTACTGCATCCTCCACCCACCCTACTGCATCCTCTACCCCCTCCCTACTGCATCCTCCACCCCCCACCCCACTGCATCCTCCTCCCCCTCCCGAATGCATCCTCCACCCCCCCCCCCCTCTACTGCATCCTCCACCGCCTCCCTACTGCATCCTCCACCCCCCCTACTGCATCCTTCACCCCCTCCCTACTGCATCCTCCACCCCCCCCCCTACTGCATCCTCCACCCACCCTACTGCATCCTCCACCCCCTCCCTACTGCATCCTCCACCCCCCCCCTCAACTGCATCCTCCACCCCCTCCCTACTGCCTCCTCCGCTCTCCCTACAGCATCCTCCACCCCCCCCCCCCTTACTGCATCTTCCACCGCCTCCCTACTGCATCCTCCACCCCCTCCCTACAGCATCCTCCACCCCCCCCCCCCTTACTGCATCTTCCACCGCCTCCCTACTGCATCCTCCACGCCCTCCCTACTGCATCCTCCACCCGCCCCCCGCTACTGCATCCTCCACCCGCCCCCCGCTACTGCATCCTCCACCCCCCCCCCCCCTACTGCATCCTCCACCCACCCTACTGCATCCTCCACCCCCCCCCCTCTACTGCATCCTCCACCCCTCCTCTACTGCATCCTTCACCCCCCCCCTACTGCATCCTCCACCCCCCTACTGCATCCTCCACCCCCCTACTGCATCCTCCACCCCCTACTGCATCATCCACCCCCCTACTGCATCCTCCACGCCCTCCCTACTGCATCCTCCACCCGCCCCCCGCTACTGCATCCTCCACCCGCCCCCCGCTACTGCATCCTCCACCCCCCCCCCTACTGCATCCTCCACCCGCCCTACTGTATCCTCCACCCCCTACTGCATCATCCACCCCCCTACTGCATCCTCCACGCCCTCCCTACTGCATCCTCCACCCAACCCTACTGCATCCTTCACCCCCCCCCTACTGCATCCTCCACCCCCCTACTGCATCCTTCACCCCCCCCCCCCCCGACTGCATCCTCCACCCAACCCTACTGCATCCTTCACCCCCCCCCCCTACTGCATCCTCCACCCCCCTACTGCATCCTCCACCCCCCTACTGCATCCTCCACCCCCTACTGCATCATCCACCCCCCTACTGCATCCTCCACGCCCTCCCTACTGCATCCTCCAGCCGCCCCCCGCTACTGCATCCTCCACCCGCCCCCCGCTACTGCATCCTCCACCCACCCTACTGCATCCTCTACCCCCTCCCTACTGCATCCTCCACCCCCCACCCCACTGCATCCTCCTCCCCCTCCCGAATGCATCCTCCACCCCCCCCCCCTCTACTGCATCCTCCACCGCCTCCCTACTGCATCCTCCACCCCCCCTACTGCATCCTTCACCCCCTCCCTACTGCATCCTCCACCCCCCCCCCTACTGCATCCTCCACCCACCCTACTGCATCCTCCACCCCCTCCCTACTGCATCCTCCACCCCCCCCCTCAACTGCATCCTCCACCCCCTCCCTACTGCCTCCTCCGCTCTCCCTACAGCATCCTCCACCCCCCCCCCCCTTACTGCATCTTCCACCGCCTCCCTACTGCATCCTCCACCCCCTCCCTACTGCATGCATCCTCCACCTCCTCCCTACTGCATCCTCAACCCCCCCTACTGCATACAGCCTCCACCCCCTCCCTACTGCATCCTCCACCCCCTCCCTACTGCATGCATCCTCCACCCTTCCCTACTGCATCCTCCACCCCCCCTACTGCATGCATCCTCCACCCCCTCCCTACTGCATCCTCCAACCCCACCCCCCCCCCCTACTGCATCCCCCTGCCCCCACCTCCTCCCTACGGCATCTACTATGAAATTTCCTGCTACTATGAAAGTAACTTACCTACTATGAAACTACGATGAAAACTACTATGAAAGTGCTATGGGAGTAACTACTATGTAAAAGTGAAGTTTTATTCTGGTATTAAGAAATTCTGGATCATTGACCATTCCAAACCGGTAATCGACAGCATCCATAACAAGAAAAAGAGCAATCAGAGATTGCAAACCCTCACCAGGATGTATTTTCAGTGGTTTTTAAGGCTTTTGTGTTAAAACAAACTAGCAATAGTCAGGTTCACTATGTTAACAAATATAATTTCTTTCAAAATTTTGGGATTAGCAAACCTGTACATTTTTGGAATCTTCAGAGCACGGAGAATCTGAAAATCAATGTTGGCATTTGCACAGACACCTGCATGGCCGCCATTTTGGATTTTGAAAATGGCCGCCATAAAATACATATTTTGCGCGATCTCGGCTTCTAGTCAACCTAGAGACTTCATTAAATATGCTAATCCTATGTTTTCTGGGTCAAGGAATCCAATAAAGGCCTCAAAATAGTGCTCAGGAGTATAGAAAAGCAACAAACAAAGGTAATTGAAAACCATTGTTTGTTTTTTTGGTTTGTTTGTTGTTTTTTTTTGTTTTTTTTTTGTTTTTTTTTGTATACAAGATCGAGGCTCGTGAAAGAGCGAACATTAATCACACAGAAAGACAAACCGACACATAAAACATATAACATCGGGAGCGGTAGACAAGATGGGGAGAGAGGGGGAAGGACACAAACACAACATTTGAGAGCAGGGACCGAGAGACATGGAGACATCGAGAGATCTGAGAGAGGGCGAGGGCTTTGGGGGGGGGGGGGCATGGGAAGGGGGTGGTGGGAGAGGTATAAAACATATGGACACTGCCAGGACTTCCAGGAAAGAAGTTGGAATTTCAAACAAGGTGGATCTGGGGTGAATTAGCGGGGGTAGAAAAGATCAACGTTTTGGATGGGGGAAGATAAGAGATGGTGGTGAACAGCTGTTTTAAAGACCTGGAGGGAGGAGTGGGATTGAAGGGAGTGAGGGAGTTTGTTCCAGAGGTGGGAGAAAAGAGGAATGAAAGAGTGAAAGTGAGCAGAGTGCCGAGATTTCGGAAGTTTAACCATCAGAGGGTTGCTGGCAGATCTTGTGCGACCTGTAGGAATATTTGGGGGACAGAGCACAGAGAGAGCTGGGGGTGCAAGGCCGGAGAGGAATCGGTAGAAGACAGAAAGACCACCTACCTGCCTGCGGTGAGTGAGTGAAAGGCCCTCAGAGATAGCTTCATCGCGGGAGATTCCAATAATTCTGAAAGCTTTGGTTTCAACAGCGTGAAGCCGAGCTAGGTGTGAGGCAGGAGCACCGGCCCATAGGGGAGAACAGTATTCCATTGAGCTGCGGATGAAAGCCTTGTATGTGGTGAGGAGCTCAGGTGTGCCGAGGAAGGACTTCGCACGACCGAGGATGCCCAGTCGGCGACTGGCTTTGGAGGCCAGCTTGGAAATGTGGTTTTCCCAAGAAAGATCATGGCAGATAGTGAGACCCAAAAGCTTGAGCGACAGAACTTCTTGGAGAGGATTATTCAGAAAGTAGATGGGAGGGTTGTCCAGTCGGTTTTTTCGGAGAGACATCGTAAGAGTGTGAGATTTGTCCGGATTGAAAAACATGTTCCACTTGTTTGCCCAGTCTGTGATTTTGTCCAGGTCTGCAGAGAGTGAGGAGGCTGCAGACTGCCGATCTGAGGGATGAGGAATGGAGCGGCAGAGAGTGGAGTCATCAGCAAAGAGATAGAGAGGATTTTCAAGAGAGTCAGAGAGATCATTGATGAAGACCAGAAAAAGCACAAGGCCCAGAACACTGCCTTGGGGAACTCCAGCCTGAACATTAAGAGGAGATGAGAGAAACCCATTCAGGGCCACACGTTAATGACGACTAGAGAGAAAGTCCGCCAGCCATGCGTGGAGATTTCCATGGATACCAAAGGAGGAGAGTTTGGTGAGCAGAGCGGGGTGCCAGACCGTATCCAAGGCACGTGATATGTCGAGGGAGACAGCTCTAATTTCCTGTTTGGCATTGAGGACCTCCATCCATTGTTGAGAAAGCAGAAGCAGCATGTCCAGAGTAGAGTGACCTGGTCCGAAACCAAATTGATGATCAGAGATCAAGCCATTGGAGAAGAGGAAAGATTTCATATCCGAAGCAATGATGGATTCCATGACTTTGCTGATAATTGGGAGAAGGCTGATTGGTCTGTAGTTGCTCGGATCTGTCTTTGCACCTTTTTTGTGCAAAGCGGTGATGTTGGCTGATTTCCAAGCAGATGGCAGTTGACCTTGAGCAAAAGAGAGGGTGAAGAGAACAGAGAGAGGGAGTGAAAGAGCGGAAGAACAGGATTTTAGGACCCGTGGGCTGATGCCGTCAGGTCCAGTTGCAGAATCAGAGTCGAGGGTTGACAGAAACTTTTTCACCTTGTCAGGAGGAAAGGACACGGAGTCCAGGAGCAGCTGGGTACAACTGGGTACGGTGGGTACAGAGAGGGATGGGTTTGGGACACAAGATTTAGAGGCAACACACAGAGTTGAGGCATTCAGCTTTTTCACGTGCGGAGTCAGCTGTGTAGCCGTTTGAGGTAAGGGAGGGGATGGGGGGGGGGAACAAACACCAGAAACAGATTTGACCAGATGCCACCAGGATTTGGAAGAGGGAGACAGATAAGAGAGTTCGGTCTTGAGAACGGAGAGATATTGTTTCCTGGCTCTCCTGAGGGTGGACACACCCTTGTTTCAGGCTTTGTGAAAGGAAATGAGATTTCCTTCCTTTGGATTTGCTTTCCAGGAGACGAAGGCAAGTTGTTTCTGGGCAACAGCCTCACCACAAGATTCCGTGTACCATGGACGGGAGGAAGGGTATGACAACTGAAGACGAGATGGGATAAATCTGTGCATGAGAGAGAGCAATTTACTTTGGAAGAATTCCCAGGATGAGTTGATGTCAGAGGTGATAGAGATGGGAGACCAGTCCAGATGATTGATGGCTGCTTGAAGACCGTGCCAGTTGGCCTGAGTGAAATGCCAGACTCGTCGACGCTGAGCAGGCTCCCTGAGAATGGTCAGAGAGATGTCCACTTTAACAAGCACATGATCAGATGAGCCGATTGGAGCAGAAGAAGAGCAGCAGACATTTTCAGGGAAGTGAGTCATAACCAAGTCCAGAAGAGAAGATGCTCCGTTGACTGAGATCCGGGTCGGGAAATTGACAGATTGTGTCAGTCCCAGTGAGTCGCAGAAGTCCTTTGCTGCGGAGCCATGGCTGGTGAGAGAGGTACCCACACCCAGCCAGCTGGCATGGTGACAATTGAAATCACCACATATGAGGAAGAGAGAGTTGGGATGAGTCGATAGAAGTTGGTCCATATTATCAGACAGCGAGATGTAGATGGAGTCATCACTGTTTGGTGGACGGTACAACACACATATGAACAAGAGGTGGGAGCGAAGGGGAAGCCGTAGCCAGAGGTATTCCTGGGGGTGAGGTGGAGAGAGTGCAGTGCAGGGCGAGTGAGGAAGAGAGTTTTTGATAAAGATAGCAACCCCACCTCCAGGACGAGGCTCAGGTCTATCATACTGGAAGAGGGAGTAACCCGGGAGAGATACTAAGGAATCAGAGATATCATGAAGGAGGAAAGTTTCTGTTAAGCAGATCACATCTGGTTTGACAGAAGCAACCTGTATGGAGAGATCAGTTAAGTTTGAACGAAGGCCCCGGATGTTTGAGGTCCATACCGTTAATGAAGAGGAAGGGGGAGCATCGGATACACAACAGGGGGGAGGAGGGGTAGGGTAAGATGTGGAAGAGGTGGAAGAGGTAGGGAGAACTGTTGAAGGTGTGTCAGGGATTTCAGAATAGCTCTGAGAAGGGAAGGATGGGGCGGACAAAAGGTTTGATGGTGATTGGGTGAGGCACAATGAGGTGTTATTTGAGGAGGGGGCAGAGCGACCCGGAAGGTTGGGTGAGATGGAGGTGAGAGTTGGAAGGGGGAAGAAGCAGGAAGGACGCTTTGAGGACGGGGAGTGAGAGGGGGGAAATTGAGAAGAAATGAGGGTGGGGAGATTTGAAGGGGAGGAGCGAGGGGGGAGTTTAGGAGGGAAGGGACAAGGGGAGGGATTTGAAAGGGATGGGATATGGGGGAGATTTGGAGGGGAGGGGTGAGAGGGGAGTCTAGGAGGGGAGGGCGAGGGGGAGTCTTGGAGGGGAGGGGTGTGGGGGGAGTATAGGAGGGAAGGGGCAAGGGGGGATATTTGAAAGGGATGGGTGATGGGGAGGATTTGGAGGGGAGGGGAAAGGGGGAAGATTTGAAAGGGATGGGTGATGGGGAAGATTTGGAGGGGAGGGGTGATGGGGAAGATTTGGAGGGGACGGGTTATGGGGAAGATTTGGAGGGGAGTGGTGAGATTGGATTTTAGAAAGTGTTACGATTAATGGGAAACGAACATTTATTGCAAAATGAGTTTCTTGTGACCTTCGAGTCAAAAATACGTTTAAGGACGCTGGAGGGAGGATGGAGTGCAGGAGAGTTTAGGGAATGTAGAAAAGAGGCACTGTAAGAGATGGAATTTTTTTGGGGGATGAATAGATTTGGTGAGCAAGTCGAAAGCAGCCTTTTAAAGAAGAAGAAGAAAAAGGTGTTATAATATACGACGGAATACAGAACTTGAGGGGAAAGTGTAAACATTTTAAGGTTAATGTTTATTATACTTTTAATGTGGGACACTGTCTCAAGCCCCAGTCCCCATCACGGATGGGGCTCAGCGGTTTACCTGAGCCTGACTGCGAAGGGCAAGGTACACGCTGGCCCATCCAGTGTAGCGGCGCGTGCGGCCCCGGACATCGAAGGGCATTAAACGTTCATTAAACATTAAACGTTCATTAAAGGATTACGAAACGAAAAACATTACGAAATTATGTTCACACCGTCACGTCAAACACTACCGTGAACACATACATCGTCACAATGAGAACATCATCACAATGGACGTTATGCGAACGTGAATGTTATGCGGAAGTCCAAACCTGAGAATACTGGAGACCAAAGCTGAAATTGGGAAAACTAAATAGCCTATTTTACTCCTGGAGATCCCAGGATTACCCACACAAAATATTGTTTTGATCAGTTGAACTGTTTTTGCGGTACCTTCGAATAGACGGACAGACATTTGGTGAATTATAGTAAGATATGGCGGCCGAACCACGTGACCGATTACGTCATCATTATTATTTTTTCTAAACTAATTTATTCCTAGATTATGCTCAAGAAATTTCATCTTGATCGGATGAAGTTTTGTACTTGTCGAATTATGACGTCTTAATGGAGGCACTTATGACATCATCATTAACATATTTTATTCCCCAAGGAGAGTTCTTTACAATGAGCCATGTCTCAATTTTTTCCATTCAGCACTTTCGGAGATATAGAGGTGCAAAGTTTTTCGGTTTTTCCAAGATGGCGGCCGAACCGCGTGACCGATGACGTCATCATTTTTTTCTCCACCAGTTTATGTCGACATGGCACTCAATAAATTTCATCTTGATTGGATGAAGTTTTGTACTTGTCGAATTATGACGTCATAATGGAGGCACCAATGACATCATCATTAACATAGTTTAATCCCCATGGAGAGTTCTTTACAGTGAGCCATGTCTCATTTTTTTCTATTCAGCGCTTTCCGATATATGGAGATGCAGTTTTTCGATTTTTCAAGATGGCGGCCGAACCACGTGATCTATGACATCATAATTATCACTAAAAAAACTCTACAGGTTGAGTTGCACCTGAGGTGAAAATTTCCTGTCAATTGGACCAACGGTTGCAGAGAAAATCATATTTATTCTGTGCGGACAAACAGACAAACAGACAAACAAACAGACAGACAAACGGACTCAAATGCAATACCCTCTCCTCTGGCGAGGGTAACAAGGGTAAGGCATTAATAACAAAGTCAACTTTTGATTTTTCCACATTGTGCATAAACATTCCACATGACAAGCTGGTAACCGCATTGGACAGAGCAATGGATAAAGCATTTGCAGGAGGTAATAAAGTATACATTAATGTATATCAAAACAGAGCACACTGGTCTGTAAAGGATCATCAATATTCATGCAGTTTAAAAAAAAGTAAACTTAAAGAAACTATTCAATTTCTACTAAACAACAGTTTCTTTACATTTGGCAACAATATACTCCAGCAGACAGTTGGGATACCCATGGGTTCAGATCCCAAGATATTCCAGCAGACAGTTGGGATACCCATGGGTTCAGATCCCAAGATACTCCAGCAGACAGTGGGGATACCCATAGGTTCAGATCCCAAGATACTCCAGCAGACAGTTGGGATACCCATGGGTTCAGATCCCAAGATACTCCAGCAGACAATCGGGATACCCATGGGTTTAGATCCCAAGATATTCCAGCAGACAGTGGGGATACCCATGGGCTCAGATCCCAAGATACTCCAGCAGACAATGGGGATACCCATGGGTTCAGATCCAATGATACTCCAGCAGACAGTGAGCATACCCATGGGTTCAGATCCCAAGATATTCCAGCAGACAATGGGGATACCCATGGGTTCAGATCCCAAGATACTCCAGCAGACAATGGGGATACCCATGGGTTCAGATCCCAAGATACTCCAGCAGACAGTGGGGATACCCATGGGTTCAGATCCCACGATACTCCAGCAGACAGTGGGGATACCCATGGGTTCAGATCCCAAGATACTCCAGCAGACAGTGGGCATACCCATGGGTTCAGATCCCAAGATACTCCAGCATACAGTGGGCACACCCATGGGTTCAGATCCCCAAGATACTCCAGCAGATAGTGGGGATACCCATGGGTTCAGATCCCAAGATACTCCAGCATACAGTGGGCATACCCATGGGTTCAGATCCGGCCCCTTTCTTTGCAAATTTGTTTCTGCACATGCACGAGTTTGATTGGGTCCAGAACATGTGCAGGTGTGTGTGTGTGTCTGTGTGTGTCTGTATGTGCGTGTGTGTCTGTGTGTGCGTGTGTGTCTGTGTGTGTGTGTGTGTGTGTGTGTGTGTGTGTGTGTGTGTGTGTGTGTGTGTGTGTATGTCTGTGTGTGTCTGTGTGTCTGTGTGTGTGTGTGTGTGTGTGTGTGTGTCTGTTTGCACATGTGTATTGGTGTGTGTGTGTGTGTGTGTGTGTGTGTGTTCGAGTGTGTGTGTGTGTGTGTGTGTGTGTGTGTGTGTGTGTGTGTGTGTGTGTGTGTGTGTGTGTGTTCGAGTGTGTGTGTGTGTGTGTTCGAGTTGGTGTGTGTGTGTGTGTGTGTTCGAGTTGGTGTGTGTGTGTGTTCAACTTTGTGTTTGTATTGTTGCGGATCTCGGATGTCGGCTCTCCCCTTATCAAGGGGGGGGGGGGTTAATCCCCTTGTCCTTTTATCTGGCTAACGCGAGTCCTGGAAGTTATACGCTCCTTCCGGTCGGTATTAGGTAGGGTTATTGGTCAACTTAGTCCTAATACTTTATTACTAACACCGACCCTGAAGCAGGGAAATAACTCCCGCTCGAACCACGGTGTTAGTGGACACGCCGAGCGAAGCGAGCCACGATTCGGCCCGTTAGCAAGGACTAAACCCGATTATGGCGGTTCCGATCATGCCACGTTTACCCAATGGAGAAAAGACAGATGCGATTGGATGAAGAGGAAACCCAGAAAATAGGAAGAACAGATCAATTTATTAACAATTTACAAGAAGGAGAAGAGGAAACGAAAGAAATGTACAGGATAGGAAGAGGAAGAAGAAGCACACAGGGCAGCCTTAAACAGTCTTATTCTTAATACCCCAGGACAAACGGGCCCGTCTCACATACACACTCACATGGGGATTGTAGATGGTTGATGGTCACCAGCGCGTCCAGGCTCCAGCCCGGCTCCGGTCCAGGCTCCGGTCCAGCGGACGAAACGCGGCAGGCAGCTCCGCGTGTAGTGGAACGCGAACGGACAATTATATAACTGGGGGAAGGCTGGTATCCTAGCGGCGTATGTAATAAGTGCACGCTCGTGCCAAACGCCCCCTCTCTCCAATGTCCTGCTTTAGCACAAGGTTCCAACCAGAGTCCTTTCACAAGCGCGCTCTTCTAGTCAGTCCTTCAAATCACAGTAGTCCTCCAAGTCCTCTCCCAACCAATCAAGCACATTAGTCCTCTGAAAGGGCTTTGCGTTCGCGCTTTTATAATTCAAGCAGCGATCGCTCCGCGAGCCCAAAAGCCACGCCTATCAGGCGATCCGACCTCCGCCCTGGTTGGCTGGGCATCGCTTACCGGCCACGCCCTGATGGTGGGTTGACGTGGCCACACCTTCTTCCTGGCATCCGCCCCCTTTTTCGGGCCTCACCTCGTGGCTTATGGCGGCGTTGAGCAAGCTCACGGGCAGCTAAGGCTGTGGCTGCTGGCCGAGGCGCATGACAATTTGGGAGGGACATGGGGCAGACTGGAGGGCACGTAATGGCGTCGCTTGGAGAGGGAGGCTGGCAAAATGAATGGAACGGGGCCTACTCATTATTTGATTGACACAACGCAGATTCAACTATTGGAAACATGGCCTTACCTATACACATACTAATGAAATAACTGAAGTCCTATGATGACCTACGTGTTGCTTGTGGCCTAACTATGGGGTGCAACCTTTAACCTTTTAGTGATGTCATATTTACAAGTGTGGGTTCTCAAAACCGCAATAGTATGTACAGTCACGTGAAAAAGTAAGTACACCCCATGTAAAGTTTTGACTTTTTCAACATATTTCAACATACAGCTATTTGATCTTCATTTCAACAATATTGATAGATAAAGGTGATATAATATAACAAATATCATGAAACATTTACATTTTGTAGTCCATTGTATAATTTAAATAAACATAAATGCAAATTTCGCATGTGGAAAAAGTAAGTACACCCTTGGCTCCAATAGGTGGTATTGCCCCCTTTGGCAGAAACAACCTCAAGTGGGCATTTCTTATAACTGTCTACCAGTCTCTGACATCGACTGGGAGAAATTTTTGCCCACTCCTCCATGCAGAATTCTTTCAGCTGTGCGATGTTTGAGGGGTTTCTTGCATGCACAGCTCGTTTCAAATCCCCCCCACAACATCTCGATGGGATTTAGATCCGGGCTTTGACTTGGCCATTCCAGAACCCTCCATTTCTTTCTTTTCAGCCATTCCTTGGTGGATTTACTGGTATGTTTAGGGGCATTGTCATGTTGCAAGGTCCACCTTCGGTTGAGCTTCAACTTTCCGACAGATGGCCTCACATTATCCTCAAGCACCCTCTGGTACAATGAAGAATTCATAGTGGATTATATGATGGTGAGCTGCCCAGGCCCTGATGCAGCAAAGCTGCCCCAAACCATAATATTTCCACCACCATGCTTTACAGTTGGTATCAGGTTCTTGTGGTCAAATTCTGTCTTTGGTTTTCGCCAAACATGTCTTCTGGTACTGTGGCCAAATATCTCTACCTTTGACTCATCTGTCCAGAGCACATTGTTCCAGAAGTGCTGGTCTTTGCCTCGGTGTTCATTGGCAAACTTTAGTTTTGCCCTGATGTTCTTTCTGGACAGCAAAGGTTTCCTCCTGGCACACCTCCCATGTAGATCTAATTTGTGCAGCCTCTTTCTAATGGTAGACTCGTGCACTTTGACATCAACAGTGGCAAGAGCTACCTGTAGGTCCCGTGATGACATTCTGGGGTTCTTAGAGACTTCTTTCAGCATCTTGCGGTCTGCTCTCGGGCTGAACTTGCTGGGGAGGCCTGGCCTGAACAAGTTGGCAGTTGTTTGGAATCTTCTCCACTTGTAGATGATCTTCCGGACAGTCGAATGATTGATTTCAAATTGTTTGGAGATCTTTTTAAATCCCTTCCCAGACTCGTAGGCATCTATAACCTTCATTCTGAAGGCCTCAGAGAGCTCTTTTGATCTCGGCATGGTGACGCCACACACTTCAACAACAAAGAGCAAACCAAACTAAATATCTGAGGTTTAAATAAGACAGGTTCCTCCAAGATCCTCTCTAACGATGTTCTAATCATTTGCACCTTAGCTGGTGCACCTGATTCTAATTTTAGGTGTTTGAAGTAGTGATAAATGTCGGGGTGTACTTACTTTTTCCACATGCGAAATTTACATTTATGTTTATTTAAATTATACAATGGACTACAAATTGTAAATGTTTCATGATATTTGTTATATTATATCACCTTTATCTATCAATATTGTCGAAATGAAGATCAAATAGCTGTATGTTGAAATATGTTGAAAAAGTCAAAACTTTACATGGGGTGTACTTACTTTTTCACGTGACTGTATGTGTGTGTGTTTATGTGTCTGCACGCGTGTCTGTGTGTGTCTGTGTCTCTGTGTGTGTGTGTGTGTGTTTGTTTGTGTGTGTGTGTGTGTTTGAGTTTGTGTGTGTATGTGTTTTTATGTGTGTGTGTGTTTCTGCGTGTGTGTATTTGTGTGTGTGTTTGTGTGTGTGTGTGTGTGTGTGTGTGTGTGTGTTAGTTTGAGTTTGCATGTATATATGTGTATGTGTTTTTTTTGTGTGTGTATGTGTTTTGTGTGTGTTTTTATGTGTGTATGTGTGTTTGTGTGTGTGTGTGTGTGTGTGTGTCTGTGTGTGTGTTTGTGTGTGTGTGTGTGCGTTTGAGTTTGCGTGTGTATGTGTGTTTTATGTGTGTGTGTGTGTGTGTGTGTTTGTTTGTGTGTGTGTGTGTGTGTGTGTGTGTGTGTGTGTGTGTGTTTGAGTTTGTGTGTGTATGTGTTTTTATGTGTGTGTGTGTTTCTGCGTGTGTGTATGTGTGTGTTTGGGCGTGTGTGTGTGTGTGTGTGTGTTAGTTTGAGTTTGCATGTATATATGTGTATGTGTGTATGTGTGTGTTTTTATGTGTGTATGTGTTTTGTGTGTGTTTTTATGTGTGTATGTGTGTTTGTGTGTGTGTGTGTGTGTGTGTCTGTGTGTGTGTTTGTGTGTGTGTGTTTGAGTTTGCGTGTGTATGTGTGTTTTATGTGTGTGTGTGTGTGTGTGTGTGTGTGTGTGTGTGTGTGTGTGTGTGTGTGTGTGTGTGTTTGCGTGTATATATGTGTATGTGTGTATGTGTGTGTTTTTATGTGTGTGTGTTTTTTTATGTGTGTGTGTGTGTTGTGTGTGTGTGTATATGTGTCTGTCTGTCTGCGTGTCTGTGTGTGTGGCCGTGTGATGTGTGTACGTGAAGCTTGACTCTCACAAAGAATCACAACAAACGCGCTCAGGATGTTTCGGATCACCACGTGGGATCTATTGATGTGGAATACGCGCTTGTTTCCCATCGCGCAGGAAACGGGATGCGGAGCCGAGGCGTGCGAGTGTCAGAGAGGCAGCATATCACGGATGGGAAGCTCACATCGCGGCAGCTGCGTCGTGTCCTTTACACCCTCTTTGTTGAGTCGGTTCAAAAGTAAACAGACGGCAGGTGCGTGCGTGGTCCTGGCTGTCGCGGTGGGAAGCTGCCCGCCGGGAAACGTTGAAGCCGCTACTATCTGACGTCATATTCACAAAACGGAATTCCTCTCTTCATTATTGTGTGTTATATTAAAACACAGGGGTCCGTTTACATTTCATTCCATTTTTAGAATATACACACTTTGTTGTTTGTGGGGTTTTTCCCCCATAAGCAAGTATAGGCCTATACGAGTTATTACATTTTAATAACCTACATCTATCTCGTGGTTCACGATCCTAAACAGCTTCACCCAATATTCCCCTACAACAGCCTTGACCGACAGCTCGGAGGACCTCCAAGGGTTTGAGCTCATCCCACTGATCGAAAAATTTATCTCAGCTATCTGTTATAAAAGGGTCAGTACTGGGTCCATTAAGCTACTTTCCGGTCTATATAGACCAGAATATATCATAGAGGCAACGCGGTCAATCCGTACACTTTATTTGTACAGGAAGCACGTTTTGACCCCAAGATCTTTCACAATCACACTGTAGAACAATCCACTGGATAACTTGCACTTCAAAAGATTAGCACCACGTCTCCCCCAACCCCCACCTCCCCCATCTCCCCCCCCCCCCCTCCTCCACCCCCTCACCCTATATGCACACCCTGCTCAAATTTCAAGTGGATCGGATGAAAATTGATGATGTTATCAATTAACCTTTGACCTTTTGATCTAAAATGCAATCAGTTTGGAGTTTTTGATTGGTGAACCAATTCATTGACACGATATGCAAGCTCTTAAAATTTTAGGCGAATTGAATGAAAATTGATGATTTTATGTGATGTTGACCTTTGACCTTTTGACCGAATTATGAATTTTTCTTCTCCATATTCTCATAATAAAGCTTTGTTGGACATTTGATGACAAAACTCAAATGGTAAATTTAACTATCAGGTCAATTGGATGAAAATAGATGATTTTAGGTGATGTTGACCTTTGACCTTTTGACAAAATGATTAATTTGGCCTCTCCATATCGATGATAATAAAAGGGTGTGTGTGTGTGTGTGTGTGTGTGTGTGTGTGTGTGTGTGTGTGTGTGTGTGTGTGTGTGTGTGTGTGTGTGTGTGTGTGTGTGTGCATTTCCATAACTCCAAAACCATTAAACCTAGAGGCCCCAAACTTTGCATGCACACTTCTCGACCTCCAAGAGAGCGCATGAATAAAAACTGGGTGTTTGGGTGTGTTAAAACACCATTTTTGAAGATGCTTAACAGGGTGCTCATAACTTTAAAAAACCCCAAAAAGCCTTACCAAAATGGCGGACCGCCATCTTGGTCTAGCTATTGTCACATCACGAGGTTCTTAAAGCTGCCATTTTGTTTTGGCCTATTGTAACGTACCTTGCCTTGGAAACTGTAAAGTATCGTGACAAACTGCGATCAATTGTCGTACGCGTTTATTCACTCCGCCGATCAAGGCCCGATTCACAGCAGCGCCATCCGAGGTCTGGCGTAGGGATACAACCCGGTCCCGGTGTAGGGATACAATGGTGAACATTTGCACTGCATACATGACATCCTCCCCTTTAAGTCCAAAATTACCAAGAGCAATACGTGCTAGATTTCCAGAATTGACATTTCAAAAGCAACATTTCCAAACCATGTGAAAATATGTGTGCAAACGGTCATGAGAATAATGAAAATACGTGAAAATAGAACATGTGTCAACGTGAAAAAAAACATCTTCAAAGATTCAACCGGTCGGGTGCTTTTCTCTCACGCATTGAGCGTCGCGGTGTACCAGTGGATACAGAGTCCGAGGTGATTCCTTTGGGTCGTGGTGTACCAGTGGATACAGAGTCCGAGGTGATTCCTTTGGTCTCCACGAAGGGTGTAGCGTTTGCAGAGGTTTTCGGGGCATCCGAGCCGGCTGGAGCGGCCACGACGATCTCCGGCAGTGGCGGGTCGAACTGTTGTCCTGACTGTGACGATGCTACAGGCTCCATCGACTCACAGTGACGGTAGGTTATGTGGTCCTGATGTCGACGAATTTCGCGGCCGTCCTGCAGGCGAATCACACTGGACAGTGGACCTGGCTTCTCGATGATGTCTCCCGGTAGCCACGTCGCACCTGCACCAAAATTTCGGGCAAACACTGGATCTCCAATGTTGATACATCGACTGTTGGACGTCTTATCGTGCACCAACTTTAGATTAAGCTGGCTCTGATAAACATTTGATGATATGTCTGGTTTGAGATTGTCAAGTGTCGATCTCAAGTGTCGTTTCATCAATAACTCAGACGGAGCTGCACCGGTTGTTGATTGTGGCGTGATGCGGTATTTGAACAGGAGACGAGACAGCTTTGTTTCCAGGGTTCCCTCCTGAAGTTTCTGCAATCCGGATTTGATGATTCCCACGGATCGTTCGGCCAAGCCATTTGAAGCCTGGTGATGTGGGCTGACAAACTTATGTTTGATGCCGTTCCGACGTGTGAACTCGGCAAACTCGGTACTGGAAAAACACGAACCGTTATCACTCACGATCATCCTGGGCAGACCATGAGTGGCGAAACAGCGTCTGAGTCTTTCGATGACAATGGCTGACGTAGTACCACGCATCACATAGGCATCAATCCATTTTGTGTGCGCGTCCGTAATTATTAGAATCATGCTGCCGTTAATAGGCCCGGCATAATCGAGATGTAGGCGATGCCACGGTTCGCTGGGCCATTCCCAGGGATGCAGTGGCGCTTTCGCAGGTGTATTCCGGGTGCTCTGGCAGGGGTAACAATGTCGAACATGATGTTCGATATCAGCATCAAGATTCGGCCACCACACATCGTTTCTGGCAAGTGACTTCATCTTCACAATCCCGGGGTGACAGTCATGGATTTCATCCATGACCCTGGAACGCAGATTTTTCGGGATCACGACACGACATCCCCAGAGTAGGCAACCATTTTCCACGCTGAGTTCGTTTTTACGTGCTTTAAAAGCCGCAAAATCTGGGTCACCCTCAGGTAGCAAATGCCATCCAAGCTGTACAGCCTGGACAGTTCTGGACAGAACGGGGTCTCGTCGAGTATGAGTGCGGATCTGGCCGGAATCGACAGCACAATCTTCCAGATGATACATCAGTGCGATAATGGATCCTGGTGTAGGCGAATCATCAACGGATTCTGGAAGGGGTAACCGACTCATGGCATCTGCATTTGTGATAGACGAACCGGGCTTATAACATATGGTGTAGTCATAAGCAGCGAGAAACAGGGACCAGCGGATGATCCTGGGCGGTAGTGTGTCAGATGTCGCCTTAGTTGGACCAAACAGACTGATCAGCGGCTTGTGATCAGTGCGAATCGTGAAATGATGTCCAAGAAGGTACTGGCGAAATTTGCTGACGCCGAAAACGATTCCCAATCCTTCCTTGTCAAGTTGGGAATAGTTTTTCTCTGCCGGGGACAACGTTCTGGATGCAAATGCAACCGGTCTTTCCGTACCATCAGGCATCACGTGCGATAATACACTCCCCACTCCATACCGACAGGCATCGCATGTCAGCACAAGATCCTTCTCTGGATCAAAATGAACGAGAACATTGGACGATTTGAGCAGATCCTTAGAGGTCTGGAATGCTGATTGTTCAGTAGACCCCCAGCTCCAGGAGACTCCTTTCCTCAAAAGCCGATAAAGGGGGCCCAAAACGTCGGTCACATTCGGGATGTAACGACCATAGAACTGAAGCAAACCGAGGTATGACTTCAATTCGGTCACATCTCGTGGAGAAGGAGCATCCTTGATAGCTCGGACTTTCTCATCTGTCGGGTGTAGACCCTCGGCATCAATCGTATGACCCAGGTACGTGACTGATGGCACCATAAACTTGCACTTGTCTCGACGCAAACGTAGGCCGGAGTCCGAAATCTTCTTCAGAACTCTCTCCAGGTTCTGTAGATGTTCCGCGTCCGTACGACCAGTAACCAGAATATCATCCTGGTAACAAACGACGTTGCGTTCGGCGGCAAACAAACTGTCCATGACACGCTGATAAATTCCAGGTGCAGATTTCACTCCAAAACTAAGTCGGTGGTACCTATACAACCCACGATGCGTGTTGATGGTAAGATACTGTTTCGAATTCTCGTCCAAGCAGAGCTGTAGATAGGCGGATTTGAGATCGAGTTTCGTAAAAGTCTTGCCTCCCGTGAGACGAGCATAGAGGTCTTCGATCCTCGGGATTGGATATTTATCCAATGAAGAACACCTGTTCACGGTCATTTTATAATCTCCACATATGCGGATGGACTGGTCCGATTTTATGACCGGAACGATGGGCGCCGCCCATTCGGCATACTGGATTTGCTCGATGATCCCCAGATTTTCAAGATGATCCAGTTCCTTGTCAATCCGCTCACGCAGGGCGAAAGGGACTGGGCGAGCCCTGCAAAATATAGGATTGGCATCCCGGTCAACCCTGAGTTTAGCCGTATGTCCTTTCAAGGTTCCAAGCTCATCCTTGAAGACATCCGGGTACGTATCCAGCACATTTTTGAGTGTGTATGCTGCGGTAGGAGAAACGTTGGCTGCCTGGAGTTGATGAATGCTTTCCCACTTCAGTCGAATTATGCTCAACCAGCTCCTGCCGAGTAAGGAAGGGCCCTTTCCAGGAATGACGATCAGGGGTAGGTGAAACTCACGGTTATCGTAGCCCACCGTGACATCACATGTACCGCAGGGAACAATCTTCTCACCTGTATAGGTGGAGAGTCCATAGGTAGTAGGTTTCAGATGGGGTCGGTCAGCATCACTCCACAGGTTTGTGAAAACAGCATGGCTGATGAGCGAGACGGCCGCACCAGTGTCGACCTCCCATCCTCGTCGCCATGTAAAGTATCTCGACAAACTGCGATGAATTGTCGTACGCGTTTATTCACTCTGCCGATCAAGGCCCGATTCACAGCAGCGCCATCCGAGCTCTGGCGTAGGGATACAACCCGGTCCCGGTGTAGGGATACAATGGTGAACATTTGCACTGCATACATGACAGAAACAATATATACTCTCATGTACTAACTAAAGCATATAATTTAAATCTGGATTTAGATTTGAGGATCAGATCCTGTCGACTAAATAAGTATCGAAATCTGGAGTGAGATCTGAAACGTAACAACATTAGCAAGTTGTTAGGGTGAGGGTTAGGATGGAGGAAACCATGAATGGAGCCAAATATGGGCAAATCCTTTCAGTGTGTGTGTCTGTGAAAACACACACGCGCACACACACACACACACACACACACACACACACACACACACACACACACACACACACACACACACACACACAGACTTGCACACAGACACAACACACAGACACAACACACAGACACAACACACAGACACAACACACACACACACACACACACACACACACACACACACAGACCTGCACACAGACAAAACACACACACACACACACACACACACACAGATGTGCGTACACACACACAGAGACACACACACACACACACACACACACACACACAGACCCGCACACAGACACACAAACACACACACACACACACACGTACACACACAGACACGCATGCAGACACACACAAATTACAGACATGGCATTTAATATGGAATATTTTTTTGTGGGGGTGAACTTACTTTTCAAGATGACTTAGAACCAAAAGTTCATTGGAATTATGTTGAAATTATTCTAGATTTCGTTAATGTGGCCTTTAAAAGAAACAAAACCCACATTTGACATTTCGAAGCAAATAAATTGATCCTTGAAAGTGATGTAAACTGATATCGAACTCAATTCATGGACAGTACTGTGTTAAACTTCTGTGCGTTTCCCAGAAGTATTTCTTTATTTTGCACATTAGCCAAAAAATTTTTTAACAAAAACAAAAGTTAAATTACGACTGGGATTACGGACAGTAAAATTATAGTTCAGTACTTCGTGTAACCCCCACGAGCATTCAGGAGAGCACATACACGTTGAGCCATGCTGTTCACGAGATTTGCCAAGGTTTGGACAGGAATCGCTTGCCATGCAGTGACAATAGCCTGCTGCAATTCACGCACAGAGGCAGGCTGCTGGTCCAAGTTGTCGATTTGACGCGTTAATTCTGCCCACAGGTTCTCTATCGGATTCATATCCGGGGACATGGCAGGCCACTCCATATGCTCGACACCACGGTCAGCAAGAAAGTGTTGGATCATGCAAGCACGATGAGGCCGTGCATTGTCATCTTGGAAGACAAAGTTTCCTCGAAAGGCTGCACGAACAAATGGAAGCAATGTTTCTTCCAGAATGGCCCTGTGCTTGAACTGGTTCAGGTTTCCATTCAGAACAACCAGGTCAGTTTTGCCCCCTGCATGAAAAGCAGCCCAAACGGTCACCCCACCACCTCCAGCTTGGACTCTTGGCACTATACAATCTTCGTTTTAGGCTTCATGCACTTGTCTGCGCACTCGGATGCGGCCATATTGACGATAGACCAGAAATCTAGACTTGTCACTGAAGATCACGTGATTCCATTGTCCTGGCTGCCATTGACGGTGCTCTCTGGCCCACTGCAATCGGCGCTGGCGGTGTTGTCTGGTCAGACGTGGCTTTCTCAGGGGACGCCTGGCACGATAGCCTGCTTGAACCAATCGTTTGTTGACTAGCCTTCTGGGTGCAGGCACATTTGTCAGTTGCTGCCACTCAGCCCTAATCCGATTAGCTGACTTTGTACGGCCATTGCGGACTAACCGGTGCAGCTGGCGATCATCCCTCCTTGTGGTTCTGCGGGACGTCCTGGCCTCGGTATTGGAGTAGGGACACCCCTCTGAGCATTTCGTTTCAGGATCTTTGACACCTGACCTTGAGTGATGCCATACTGCCGAGCAATAGCACGCTGTTTCATGCCGTAATTTCGTAAAGCCACCACTCCATGACAAACAGCATTGTCGAGTTGACGGACCATCTCCAGGGGAAGCGGCAATAACTTTTGTAAACGTGCAGCAGTTGTTTTCCACTAATACAGAACGCAACAACCCTTATATACCCGATTGTGAAGCCAATCGTCAAATGTACCTGTCCGTACATTTTGTCACGCCACCTGTGATATAATCCTGTTATTGACTTCTTGCTGAGACAGACAATCAGTGACATGGTTCTTTTAACAAAGAAATCACCGAAGCGTAAAATGAACTCACCAGATTGACATACGAAGAGTTCAGATGCAAAAACAGATATATCCATTTTTGCTGAAATGAGAAAATCAAGATTTTCTGCTGTGCATTCCAGGTGAAACCCATCAAAATGACATGGGCTGTATCTTAAAATATGTGGACGCGATCGGGTTTTGGGAGAAAATGATTTGCCTACTGAAACGGAGGTATTGAAACATATACTTCGGTAAACATAGTTCAGTTTCATCAAAAATGGCGTTTATCGGTTTTTGCGCCTGAACTCTTCATACCGAGCTCAGAAAGGAAACCCAAGTCAAGAAAAAAAAATATGCCATATTAAATGCCAAGTCTGTATTTAGGTGCTCCCCAGATTGACTGTCTCAGCTATTTGCAATTCCCTTGAGTGTTTCTGTGTAAATGTGGATGGAAAATAACTATTTAATAGAACCGCCATGTATCACTTCCATCACTAACCACTCTCTCTGTGCTATTCCTCAATGGGCCCATTCTTGTCTTAAAATGTTATTTACCCTTAATGTATTTAAAGATTGCCTTGTTATGCTGTTTATTATTCATTATCGTATCCTCCTCATCTTCTATTTTGGCTTGCCTTCTTATTAACTCACATGATGTTATGACTCCCACTCTAGCCGTGCTATATTGCTCCGTGAACAATCCAGTAGATGTCTCTGGAAACGATCATCTCATTTCATTGAATGTTTGCCAAACTCTAAGATAACGGCATTCAATGCCAAATTGAAATTATGGAAAACTTCCAGCTCCGAGTCGTATAGACCGATTGTCCTTCCCTCCTCTCTTTCAATCTCTCTCTCTCTCCTTTCTTGGACCGAAATGTTTCAAGTCTATAACAAACCACAGATGTATCTGGACCACAGGCGCCTTCCAATCTCTCTGGTGTTCCTATTTGAGCACTTGGCTCATACCGCTGTGACCCCAAGTGTGAAATACAACAAACTGTCTTGATTTGGCCATTATCTTGTGAAATCCTTTTACGTACTCTAATTTCTCCTCTTCTCAAACTCCTTCACGGCATCAAACCATGAAGATGGAGCATGGACGATACAGTTACTACATCCTCTGAAGGTTGTTCTCCATAGGAAAATGCTGCACCAAACATAAACTCGAGACTTGGACTCGCTCTTTATTGTTGGATACACTGTCTCGGTCTTTATTGTTGGATACATTGTCTTGGTCTTTATTGTTGGATACATTGTCTCGGTCTTTATTGTTGGATACACTGTCTCGGTCTTTGTTGTTGGATACACTGTCTCGGTCTTTGTTGTTGGATACACTGTCTCGGTCTTTGTTGTTGGATACATTGTCTCGCTCTTTATTGTTGGATACATTGTCTTGGTCTTTATTGTTGGATACATTGTCTCGGTCTTTATTGTTGGATACACTGTCTCGGTCTTTGTTGTTGGATACACTGTCTCGGTCTTTATTGTTGGATACATTGTCTCGGTCTTTATTGTTGGATACATTGTCTCGATCTTTATTGTTGGATACGTTGTCTCGGTCTTTGTTTTTGGATACATTGTCTCGGTCTTTGTTGTTGGATACATTGTCTCGGTCTTTATTGTTGAATACATTGTCTCGGTCTTTATTGTTGGATACATTGTCTCGGTCTTTATTGTTGGATACATTGTCTTGGACTTTATTGTTGGATACATTGTCTCGGTCTTTATTGTTGGATACATTGTCTCGGTCGTTATTGATGGATACATTATCTCGGTCTTTGTTGTTGGATACACTGTCTCGGTCTTTATTGTTGGATACACTGTCTCGGTCTTTGTTGTTGGATACACTGTCTCGGTCTTTGTTGTTGGATACACTGTCTCGGTCTTTGTTGTTGGATACATTGTCTCGGTCTTTATTGTTGGATACATTGTCGAGGTCTTTATTGTTGGATACATTGTCGAGGTCTTTATTGTTGGATACATTGTCTTAGTCTTTATTGTTGGATACACTGTGTCGGTCTTTATTGTTGGATACACTGTCTTAGTCTTTATTGTTGGATACATTGTCTCGGTCTTTATTGTTGGATACACTGTGTCGGTCTTTATTGTTGGATACACTGTCTTAGTCTTTATTGTTGGATACATTGTCTCGCTCTTTATTGTTGGATACATTGTCTTGGTCTTTATTGTTGGATGCATTGTCTCGCTCTTTATTGTTGGATACATTGTCTCGCTCTTTATTGTTGGATACATTGTCTCGGTCTTTATTTTTGGATACATTGTCTCGGTCTTTATTTTTGGATGAATTATCCGGGTCTTCAGCTGACAAGGATATTGCCATCACGGCTTTTTCCATTCTGCCATATTAGTCCTGCGTACTTGATCCATTCTAACCATAACACCTGGAAGACTGGCATTCATTGTGGTCACTGTGGCAATTACAGACTAGCATCGGTCTTCATGAGGCAAGGTAGTCAACCAATTCCTATAATATAGAATAAATCAACATCGCAAAGGGATTTGGACCCGTGGTCCCAGCATGCTGACAAACGCTCAGGAGGAAACACCAACCAGTCCGATTTCCTCCTCGTTTAGAGATTATTGTTCCTTTCTCTTGTTTGGAGCATTTTTATATTGTGACATCATTACCATGATAATAGGGCCTAAGGAAATGCCAACTCAGACATTAGACAATATAGACAATGAAACTGTGCTGCCAGGCTGGGGGAGAACATTCGAGTGTGCGATGGAGCTTGTTTGCTCACAAGGAACACCCAAAGTCTAAAATACCCTTTAGCTTCTTGTAAGTTTCTTTTTGGTCGTTATTCTCTGTGTGCCCACATCGTTTGGCCGTTTCCATGGCAATGTGGGGTGAAGAGAGAGTGAGAAAAAAACAGAACAATAACAGTGTGGGAAATACATCCTAAATTAAATTAAAAAACAATGGGGTGACCAAGGAAATGGCAATAAACGCTTTCCAGGAATGACGCACAAAATACCGTGAATGGGGCAGCTTGACCTTCATACAAGGATACACAAGGAACTTGGACACAGGAGGAGGTCATTTAGCCCATCTTGCCTGCATTCTATCAACAACACCTTAATGCCATGATCTTTCTTGGGCAATTCCATGCTTGGCCTTCATAGCCAGTCACCGACTGGGCATCCTGCGTCGTACATCCTTGTCACACCTGAGCTCCCATCCACCGAGGAGGTCTTCATCCAGAGCTTGATGGAGTACTGCTCTCTCCTCTGGGCTGTTGATACCTTCTGCAGATCGACCAGGTAGAAACCAAGGCATTCAAGATTATTGGAAACTCCCATAATGAAGCTGAGGTTATGGGCCGAACACTTTCCCATCAGAGACAGGTCGATGATCTCTTCTTCTGCCGCCTCTTTTATGGTCTTGCACCTTCGTGCTCTTTCTGTACTATCCACCCCCAGGTTTCCGCAGAGCACACTTTTTTTTTTTTTAATACAAGATCGAGGCTCGTTTAAGAGCGATCACATCAAACACATATTAGCACATAAAACACAAAAAACATAAACGGACACGTAAAACAATAAGAGTGGGGGGGGGGGGCGAGACAAGATGGGGAGAGAGAGAGGGAAGTACACAATCACAAAGGTAGAGAACAGGGACATCAGGAGATCTGTTTGAAGGGAGAGGGCCGGAGGGGGTGGGGGGAGGAGGGAAGAGGTACACGGTACAAAACAAATTATCAAATTGACACTGCAAGGAATTTCAGGAATGAAGTCGGGGATTGAAAGATGTGGATCTGGAGTGAATTAACGGGGGTAGAAAAGATCAAGGTTTTGGATGGGGGAACATAAGAGATGGTGGGGAACAGCTGTTTTAAAGACCTGGAGGGAGGAGTGGGATTGAAGAGAGTGGGGGAGTTTGTTCCAGCGGCAGGACAAAAGAGGAGTGAAGGAGTGAAGGTGAGCAGAGAGTCTTGATTTTGGCCGTTTAACCATAAGAGGGTTGCTGGCAGATCTTGTGCGACCTGTAGGAATATTTGGGGGACAGAGCACTGAGAGAGCTGGGGGAGCTACATCGGAGAGGAGTCGGTAGAAGAAAGAAAGACCAGCAACCTGCCTGCGGTGAGTGAGTGAAAGGCCCTCGGAGTTAACTTAATCGCGGGAGATTCCAATGATTCTGAAAGCTTTGGTTTCAACAACGTGAAGCCGAGCTAGGTGTGAAGCAGGAGCACCAGCCCAGAGGGGAGAGCAGTATTCCATTGAGCTGCAGATGAAAGCTTTGTATGTGGTGAGGAGCTCAGGTGTGCCAAGGAAGGACTTCGCACGACGGAGGATGCCCAGTCAGCAAACTGGCGTTGGAGGCCAGATTGGAAATTTGGTTTTCCCAGGAAAGATCATGGCAGATAGTGAGACCCAAAAGCTTGAGTGACCGAACTTCTTGGAGAGGATTGTTCAGAAAGTAGATTGGAGGGTTGTCCAGTCAGTATTTTCGGAGAGACAAAGTAAGAGTGTGAGATTTGTCAGGATTGAAAGACATGTTACACTTGTTTGACCAGTCTGTGATTTTGTCCAGGTCTGCAGAGAGTGAGGAGGCTGCAGACTGCCGATCTGAGGGATGAGGTATGGAGCGGCAGAGAGTGGAGTCATCAGCAAAGAGATAGAGAGGATTTTCCAGAGAGCCAGAGAGATTATTGATGAAGACTGAAGACCAGAAAAAGCACAGGGCCCAGAACACTGCCTTGTGAAACTCCAGCCTGAACAGGAAGTGCAGATGAGAGAAATCCATTCAAGGCCACACGTTAACTCCGACCAGAGAGGAAGTCCGCAAGCCGTGCGTTGGGATTTCCATGGATACCATAGGAGGAGAGTTTGGTGAGCAGAGCGGGGTGCCAGACCATATGGAAGGCACGTGATATGTCAAGGGAGACAGCTCTGATTTCCTGTTTGACATTGAGGACCTCCATCCATTGTTGAGACAGCAGAAGCCGCATGTCCAGAGTAGAATGACCTGGTCTGAAACCAAATTTATGATCAGAGATCAAGCCATTGGAGAAGAGGAAGGATTTGATATCCGAAGCAATGATGGATTCCATGACTTTGCTGATAATTTGGAGCAGGCTGATTGGTCTGTAGTTGCAAGGATCTGTTTTTGCACCTTTTTGTGTGAAGCGGTAATGTTTGCTGATTTCCAAGATGCTGGCAGATGACCTTGAGCAAAAGAGAGGGTGAAGAGAACAGAGAGAGGGTGAGATAGAGCGGCGGAGCAGGATTTTAGGACCCGTGGGCTGATGCCGTCTGGTCCAGTTGCAGAATCAGAGTCGAGGTTTGACAAAAACTTCTTCACTTGACAGTCCAAGAGCAGCTGGGTTCAACTGGGAAAGGTGGGAACAGAGAGAGATGGGTTTGGGACACAAGATTTTGAGGCAAACACAGAGTTGAGGCATTCAGCTTTTTCACGTGCAGAGTCAGCTGTGTAGCCCTTTGAGGTAAGGGAGGGGATGGAGGGGATGGAGGGGATGGAGGGGCTGGAGGGGTTGGGGGGGGGGAACAAACACCCTAAACAGATTGGACCAAATGTCACCAAGATTTGGAGGAGGGAGACAGGTTTGAGAGTTCATTCTTGAGTGTGGAGAGATAGTGCTTCCTGGCACTCCTGAGGGGAGACACACACTTGTTCCGAGCTTTATAGTGTAGCAGCATAGCAAACCTGTTGTGCATTTTGTGATACAAGCACCAAATTTGGTACACTAGTAGACTATCATATTATGAAAAGATCTGGATATTGGGCCATCTCAGATTCAGAGATTTGATTTTTGCAAGATTTCGATTCGAATGGGATCGAAGAGAACACCTTCTTCGTCTTCTGTACAGTGAAGTTGCCAGCCCTGAATTCTCTGGCTACATCTGGGTGCTTCATTGGGAGTGCAACCGTGTCCCTCAGGTGAACAGGGACCCACCTGGCATAGTGTGTGTGGTCTAAGGCATGGTACCATGGGACCAGTTCCGTCAGGGCATCAAGGTACGTCGTGAATGAAGCCTGCCGCAGAGAACGCACGTAGACCAGTACCAACATCTCTAGTTCCAGCACAGTTGCCCAGTACTGAAAGTTGGGAATGTCTTCTCCTCTCTGGTGACACCAGTCTTCGAACTCAGGCAGGTCTTCTGCATCATCAGCATATGTCATACAGTGGCGTTCATACGCACGGTGTTGCAGGATGTGCAGTGCCGCTGCAGTGATTTGATGAGCTCTTCTTGTGCGGGTGACGTGGGCAGCTCGTAGGAAGGAGTCGGCCGTCCCTGGCGTTGCAATCTCAGCTTGCAAAATCTGCAAATCTTGCAAAAATCAAATCTCTGAATCTGAGATGGCCCAATATCCAGATCTTTTCATAATATGATAGTCTACTAGTGTGCCAAATTTGGTGCTTGTATCACAAAATGCACAATTCTTTTGAATATTTGGGCTAAGCCGCCCCACTATTACTTTTCATGCATTTACTTCTTCATGCAGGTGTATGAATCAAATTGGCACCCCTGTATGAATGAATCAAATCGAATAGTCTCTGCATGCATGGTCTCAATACATATATACATATTGAGACCATGCATGCAGAGACGATTTACTTTATAAGGACTTACAAAGGTCACAGAAAGGAAGAGGACATCCTGCCCATCGCAGCGATGCCATCCATAGTCCATACCACGCATGCGATTGCAGGGTAAAAGAGCGCCCCCTGCTGTACAAATATTTTTTATCCCAAATTGTGTTTTTTATGTATGCGTGGGAGGGAGGGCCTAAGCGAGAAAATTAAATAAATATGAATTCCCTTACAAGGGGCTGGCAGGATGACCTGGACCTAGAGGTACGCACACTCACCTCTAAACTGTCTAGCCTCGGTTCGAATCCCGACCCAGCTATAAACGGTCATCCCTCATGTTTCACAGGTGATTACTCGATGTGTGTGCCGTCCCTCGGATGGTCGTTAAACTGGGAGTCCCATCTGTCGGTATTAGTTAGTGGACGTTAAAGATCCCAGGGTGTCCTTCGTGAAGAGTTGGCGAACTATATATCACAGACACCCTGAGCTAATTACAAATTCCTGCCCCAACTACTGCTGGGAGAAGGATGGCAAACCGGCCAGCATGACACCAGGGTCCAGGCCAAGAAACTGCTTTGACTGAGCCAACCCTTGGTAACACAGAGTCAATCTGGCATATCATGCAATCCCTTTAAAGATATCATTAGCCCCACTGAGCCTGCATAATGGTTGCCAACCTAAAGTTGTTTATCCCTACTCTAAATATTTAAAACTAGCCGAAACCCGTGGAACATCCACGGAAGGGAGGATGTGGTGTATGGATAGAGTGTACCATTATGGATGGCATAGGGGATTTGCTTGTCCGAGTAAGAGTTAGGAAGAAAGATCAATTTTCACTTGTGCAAAAATGCTACTCACAATTACATCGCCTGTGCGTCGGCCTGTGATTGAGCCAGAGAGTTGGCCTGTGATTGAGCCAGAGAGTTGGCCTGTGATTGAGCCAAAGAGTTGGCCTGTGAATCAACCTCCTTTTCAATGTCTGCAAGAATTGAAATACTGATTGTGAATGTGTAAAATTATATGAAAGAAGAACATGCATATCAATAGACGATGCCATCGAAAAGGAGAGCAGCTGTCCATAGAAAAGGATGTCTGACTTATCAATTTGACATTATTGCACAGGAAATGACAAACAAAGAAACAGTTCATTTCCATCGGGTAATATTACGATGAGAGATCAGCCGATACCTTTATTATGTCCATCAGCATCCATGGCACTTAGAAAAAAAACGCAGCATCAGCCAGCCGCAGCCAACTATCACGTACCGTCTCGAAGTCAATGCCATCCTTTTATCTCTTCGTATACAACTCACTGATCGCAACGCCACTCCATTTAACTTTATTAAAATGACGATAAAGACGTGAAACCCGTGGAACATCCACGGAAGGGATATCGTTCGTCTGTTTTCAGCTCGTTATCTTTAAGCTTCCTTACGTCTCGCCACCTGCTACACCTCTCTGAGTTACGAGGATTTATGCAACGCACCCCGAGTATCGCAACGTCACTCCATTTAACTTTATTAAAATGACGATAAAGACGTTTCCTTATATATCCTAATTTCAAATGTTCAAGGGAATAAAAAAGCTTCCTTACGTCTCGCCACCTGCTACACCTCTCTGAGTTACGAGGATTTATGCAACGCACCCCGAGTATCGCAACGTCACTCCATTTAACTTTATTAAAATGACGATAAAGACGTTTCCTTATATATCCTAATTTCAAATGTTCAAGGGAATAAAAAGACCATTTGGTTCACACCACCCATCACACCACTCGACTGTCGAATCAGCGGACGGCTGTCATCGCCTTCGCCCAGCAGACGCCAATATGATGGTGTCGTAAGATGGCGTCGTATCGGCCGATAATCGGATGCTTTTGGGTCCCAAAGTCGGCAAATTCAGATTTTTCGAGTTTGGCTGCACGTGATAAACAAAGAGCGCGGTTCGTAGATGGAAAATGCATTAGTGCCGTGGGCATCGGGTCACTGGGTGCGGCGTAAAAGGGATAACAAAGTCGAGTCCTTACGGTATTATTATATAGACTAGCCGAAACCCGTGGAACATCCACGGAAGGGAGGATGTGGTGTATGGATAGAGTGTACCATTATGGATGGCATAGGGGATTTGCTTGTCCGAGTAAGAGTTAGGAAGAAAGATCAATTTTCACTTGTGCAAAAATGCTACTCACAATTACATCGCCTGTGCGTCGGCTTGTGATTGAGCCAGAGAGTTGGCCTGTGAGTCAACCTCCTTTCCAATGTCTGCAAGAATTGAAATACTGATTGTGAATGTGTAAAATTATATGAAAGAAGAACATGCATATCAATATACGATGCCATCGAAAAGGAGAGCAGCTGTCCATAGAAAAGGATGTCTGACTTATCAATTTGACATTATTGCACAGGAAATGACAAACAAAGAAACAGTTCATTTCCATCGGGTAATATTACGATGAGAGATCAGCCGATACCTTTATTATGTCCATCGGCATCCATGGCACTTAGAAAAAAAAAACGTGGCATCAGCCAGCCGCAGCCAACTATCACGTACCGTCTCGAAGTCAATGCCATCCTTTTATCTCTTCGTATACAACTCACTGATCGCAACGTCACTCCATTTAACTTTATTAAAATGACGATAAAGACGTGAAACCCGTGGAACATCCACGGAAGGGATATCGTTCGTCTGTTTTCAGCTCGTTATCTTTAAGCTTCCTTACGTCTCGCCACCTGCTACACCTCTCTGAGTTACGAGGATTTATGCAACGCACCCCGAGTATCGCAACGTCACTCCATTTAACTTTATTAAAATGACGATAAAGACGTTTCCTTATATATCCTAATTTCAAATGTTCAAGGGAATAAAAAAGCTTCCTTATGTCTCGCCACCTGCTACACCTCTCTGAGTTATGAGGATTTATGCAACGCACCCCGAGTATCGCAACATCACTCCATTTAACTTTATTAAAATGACGATAAAGACGTTTCCTTATATATCCTAATTTAAAATGTTCAAGGGAATAAAAAGACCATTTGGTTCACACCACCCATCACACCACTCGACTGTCGAATCAGCGGACGGCTCGCATCGCCTTCGCCCAGCAGACACCAATACGATGGTGTCGTAAGATGGCGTCGTATCGGCCGATAATCGGATGCTTTTGGGTCCCAAAGTCGGCGAATTCAGATTTTTCGAGTATGGCTGTATGTGATAAACAAAGAGCGCGGTTCATTGATGGAAAATGCATTAGTGCCGTGGGCATCGGGTCACTGGGTGCGGCGTAAAAGGGATAACAAAGTCGAGTCCTTACGGTATTATTATATAGATGGTGAGTGTGAAGCAAGGAAAACCAGCACATGCCCTTTTTGGGCCATCTTATTTCGATTCTCAAAGAGATGAGGTTCTAAAATGGGTCGTCATGTCCGAATGTCTGTCCATTACCTTTTTGATATATTTACTAGTGCTCCCATATCACCCAGCTGACTGTTCTGAAACCCGACACATGAATACAAGACAGTAGCTCGGGCTTCAATTTTTCGATTTCCGATCATGAGCCTTCTTGCAAACTTCAGGTGTGTTGTCATGTCATGTGCCTTTTTCTCAGGAGTGGCTTCCATCTGGCCACTCTCCCATAAATCCTAGATTTGTGAAGTGCTGCAGAGACTGTTGTCCTTCTGGCAGGTTCTCCCATCTCAGCCAACGAACTCTTTAGTTCTGTCAGAGTGGTCATTGGGGTCTTGGTCACCTCCCTGACCAATGTCCTTCTTGCCCGGTTGCTCAGTTTGGTCGGATAGCCAGCTCTAGTAAGAGTCTGGGTATTTCCATATTCTTCCCATTTCCTAATGATGGAGCTCACTGTGCTCTTGGGAACTTTCAACACTCTAGAAATTGTTTTATCCCCTTCCCCAGAGCTTTGCCTCCTCACAATTCCATCTCGGAGCTCTCCGGTCAGTTCCTTGGACTTCATGGAGGAGTTTCTACTCTGACATGCACTGTCAACTGTGGGACCTTATATAGAACTGTGGGACCTTACATAGAAAGGTGTGTGGGACCTTATATTCGAACACGAATGCACATGATTCAGGTACAGTTTAAACAACAACATCAGGTACTGTTTGAAATTTATATTTACGATACATACAATGTAACTTTTGTTGATGTTGATGATTTAGAATCCAGTGAACTCGATGAACTCCTCTGAAGAGGATGCAGATGAGGGTACTGATGAGTCGTGCGCTGAAGGTGAGTGCTGAAGGGGGTGAAGGTGAGTGCGCTGAAGAGAGGACCCAGGTGAGGGTGATGATGAGTCGTGCACCTAAGAGGATGCAGGTGAGGGCACTGAAGGTGTTGAGGTGGAGGGGCCGGGGCGAAAAAAATGGGTGATCGAGAGCACTTTTGCTGAGGAGTGCTGCAGATTTTTGTGCAGCTATTTGTCTGGCAGCAAAACATCATCCAACCCCCTCTTGAACTTGAGATACCGTTCCATCTCTATCATTAGGTCAGCATCTTGCAACCTGTCAGCAATTGTCCCCAAATCCTGCAGCACCTCAGCTCAGAACCTGAGAGTCAGGTTGGACCTCGCCACCTCTTTCACTTCACTGCCTCCTCCTCGGAAACCTTGGTGATAGCCTCCAACATCTCAATCAGCTACTTCCCATGTGAGACCCATTCTCCCCTTCCTGTTCAGGCTGGAGTTCCCCAAGGCAGTGTTCTGGGCCCTGTGCTTTTTCTGGTCTTCATCAATGATCTCTCTGACTCTCTTGAAAATCCTCTCTATCTCTTTGCTGACGACTCTACTCTCTGTCACTCCATTCCTCATCCCTCAGATTGGCAGTCTGCTGCCTCCTCACTCTCTGAAGACCTGGACAAAATCACAGACTGGTCAAACAAGTGGAACATGTCTTTCAATCCTGACAAATCTCACACTCTTACTATGTCTCTCCGAAAGGACCGACTGGAAAACCCTCCCATCTACTCTCTCAACAATCCTCTCCAAGAAGTTCTGTCACTCAAGCTTGACTTACTTTATTAAGAACTGTTTGAACGTCAGTTGCACCATGACTACGTCTATTAGAACGTTCCTTTTAAACGTTTAGACCCTGTAGACTGCTTAAACCTCTTAGGATCATTTAGACCCCTTAGATGCCATTAATAATTATTTACATCCTTTAGACCCCTTTGACCCAAACTACTATTGGAACGTACCCTTTAGACCCCATAGACCCTTTAGACCTCTTATGACCCCTTAAACACCATCGATACTTTAGAGCCCTTACGACACTTAAAACCCCTTCGACCTGCAGACCCTTTAGGCCCCTTGAGTCTCTTTTGACCCATTTAGACCCTTTTAGATATTTTCGACCCTAGGACATTTACACCATTTTAACTGCTTTGACTGCTTTAGACCCTTTCGACCTCTTTGACACCTTAAGACTCCATAGACCTTTGAGACATTTATACCCCCTTCAGACCCTTAGACCCGAACGATTCTTGAAACATATTACCCTTTAGACCCTTTCACTCTTTTAAGACCCTTTCAACCCCTTAAAACTCCTGAAACCCTTTATAGACTGTTATCCAACTTTCGATCCATTTAGACGCTTAGACCCCTTTCGACCCTAACTATGATTGCAACATACCATTTAGACCTTTAGAAGCTTTAATACATGACCCTTTAGGCCTTATGGGTCCTTTGGACCCTTTGGATCCCTTCAACCTTGTAGACTCTTGACACCATTTAAGACCGTTTAGACCCTTCAGACACCTCAGACAATTTAGACCCCCTCAGACCCTTTCAATCATTTAGACCCTAACTGCTATTGGAACATACCCTTTAGACCCATAGAGACGCCTTTGACCTCTTCAGCCATTTAGTTTAGACCCTTCGGACTTTTACACCCTTTAGACACCTTCGACCCGTTAAACCTGTAAGAACCTTTTAACCACTTTAGAATTTACCCTTTAGAACTTTGGAATTCACCCTTTAGACCTTTATAATTTACTCTTTATAATTTTCCTTTTTAGAACTCTTTACAAATCACCCTTTTTTACTTTAGAATTTACTCTTTAAAACTCCAGAATTACCTTTTAGAATCTACACTTTAGAACTCTTTAGAATTTACCCTTTAGAACTCTAGAATTTATCCTTTAGGTTGAGGACTTTCGGTGGGGATGGGAAGGGTGAGGACTTGGTGTTGGTGGGAAGGGGAGGTAGGAAGCTTTTGTTGAGTTGTAAAAATTGCATGTGTAAGTTTACTCACAAAGTGTATCGTTGGTTGTTATCTCCATTTTCGGGTTTCAGGAGGTGGAACGGAGTCCTCCCAGGACCCAAAGTATCCATCTCCTCTTCGGTAAGGGATCATGGTTAATGGACCAAGCTGTTCAACTTTTTCAGAGTTTTGTTCCAAGGACTCTTTTCAGAATCGTCACCGAACCCCGGATTGCCTCCAGTTGGAGTTCATTCCAGGGGATGGTTTTTAAAATCTGAGTGAGGTTCTTCTTCATCATTCCTGTTGCTCCAATTAATCACTGGTACGATTGATGCTCTTCAGCTTCCAAGATCTCTTGTCCTCATTTTTCTGGTCCTGGTATTTGGTCATTTTCTTGATTTCTGTGTTGTTTAGGCCAAAATCGCTGGGTACTCATATCGCAATCATCAATGCTGTCTTTTCCTTTTTGTTCTTGAGTACAATGTCTGGACGCGATGCTTTGTTTTCTTTGTTCACACTCGATGGAATCATCAGGTTGTACATGAGCATTTTCAATGATTGCCATTGGTTCGTGTTTCCATGAGTTTTCTGGTTCTAGGATGTTTAAACTTTTGTAGATATGCCAATGAATCACTTTGCATACTTTGTTGTGCCGTTGTGTGTAAAGTTGTTCTGATAATAGTTGTTTGCATCCCGACAGCAGGTCACTAGTACTTTCTGTTTCTGTCTTGCAGAATCTACACTTGTCCGTCTGGCTCAGTCCCGCCATCTTTTTAAATCCATTGGTGTAGTGTCCTTGATCTTGGACATTTATTATGATTCGTTCGCCGTCCCAGTTGAGCTGACCTCTTCTTAACCATTCCAATGAGCCTTATTTGTCTGTCTCTACTCTGTCCAATTCTTTTTTGTACATTCCTGCTCTTTTGTCATTATCCCAGTTGTTGGTGTATATTTCTTGATATTTCTTTTTATACTTTTGTGTGTGTGTGTGTGTGTGTGTGTGTGTGTGTGAGTGACTGTGTGAGTGACTGTGTGAGTGACTGTGTGAGTGACTGTGTGTGTGACTTGTGTTTGTGTGACTGTGTGTGTGTTTGTGTGACTGTGAGTGTGTTTGTGTGACTGTGAGTGTGCTTGTGTGACTGTGAGTGTGTGTGTGTGTGTGTGTGTGCTCGTGCGCATGTGTGTGTGTGTGTATGTGTGACTGTTTGTGTGTGTGTGTGTGTGTGTGTGACTGTTTGTGTGTGTGACTGTTTGTGTGTGTGTGTGTGTGTGTGTTGCAATAACCCTACAGGTAACGTGCTATTGCAATCGAAAGGAGGTGATTATAAGGAGATCTGATAGAGATGTTTAAGATAATGAAGGGTGTGGACAATATAGGTGTGGTGGAGTTTTTCACCAGAATGGACAGTGTTCTGACCAGGGGCCATAGCTTGGGGGTAAATAAGATGAGGGTTAGGACAGTTTTAAGGCAGGGGCCAAAATTCAGTCAGATTGGTTAATGCATGGAATGGTCTCCCAGGAAAGGTAATGGCAGTGGAGTGGATAGATAATAATAATAATAATAATGCATTTATTTTATATAGCGCTTTTCAGGAAGCCCAAAGACGCTTTGACAGAGTGCAAAACATAACGCATAGCAAAACATAAAGACAATTGCAAAAAAAGAAGAATCAATAGGGAAATATTCAAAGCACAAAGGAGGGAGAAGGAGAGGAGATAGTCAGGGGTTAGATGCTGTGGGTTAAATGTTGAATGCAGTGTTGAACAGGTGGGTCTTGAGTGATGTTTTGAATGTGGTGAGTGAGGAGGAGTCTCTGATGGTGTGAGGTAGCGAGTTCCAGAGGGTGGGAGCAGCGATGGAGAAGGCCCTGTCCCCCCAGGATCTAAATTTGGTCCGGATGGGGGGGGTCAGGAGGTTGGTACCAGCAGAGCGGAGGTTGCGGGTGGGAGTGTGTCTGGAGAGGAGGTCAGCCAGGTAGGATGGGGCCAGGTTATGGAGGGCTTTGTAGGTCAAGAGGAGGATTTTGTACTGGATTCTCTGGGAGATGGGGAGCCAGTGAAGCTTGTAAAGGACGGGGGTGATGTGGTCACGGGTCCGGGAATGGGTGAGTAGACGGGCAGCGGAGTTCTGAATGTATTGGAGTTTATTGGTGATTGTTGAGGGTGAACCATAAAGGAGGCTATTGCAGTAGTCCAGACGGGAAGTGATGAAGGCGTGGATGAGGGTTTCTGCAGCCACAGAGGAGAGGGATGGACGGAGACGGGCGATGTTTTTCAGGTGGAAGAAGGCTGTCTTTGTGATCTGTTTAGTGTATTTGTCGAAGGAGAGGGTTTGGTCAAAGATGATGCCAAGATTCCGGATGTGAGGGGAGGTGGACACTGGGAAACCGTCGATGTTGAGGGCAAAGTTATGGGTGGACTTGGTGAGCGTTTTTGGGCCAATGATGATTATTTCAGATTTATCACAGTTAAGTTTGAGGAAGTTGATTTGAAGCCAGGATTTTATTTCAGTGATGCAGTTTGTCAGGATAGAGTGGGTGGCGGTGGAGATGGACTTGGTGGAGATGAAAAGCTGGATGTCATCGGCGAAGCAGTGGAATTGGAGACCATGACGGCGGATTAAGTGACCGAGGGGGGACAGGTAAAGGATAAAGAGGAGGGGGCCAAGAACTGAACCTTGGGGGACACCTTGGGGGAGGGGAGCAGTGGGGGATTTGCAGTTATTGATGGAGATGAACTGACGTCTGTCAGAGAGGTATGATTTAATCCAAGAGAGGGCAGTGCCGGTAATGTTAAAGGTGGTTTCAAGTCGGGTGAGGAGGATGGTGTGATCGATGGTGTCAAAGGCAGCGCTGAGGTCGAGGAGGATGAGAATGTTGAGGTTGCCAGCATCAGAGGAGAGGAGAAGGTCGTTGGTGATTTTGAGGAGAGCAGTTTCAGTACTGTGGTTGGACCGGAATCCGGATTGGAATGTTTCATACAGGTTATTGGCAGAGAGGTGATGCTTGAGTTGAGTGGCTACAGCGCGTTCCAAAACCTTTGACAGAAAGGGTAGGTTGGAGATGGGTCTGAAGTTATTTAGGGTGTCAGGGTTTAGTCCAGGTTTTTTCAGAATGGGGGTAACAGCAGCAATTTTGAGGGATGGTGGGACGATGCCTGTAGACAGGGAGGAGTTTATTGTTGCAATGATAAGTGGAGAAAGAGCAGGAAGGGAGGCCTTGACAAAGCTGGAGGGGATGGGGTCAAGAGTGCAGGTGGCAGTTTTCATTCCGATGAGGAGTTCAGAGAGGTCAGTAGGGGAGACTGGGGAGAATTGAGACAGGGGATGGCAGGATAAGGGGGGGCAGGTGGTTTGAGGGGGAGCGGGTGCGGCGGTGGTCAAGCTGTTGTAGATGTTTTCAATTTTGCGTTGGAAGAATGAAAGGAAGGAGATGCAGTTGTCTATTGTGAATGACTGGGTGGTGGTGTTCAGGGGGCTGAGGAGTTTGTTTATTGTAGAGAAGAGTGCTTTTGGGTTTCCGGAGCCAGAGTGGATAATTTGAGAGTAGTAGGCGGAGCGGGCGCGGGAGAGGGCATCTTTATAGTGTTGTATGTGGTCCTTGTAGGCCTGGGAGTGAACTGTGAGACCTGTTTTATTGCGGAGTCTTTCAAGTTGGCGAGCACGAGTTTTCATTAGGCGGAGCTCAGGGGTAAACCAGGGAGCAGAATGGGTGAAAGAAACTGTTTTGGTTTTTATAGGCGCAATTTGGTCAAGGCAGGAAGAGAGAGTGTGGTTGTAGTAGTCAGTGAGGTCAGAAGGGGTGTGGAGGTCAACGAAGGGAGAAGTGGACATTTTTTCAGAGAGGGTCGATGAGAATGAGGCAGGTGAAAAAGCGTTTAGCTTACGGAAGTTGATAGTGCGATAATGCCTTGGTGCTGGGGTGGGGATGTTGATGGTCAGAGTGATGGCTAGGTGGTCAGAGAGAGTGAGGTCGGAGCCAGAGAGATGGTGCAAAATTAGTCCAGTAGAGCAGACAAGGTCCAAAATGTGACCACGGTTATGGGTAGGAAAGTTGACATGTTGAGTGAGGTTAAAGCAGGTGAGTAAATCAGTGAAGTCAGTGGTTAGCGTGGAGTCAGTGGAGTCCATGTGGATATTGAAATCACCAAGGAGGAGGATTGAGGGGGAGAGGGAACATAGCTGGGTCAGAAAGTAGGAGAAGTCAGACAGGAATGATGGGTGTGGTTTGGGAGGGCGGTAGACAACAGCCATGACTGACTGTGTGTGACCAGAGAGTTTAAAAGCCAGGTGTTCAAATGATGGAGCAGATGAGATGGAGATGAGGTTGGTCTTGATGTCTTGTCGGTGAATAACGTGTTTAAATGGGATTTTGATTGGTATACCTGTGTGTATGCATTGGTGATAGAGGGATGTCGGGATATTGTAAGGACTTGTACCTGGCAGTGACATGGTATAGTGAAGTGACAGGTACCTGGCAGTGTGTGGATGGGTGATGATACTTGAGTTGGTGCAGCACTGGCGTGATGGGCCAAACGGCCTACTGCACCAAAGTTCCTTGTTGTGTATAATGAAGAATGAAGACAAAATAAGTGCAGAAGAGACAGTGATAGGGCCAGGGCCCCAATAACCTGAGAGTAAAGAGGAGAGTTAAGGCAGCATTAGGGTAAGGTGCAATTGGGTCTTTCACTCAGAGGGTAGTTAATGCATGGAATGGTCTCCCTGGAGAGGTTGTGGCGGCAGAAACAGTAAACAAATTTAAATTGGAATTAGTCAGGTAGGACCTACACCTACCCAGAAACATTGGAGATGTAACGCAGACATAATGGGCCGAATGTCCTCCTGTGTCAAATTTACTAAACCCATCCCCTGCACTGTGTGTGTGTGTGTGTGTGTGTGTGTGTGTGTGTGTGTGTGTGTGTGTGTGTGATGTGTGTGTGTCTGTGTCTGTGTGTGTGTGTGTGTGTGTGTGTCTGTGTGTGTCTGTGTGTGTCTGTGTGTGTGTGTCTGGGTCTGTGCAGCCCGTAACTTTTTTTACCATTTGAGTTTTGTCATCAAATTTTCACCAAAGCTTTATTATGATAATATGGAGAAAGCAAATTTATAATTTTGTCAAAAGTTCAAAGGTCAAAAGTTCAAAGTCACATAAAATCGTCAATTTTCATCCGATTGACCTGAAATTTTGATAATTCGCATATTGAGGCATTTGGTTTCAGGTTATCCGTCCGTACGTCCATCCGTGATAGGTTTTCCTTATCGCGATAACTTGAGAACGGCTAAAGGGATCTTAGTCAAACTTGGCACAGGTATGTATAATAAGGTAAAGATTACCTGATTCGATTTTGGGGTCAAAGCTTAAATCTGTAATCGGTATATAACTTGAGAACGTTATTTTGGTACAGGTATGTATAATGATGTAAAGATTAAATTATTAGAATTTGGGACAAGAGGTCAAAGGTCAAAGTCTGTAATAGGTCTATAACTCGAGAATGGCTGAAGTGATCTAATTCAAACTAGGTACAGGTATGTATAATGATGTTGTGCTGCTGTGCACACACAATTCGTTTGCCAAGAAGGGAGGCCACAACGCGTTGTATAAACTGAAACACTTTATTAACAGCTCGCACGTAAGCACTGGGCGGGCTCGACTTTCGAGCCCGCATATATGTCCCGAGGCCACGCCCTGCCCCCGGGCGTGGCCGGTCGGCCGAAAGGCGGGGCATGTATCTCAGTTCCACCCTGCGCCTCGTGACGCCTTTGCTCCGGGCGTGGTCCGAGTTGCGCTTCCACGCCCGGACACTCGTTCCACCCACTGGTGCATGGAATTATTGCCCACTGACATTGTGTCCGCCACACGCGCCCCCCCAGAATTCCCGCGCACCTGAAGGGTGAGCTTGCGGGGAAGCTGGATGACCCGGCCGAAACGCCCTCTGGCGATGCGTGCAGGGCTGGGGGGTAGCGGGACGGCGGGGCTGGGGAGTGCCGGGGGTCTGCCCGCCGGGGGGCGGCCTCGACGCGGAGGCAGAGCTGCTTGCGGGGGGTGGTCCAGATCGAGGTGGGCTGGCTTGAGGTGGTCCATGGAGATACGATCTGGAGTACCGCCGATGTCCACGGTGAAATGCTTGTTCCCCGGTCTCCAGCACGCGGAAGGGCCCGTCGTACGGGGGCCGCAGCGGCGCCCGGTAGGCGTCGTGCCTGACAAAAACGTACTCCGCCGTGCGAAACTCCGGGGCGACGTGGGAGGACGGGCAACTGTGGTGTGCCGTCGGCACCGGGGTGAACCTCCTGGCGGTCTCCTGAAGGGTGGAGCGCTGTTGCGTGGAGTCGGGGATAAATTCCAGTCGGGGATAAATTCCATTCGACCAAGGGGCCGTGGAGTCGGGGATAATTCGCCCGGTACCCGCAGTGGTTGCCCGAAGACCAGCTCCGCCGAGGACACACACAGGTCGTCCTTGGGCGCCGTCCTGAGGCCCAGCAGGACCCAGGGGAGCCTGTCGGCCCAGCTGCCATCGCGGAGGCTGGCCCAGAGCGTGGCCTTCATTGAGAGATGGAAGCGCTCGCACAGGCCGTTGGCCTGGGGGTGGTAAGCCGTGGTGCGGTGCAGCTTGACGCCGAGCCCTTGCACCACTGCTCCCCAGAGCTCCGAGGTGAACTGGGGGCCGCGGTCGGACGAGATGTCCGAGGGGGCGCCGAACCGAGCAACCCACGTGGCGATGAAGGCTTGCACGACGTCAGCCGCAGCCGTCGCCGCCAATGGCACGGCCTCCGGCCACTGGGGGGTGCGGTCCACCATGGTGAGGAGGTGGGTGAAACCCCGCGAGGAGGGCAGAGGTCCCACCAAGTCGACGTGGACATGGTCGAACCGATGTTCGGACACCGTAAACGGGGACAAACGGGGCTTGGGTGTGGCGGTGGACTTTCGCGCGCTGGCACGCGAGGCACGTCCTGGCCCAGTCGCGGACGTTCTTCCTGAGGCCATGCCAGACGAACTTCGCCGCGACGAGCTTGTGGGAGGCCTTCGTGCCCGGGTGGGACAGGCCGTGGATGGCGTAAAAACCAGCCAGCGGGCACGATGGGGCGAGCCGGCCGAGGGAGACGTTGCACAAGAAGGCAGTGCCCGCGACGTCGAACGGCACCTCGGTGATGCGGAGGCCCGTGACGGCGGTCCGCAAGGCCTGGACGTCGGGGTCGGCGGTCTGGTCCACCGCCATCCGGGCATAGTCGATCCCGAGGTGGACCGCGTGTGCGACGGACCGGGAAAGGCAATCCACCACCAGGTTGCCCTTACTCACGATGTGACGGATGTCCGTCGTGTACTCAGACAAGGCAGAGAGGTGACATTGCTGCCAGGCCGACCATGGCTCGGCGACCTTGGCCATCGCGAAAACAAGGGGCTTGTGATCGACGAAGGCTGTGAACGGGTGGCCCTCGAGAAGATGGCGGAAGTGTCGGACCGCCAGGTGGAGCCCGAGCAGCTCGCAGTCGAAGGTGCTGTACCGGCGTTCGTGCGGGCGGAGCTGCCGCCTAGAAAACGCCAGCGGCTGCCAAACACCACTCACCCACTGCTCATGCACCGCGCCCACCGCGTAGTCCGACGCGTCGGTGGTGAGGGCGATTGGTGCATCGGGCGCCGGGTGCGCCAGCATGGTGGCGTTGGCCAAGGCCAGCTTTGCGCCCGCAAACGCCGCGGCCATTTGCTCCGTCCAGGCGATGTCACCTTTGCCCGGCTTCCCCCGGAGGGCCACGTGCAGGGGGCGCAGGAGCTGGGCGACACGGGGCACGAAGCCGTGATAAAAATTCATCATGCCCAGGGATTCCTGGAGCCCCTTGATCGTGCGGGGGCACGGGAAACTTCTGACCGCCTCCACCTTGGCCGGTAAAGGGATGGCCCCGTGCGTGGTGATGCGGTGCCCCAAGAAGTCGATGGCGGTGATGCCGAAACGGCACTTTGCGGGGTTGATTATCAGGCCATGCTGGCCCAGGCATTCGAAGAGCGTGCGGAGGTGGAGCAGGTGCTCCTCCCAGGAAGCGCTCGCGACTAGGATGTCGTCCAGGTAGACGTAGATGAAGGACAAGTCACGCAAGATGCTGTCCATGAGCCGCTGGAACGCCTGGGCCGCATTTTTCAACCCAAAGGGCATCCGCAAGAACTCAAAGAGGCCGAAAGGTGTGATGACGGCCGTCTTTGGTACATCGTCCGGTTGTACGGGGACCTGGTGGTAGCCCCGGATGAGGTCCACCTTGGAGAAAATGGTCGTTTTCGCCAACCGGGTGGAAAAGTCCTGAATATGCCGGACCGGGTAGCGGTCGTGGGTGGTGGCGTCGTTGAGCCGGCGGTAGTCACCGCACGGCCGCCATCCGCCGCCGGACGTGGGCACAATGTGCAGAGGAGAGGCCCATGCGCTGTTGGAGCACCGTACGATGCCCAGCCGCTCCAGCGTGGCGAACGCCGCTTTCGCCATGGCGAGCTTCATGGGGTCGAGGCTGTGCGACCGGGCGTAGACCGGTGGTCTGACGGTGGGGATAGGGTGCTCCAACCCGTGTTTGACGGCCACCGCTGAAAAGGTGGGCCGCGTGAGTGTGGGGAAAACTGGCGAGGAGGCGGGTAAACTCGTCTGCTGCCGGAAACGTACAGACTAACTTCGCCGGGACGGAACAGCTCAGCAAGCCGCTTGGTAAGCCGCTCGGTGAGCCGCTCAGCGAGCTGCTCAACGAGCCGCTCAGCGAACAAGCGAGTGAGCTGAAGGTTTCGGCCTGGACGAGGCGTCGACGCTTAACGTCCACCAACAGCCCATTCGCACAAAGAAAGTCCGCACCGAGCAGGGCCATTGGCACGCTGGCGGTCGCGAAAGACCATTTGAAGCGCTGCCCTCCGAAACGCAGCAAGAGGCAACGCTTCCCGAATGTGCGGATGGGTGTTCCGTTGGCAGCGAGCAAGGCGGGGCCCCGGCCCGCGGCTTGCTTGTGGGACACGGAGGCAGGGAGGACGCTTACCTGCGCTCCCGTGTCGCACAGAAAACGACGACCAGACGAGGTGTCTGTGATGAACAGGAGGCTGCCGGAATGGCCGACGCTCATGGCCGCAAGTGAGCGCCGGCCCGGTCGTTTCGCGACCCGTCGAAAGAACACGGCGGGCGGCACGCTCTAGCCTTGCGGCCGAACCTGGCATGATAGTAGCACCAGGTTTGCGGTGGTGGCTGCCGCGTCGGCCGTGTCGGCGGCGGTGGTGGTGGTGGCGGCGGTAGTGGGTGGGGCGTAGCAGCGGCCATGAGGGAAGCAGGGGGCGCTGTAGCCTCCGCACCAGGATCCACTACGGCAGCACCGTACACCGACAGCGTGTCGCAGGCCACGAAAAATTTGTCCGCCTCTCCGGCCAGGGCACGGGGTTCCGTTAAGTTCGAACCGGCCAGCGCGACCCGCACCTGCACAGGCAGCTGGCGGAGGAAAAGCGCTCGGAACAGGAAATCCGGGCGCTGGTCTCCAAGAAGGGACAACATAAAATCCATCCGAATGGACGGTCGTGTGTCGCCGAGGGCGGGAAGGTCCAGGAGGCGGTCGGCGCGTTCGGCCTCCGTGAGCCCGAAAGTGGCGAGGAGAAGACGTTTGAGCACCGCGTACTTGTGGGCGCCCGGCGGGCGCCGAAGGATGGACACGACACGGGTGGCAGTGCCGGGCCCGAGGGCGGCGACCACGTGGTAGTTCATGGTGTCGTCCGCCGTGATGCCCCGGAGCTGGAATTGAGCTTCGGCCTGCACAAACCAAACGTCGGCTTGCGCTTCCCAGAACTCCGGAAGTTTGACAGCGACAGCGTTGGTAGCCATGGCGCGTTCAGGGGTCAGCTACGGCTGAACCAGTCGGGGTCACCAGTGTGGTGCTGTGCACACACAATTTGTTTGCCAAGAAGGTAGGCCACAACGCGTTGTACAAACTGAAACACTTTATTAACAGCTCACACGTAAGCACTGGGCGGGCTCGACTTTCGAGCCCGCATATATGTCCCGAGGCCACGCCCTGCCCCCGGGCGTGGCCGGTCGGCCGAAAGGTGGGGCATGTATCTCAGTTCCACCCTGCGCCTCGTGACGCCTTTGCTCCGGGCGTGGCCCGAGCTGCGCTTCCATGCCCGGACACTCGCGCCACTCACTGGTGCGCGGAATTATTGCCCACTGACATTGTGTCCGCCACAATGTAAAGATTAACTGATTAGATTTTAGGTTCAAGAGGTCAATGTTTAAAGGTCAAAGTCTGTAATAGGACTATAACTTGAGAATGGCTGAAGTGATCTAATTCAAACGTGGTACAGGTATGTACGAGTATAATGATGTAAAGATTAACTGATTAGATTTTGGGGGAGTTGAGGTCAAAGGTCAGAGTTCATGTCAGCTAAAAATGTGAGAACTTGTGAACAGCTGAAGGGATATAAATTAAAACTTGGTTTTAGGTATGTATAATGATGTAAACATGAACTGATTAAATTTTGTGGTCAATAGGTCAAAGGTCAGAGGTCATGTCAGGTAAAAATGTGCTAACTTGGGCACAGCTGAATGGATTGAAATCAAACTTGATACAAGTATTATAATGATGTAATAATGTGGGCAGAGACATATCAGTCGACATCCTGATGTCGAAGAGTGCCGTTCTAGTTTTTTTTTGTTTTTTTTAGATCAAAAGGTAAAGGTTGTGTGAAATCGTCAATTTTCATCCGATTAACCTGAAATTTGAAGAATTTGCATATTGGGTACTGAATTGGTTCACCAATCAAAAGGTAGGAGTCGAATGGTTTTTTTTTTAGATCAAAAGATCAAAGGTTAAGGTTGCATAAAATCACTAATTTTCACCAGATTGACGTGAAATGTAAATAATTTGCATATTGGGTACTGAATTGATATACTAATCCAAAGGTAGGAGTTCATTTCTTTTTGAGATCAAGAGGTGAAACGTCAAGGTTACATAAAATTGTCAATTTTTGTCCAATTGATATGAAATTTGAAGAATTTACATATTGGGCCACAGAATTGGTTCACCAATCAAAAGGTATAGGAGTCAATTGTTTGTTATTTTTAGATGAAAAGGTCAAAGGTCAAGGTTGCATAAAATCACTAATTTTCACCCGATTGACCTGAAATTTTAACAATTTGCACATCAGGTCACTGAATTGGCTCATCAATCAAAATGTTGCAGTCGATTGGTTGTTTTTTTTAGATCAAAAGATCAAAGGTCAAGGTTGCATAAAATCGTCAAGAATATGTATATTGGCTCACAGAATTGGTTCACCAATCAAAACCTAGAGGCTGATTATTCTTTTAGATCCAAAGCACAGGGGTCAAGGCAGCATAAAATCATCAATTTTCATTTTGTATTTTTTCAACTGTTTTCGTTATTTTGAGCATGCAGAGGAAGGAGATGAAGAAGAAGAAGTAGGATGCGCAGAAGAAGAAGAAGTAGGATAAGCAGAGGAAGAAGAAGTAGGATGAGCAGAAGAAGAAGAAGTAGGCTCAGCAGAGGAAGAAGAGGACGTCTAATGCATTTTCAGATGTTTTATAGTTTTCATTGAGACGGTCGCGGTTCGGTTCCGTGCTGCATATTCATATCTGTGCTGCATATTCATATCCGTACTGTATATTTAATATTCATGAGGGCAGAGGTCACGAAGGGTGGAGCTGAGGCGCATGCGCAGTAGCTTTGCAGTGAGTGTCGTCGCGCCTGTTGGGGTTTTCCTTCGTCTTCCTCAAAAAAAAACTCCATTAGCACGATGGCGCAGCTACAAACGATGTTCGACAACTTCCTCAACGAGAAGAATTTCTTCACCGACCTGTTGGATAAGGTTGAGAAAAAGACGAGCATCAAGAAGTCCTACCTGTTAATAGGTGAGGTAACATGTGTGCTTCGGTCCTGTGGGATCGCGAGATTGCCGTGTACGTATACCTTGCTCACCGGTTACTCACCTCGTCAGGCCCTTTTGACTGAGTCACTCTGCTGTTTGGTTTTACGTTTCACAACGCGCGGACATGTTCCGCTTAAACGGCGGATTTTCACATTCAAACTCATTGAATGACAAAATTTGCCCGCGATGACGTCATTGTTAAAGCGTCCGCACTGAGGCTGGAGGTCGGCGGTCCTGGTACGTGCTGCTTCCTTGCTTAGCGCTCAGTATACTGCAAGGATAGAGCGCGGACAACGAACCATAGGTTGGTAATACTAACACTAATAGTAATAGTAATACTGCACGTCCAATGTTGGTGGACGTCAAAGATTCCATGGTCTCCTTCACGACGAGTAGGCAAGCTATCGCCGGCACCCCGGACAAAGGAAATTCCTGCCTCTGCCCTGACATCCAGAGCCGACCGGAGTGGCGACCCCACCAGGACTGTGGCCTAGATTTGGCAACACCAACGCTCTGCATGGTGCAAGAAGATGATGATGATGAATGGCCTCCTGCATTGCAGTTCATCATATTATTAAACTCGCATGATTAAAATTGCAGCAAAATAACAATCTGCAACAGAAGGATGGGGAATGAATCTGCAACAGAAGGATGGGGAATGAATCTGCAACAGAAGGATGGGGAATGAATCTGCAACAGAAGGATGGGGAATGAATGCAACAGAAGGATGGGGAATTGATCTGTAACGGAAGGATGGGGAATGAATCTGCAACAGAAGGATGGGGAATTGATCTGCAACAGAAGGATGGGGAATTGATCTACAACAGAAGGATGGGGAATTGATCTGCAACAGAAGGATGGGGAATTGATCTGCAACAGAAGGATGGGGAATTGATCTGCAACTGAAGGATGGGGAATGGATCTGCAACAGAAGGATGGGGAATGGATCTGCAACTGAAGGATGGGGAATGGATCTGCAACAGAAGGATGGGGAATGGATCTGCAACAGGATGGGGAATTAATCTGCAACAGAAGGATGGGGAATTAATCTGCAACAGAAGGATGGGGAATGAATCTGCAACAGTAGGATGGGGAATTAATCTGCAACTGAAGGATGGGGAATTAATCTGCAACAGAAGGATGGGGAATTGATCTGCAACAGAAGGATGGGGAATTGATCTGCAACAGAAGGATGGGGAATTGATCTGCAACAGAAGGACGGGGAATTGATCTGCAACAGAAGGATGGGGAATTAATCTGCAACAGAAGGATGGGGAATTAATCTGCAACAGAAGGATGGGGAATTAATCTGCAACTGAAGGATGGGGAATTAATCTGCAACTGAAGGATGGGGAATTAATCTGCAACTGAAGGATGGGGAATTAATCTGCAACTGAAGGATGGGGAAATAATCTGCAACTGAAGGATGGGGAATTAATCTGCAACTGAAGGATGGGGAATTAATCTGCAACTGAAGGATGGGGAATTAATCTGCAACTGAAGGATGGGGAATTAATCTGCAACAGAAAGATGGGGAATGGATCTGCAACAGAAGGATGGGGAATTAATCTGCAACAGAAGGATGGGGAATGGATCTGCAACAGAAGGATGGGGAATTAATCTGCAACTGAAGGATGGGGAATTAATCTGCAACAGAAGGATGGGGAATGGATCTGCAACAGAAGGATGGGGAATAGATCTGCAACAGAAGGATGGGGAATGGATCTGCAACAGAAGGATGGGGAATGAATCTGCAACAGAAGGATGGGGAATTAATCTGCAACAGAAGGATGGGGAATTAATCTGCAACAGAAGGATGGGGAATTAATCTGCAACAGAAGGATGGGGAATGAATCTGCAACAGTAGGATGGGGAATTAATCTGCAACTGAAGGATGGGGAAATAATCTACAACTGAAGGATGGGGAATTAATCTGCAACTGAAGGATGGGGAATTAATCTGCAACTGAAGGATGGGGAATTAATCTGCAACTGAAGGATGGGGAAATAATCTGCAACTGAAGGATGGGGAATGAATCTGCAACTGAAGGATGGGGAATTAATCTGCAACTGAAGGATGGGGAATTAATCTGCAACTGAAGGATGGGGAATTAATCTGCAACAGAAGGATGGGGAATTGATCTGCAACAGGAGGATGGGGAATTAATCTGCAACAGAAGGATGGGGAATGGATCTGCAACAGGAGGATGGGGAATGGATCTGCAACAGGAGGATGGGGAATTAATCTGCAACAGAAGGATGGGGAATGGATCTGCAACAGAAGGATGGGGAATAGATCTGCAACAGAAGGATGGGGAATGGATCTGCAACAGAAGGATGGGGAATTGATCTGCAACAGAAGGATGGGGAATTAATCTGCAACAGAAGGATGGGGAATTAATCTGCAACAGAAGGATGGGGAATTAATCTGCAACAGAAGGATGGGGAATTAATCTGCAGCAGAAGGATGGGGAATTAATCTGCAACAGAAGGATGGGGAATTAATCTGCAGCAGAAGGATGGGGAATTAATCTGCAACAGAAGGATGGGGAATTGATCTGCAACAGAAGGATGGGGAATTAATCTGCAACAGAAGGATGGGGAATTAATCTGCAACAGGATGGGGAATTAATCTGCAACAGAAGGATGGGGAATTAATCTGCAACAGAAGGATGGGGAATTAATCTGCAACAGAAGGATGGGGAATTAATCTGCCACAGAAGGATGGGGAATTGATCTGCAACAGAAGGATGGGGAATGGATCTGCAACAGAAGGATGGGGAATGGATCTGCAACAGAAGGATGGGGAATGGATCTGCAACAGAAGGATGGGGAATTGATCTGCAACAGAAGGATGGGGAATTAATCTGCAACAGAAGGATGGGGAATTAGTCTGCAACAGAAGGATGGGGAATTAATCTGCAACAGAAGGATGGGGAATTAATCTGCAACAGAAGGATGGGGAATTAATCTGCAACAGAAGGATGGGGAATTAATCTGCAACAGAAGGATGGGGAATTAATATGCAACAGAAGGATGGGGAATTAATCTGCAGCAGAAGGATGGGGAATTAATCTGCAACAAAAGGATGGGGAATGGATCTGCAACAGAAGGATGGGGAAGTAATCTGCAACAGAAGGATGGGGAATTAATCTGCAACAGAAGGATGGGGAATTGATCTGCAACAGAAGGCTGGGGAATGGATCTGTAACAGAAGGATGGGGAATGGATCTGCAACAGAAGGATGGGGAATGGATCTGCAACAGAAGGATGGGGAATGAATCTGCAACAGAAGGATGGGGAATGAATCTGCAACAGAAGGATGGGGAATGAATCTGCAACAGAAGGATGGGGAATGAATCTGCAGCAGAAGGATGGGGAATTAATCTGCAACAGAAGGATGGGGAATTAATCTGCAACAGAAGGATGGGGAATTAATCTGCAACAGGATGGGGAATTAATCTGCAACAGAAGGATGGGGAATTAATCTGCAACAGAAGGATGGGGAATTAATCTGCAACAGAAGGATGGGGAATTAATCTGCAACAGAAGGATGGGGAATTAATCTGCCACAGAAGGATGGGGAATTGATCTGCAACAGAAGGATGGGGAATTGATCTGCAACAGAAGGATGGGGAATGGATCTGCAACAGAAGGATGGGGAATGGATCTGCAACAGAAGGATGGGGAATTGATCTGCAACAGAAGGATGGGGAATTAATCTGCAACAGAAGGATGGGGAATTAATCTGCAACAGAAGGATGGGGAATTAATCTGCAACAGAAGGATGGGGAATTAATCTGCAACAGAAGGATGGGGAATTAATCTGCAACAGAAGGATGGGGAATTAATCTGCAACAGAAGGATGGGGAATTAATCTGCAACAGAAGGATGGGGAATTAATCTGCAACAGAAGGATGGGGAATTAATCTGCAACAGAAGGATGGGGAATTAATCTGCAACAGAAGGATGGGGAATTAATATGCAGCAGAAGGATGGGGAATTAATCTGCAGCAGAAGGGTGGGGAATTAATCTGCAACAGAAGGGTGGGGAATGAATCTGCAACAGAAGGATGGGGAATGAATCTGCAACAGAAGGATGGGGAATGAATCTGCAACAGAAGGATGGGGAATGAATCTGCAACAGAAGGATGGGGAATGAATGTGCAACAGAAGGATGGGGAATTGATCTGCAACAGAAGGATGGGGAATTGATCTGCAACAGAAGGATGGGGAATTGATCAGCAACAGAAGGATGGGGAATTGATCAGCAACAGAAGGATGGGGAATTGATCAGCAACAGAAGGATGGGGAATTGATCAGCAACAGAAGGATGGGGAATTGATCTGCAACAGAAGGATGGGGAATTGATCTGCAACAGTAGGATGGGGAATTGATCTGCAACTGAAGGATGGGGAATTAATCTGCAACTGAAGGATGGGGAATTAATCTGCAACTGAAGGATGGGGAATTAATCTGCAACTGAAGGATGGGGAATTGATCTGCAACTGAAGGATGGGGAATTGATCTGCAACAGAAGGATGGGGAATTGATCTGCAACAGAAGGATGGGGAATTAATCTGCAACAGAAGGATGGGGAATTAATCTGCAGCAGAAGGATGGGGAATTAATCTGCAACAGAAGGGTGGGGAATGAATCTGCAACAGAAGGATGGGGAATGAATCTGCAACAGAAGGATGGGGAATGAATCTGCAACAGAAGGATGGGGAATGAATCTGCAACAGAAGGATGGGGAATGAATGTGCAACAGAAGGATGGGGAATGAATGTGCAACAGAAGGATGGGGAATTGATCTGCAACATAAGGATGGGGAATTAATCTGCAACATAAGGATGGGGAATTGATCTGCAACAGAAGGATGGGGAATTGATCTGCAACAGAAGGATGGGGAATTGATCTGCAACAGAAGGATGGGGAATTGATCTGCAACAGAAGGATGGGGAATTGATCAGCAACAGAAGGATGGGGAATTGATCAGCAACAGAAGGATGGGGAATTGATCAGCAACAGAAGGATGGGGAATTGATCAGCAACAGAAGGATGGGGAATTGATCAGCAACAGAAGGATGGGGAATTGATCTGCAACAGAAGGATGGGGAATTGATCTGCAACAGTAGGATGGGGAATTGATCTGCAACTGAAGGATGGGGAATTAATCTGCAACTGAAGGATGGGGAATTAATCTGCAACTGAAGGATGGGGAATTGATCTGCAACTGAAGGATGGGGAATTGATCTGCAACTGAAGGATGGGGAATTGATCTGCAACTGAAGGATGGGGAATTAATCTGCAACTGAAGGATGGGGAATTAATCTGCAACTGAAGGATGGGGAATTGATCTGCAACTGAAGGATGGGGAATTGATCTGCAACTGAAGGATGGGGAATTGATCTGCAACTGAAGGATGGGGAATTGATCTGCAACAGAAGGATGGGGAATTGATCTGCAACAGAAGGATGGGGAATTAATCTGCAACAGAAGGATGGGGAATTAATCTGCAACAGAAGGATGGGGAATTAATCTGCAACAGAAGGATGGGGAATTAATCTGCAACAGAAGGATGGGGAATTAATCTGCAACAGAAGGATGGGGAATTAATCTGCAACAGTAGGATGGGGAATGAATCTGCAACAGAAGGATGGGGAATTGATCTGCAACATAAGGATGGGGAATTGATCGGCAACAGAAGGATGGGGAATTGATCGGCAACATAAGGATGGGGAATTAATCGGCAACAGAAGGATGGGGAATTGATCGGCAACAGAAGGATGGGGAATTGATCTGCAACAGAAGGATGGGGAATTGATCTGCAACAGAAGGACGGGGAATTGAACTGCAACAGAAGGACGGGGAATTGATCTGCAACAGAAGGACGGGGAATTGATCTGCAACAGAAGGACGGGGAATTAATCTGCAACAGAAGGACGGGGAATGAATCTGCAACAGTAGGACGGGGAATTAATCTGCAACTGAAGGATGGGGAATTAATCTGCAACAGAAGGATGGGGAATTAATCTGCAACAGAAGGATGGGGAATTAATCTGCAACAGAAGGATGGGGAATTAATCTGCAACAGAAGGATGGGGAATTAATCTGCAACAGAAGGATGGGGAATTAATCTGCAACAGAAGGATGGGGAATTAATCTGCAACAGAAGGATGGGGAATTAATCTGCAACAGAAGGATGGGGAATTAATCTGCAACAGAAGGATGGGGAATTGATCTGCAACAGAAGGATGGGGAATTAATCTGCAACAGAAGGATGGGGAATTAATCTGCAACAGAAGGATGGGGAATTAATCTGCAACAGAAGGATGGGGAATTAATCTGCAACAGAAGGATGGGGAATGAATCTGCAACAGAAGGATGGGGAATGGATCTGCAACAGAAGGATGGGGAATTCATCTGCAACAGAAGGATGGGGAATTAATCTGCAACAGTAGGATGGGGAATTAATCTGCAACTGAAGGATGGGGAATTAATCTGCAACAGAAGGATGGGGAATTAATCTGCAACAGAAGGATGGGGAATTAATCTGCAACAGAAGGATGGGGAATTAATCTGCAACAGAAGGATGGGGAATTAATCTGCAACAGAAGGATGGGGAATTAATCTGCAACAGAAGGTTGGGGAATGAATCTGCAACAGAAGGATGGGGAATGAATCTGCAACAGAAGGATGGGGAATGAATCTGCAACAGAAGGATAGGGAATGAATCTGCAACAGAAGGATGTTGTTGAAGTGCATTTTGTGTAAATGGAGTTCATATGTTCTGTATTTTTAACATTACAACCAGTTTTATTTCAGTCCCTCCAAAAGGATTTTTCCATCTCGATTGGGACTCATTCTTTGCCCTGATGCACTGTTTCCACTCCAGGACTCGTTCATTCCCCTGACTCACAGTTTCCAATCCTTCTGACTCACCGCCTCAATTTTAAAACACCCTTGTAGCCTATGTTACCTGAAAATAACCACCTGTTATTTATTCGGCACGTTACACACCAAGGTTGCGATTTCAATGTAAATAATCTTTCTTCCCATCTGTTACTCAAATTGACACACGGCGGGGTTGCAGCACAACCACAACCAAACGCGTTGGTGGTTGCCATTGTGTCTGTTGAAGTTCATTTTGTCGGCCTAATAGGTTTTTGTACTCGGGTTTTGACCAGGTACTCGTGGATGTGTGATTGTGTGTCCACTTGTAGGTCCGAACCCGAAAGACCCCTTTGCTGTCACCGCCACCTGTGTGGAAAGGTTGCACTCCCCCCCCCCCCCCACTCTTAGACAGGAATGCCGCACTTCTTCACAAACGCAGATCGCTTTGACCCCAAGCGGCCACTTTTCGGTCAAACTGATCTAATGTCGACGCCCTCTCAAGGCTTCCTAACTCGGTTATTGATACCAGCCTGCACATCGTGCCATATCTAAATATTGCTAGAAAATGACGGAAGGGACTTATCATTTGCAGTCGTGTTAGTTTTTGCCAAATGTTGTGTTTTCCAAGATTCCCTTTTGATTTTCTAGTGTGGTTCTCTCCTTTCATGCCAGCGGAGCAAGTCTGGGCAGCGTTCAGAGAGCGATTTGGCATTTGATGAACCCAGTGAACATAAGAAGGTCCCTGATCGGCTTCCATGTTGCTGGGACCCGCGTCGGTCTGTACAGTTGATGCAAATGACATGGTTTGTTCCGCTCCTCACTGGAGCTTCTTCATGCTGCCATTTCTTTTCAGCTCTGGTGGCCTTAGTTGGAGTGTATCTGATTGTTGGATATGGTGCCGCACTGCTCTGCAATTTCATTGGCTTTCTCTACCCAGCGTACTACTCGTACGTATAAAACTTTCATTCCTTCGAGAGTCGGAGAGTCCACACAAGCTTTTGGCTCCGAATCCTGCTTTGCTTGCAGCTATTGCTAAACCTTGTACTGCCATGGGGAATGCGGTTGTGCACGTTTGATGATGCTGCAAATCGTATCATGGAGGTTGCTTTTATCATTAGCATAATGCACACGCTGGTTTGTGTCACTAACATGATTGTACATGCCAGGTTGTGTCGCTAGCATGGTGCATGCCAGATTATATTGCTCACCCGATATATGTGGTAGGTTGTGTTGCTAACATGGTGATACATGGCAGGTTGTGTTGCTAACATGATGATACATGGCAGGTTGTGTTGCTAACATGATGATACATGGCAGGTTGTGTCGCTAACATGATGATACATGGCAGGTTGTGTCGCCAGCATGATGATACATGGCAGGTTGTGTCGCTAGCATGGTGCATGCCAGATTATATTGCTCACCCGATATATGTGGTAGGTTGTGTTGCTAACATGATGATACATGGTAGGTTGTGTTGCTAACATGATGATACATGGTAGGTTGTGTTGCTAACATGATGATACATGGCAGGTTGTGTTGCTAACATGATACATGGCAGGTTGTGTCGCTAATGTGATGATACATGGCAGGTTGTGTCTCCAGCATGATGATACATGGCAGGTTGTGTCGCTAGCATGGTGCATGCCAGATTATATTGCTCACCCGATATATGTGGTAGGTTGTGTTGCTAACATGATGATACGTGGCAGGTTGTGTTGCTAGCATGATGATACATGGCAGGTTGTGTCGCTAACATGATGATACATGGCAGGTTGTGCCGCTAGCATGGTGCATGCCAGATTATATTGCTCACCCGATATATGTGGTAGGTTGTGTCGCTAGCATGATGATACATGGCAGGTTGTGTCGCTAGCATGATGATACATGGCAGGTTGTGTCGCTAGCCTGATGATACATGGCAGGTTGTGTCGCTAGCATGGTGCATGCCAGATTATATTGCTCACCCGATTATATGTGGTAGGTTGTGTCGCTAGCATGATGATACATGGCAGGTTGTGTCGCTAGCATGATGATACATGGCAGGTTGTGTCGCTAGCATGATGATACATGGCAGGTTGTGTCGCTAGCATGGTGCATGCCAGATTATATTGCTCACCCGATTATATGTGGTAGGTTGTGTTGCTGACATGATGATACATGGCAGGTTGTGTCGCCAGCATGATGATACATGGCAGGTTGTGTCGCTAGCATGGTGCATGCCAGATTATATCGCTCACCCGATATATGTGGTAGGTTGTGTTGCTAACATGATACATGGCAGGTTGTGTTGCTAACATGATGATACATGGCAGGTTGTGTCGCTAGCATGGTGCATGCCAGATTATATTGCTCACCCGATATATGTGGTAGGTTGTGTTGCTAACGTGATGATACGTGGCAGGTTGTGTTGCTAGCATGGTGCATGCCAGATTATATTGCTCACCCGATATATGTGGTAGATTGTGTCGCTAACATGATGATACATGGCAGGTTGTGCCGCTAGCATGGTGCATGCCAGATTATATTGCTCACCCGATATATTTGGTAGGTTGTGTTGCTAGCATGATGATACATGGCAGGTTGTGTCGCTAGCATGATGATACATGGCAGGTTGTGTCGCTAGCATGATGATACATGGCAGGTTGTGTTGCTAGCATGATGATACATGGCAGGTTGTGTCGCTAGCATGATACATAGCAGGTTGTGTCGCTAGCATGGTGCATGCCAGATTATATTGCTCACCCGATATATGTGGTAGGTTGTGTTGCTAACATGATGATACATGGCAGATTGTGTCGCTAGCATGATGATACATGGCAGGTTGTGTCGCTAGCATGATGATACATGGCAGGTTGTGTCGCTAGCATGATACATGGCAGGTTGTGTCGCGAGCATGGTGCATGCCAGATTATATTGCTCACCCGATATATGTCGTAGATTGTGTTGCTAACATGATGAAACATGGCAGGTTGTGTCGCTAGCATGATGATACATGGCAGGTTGTGTCGCTAGCATGGTGCATGCCAGATTATATTGCTCACCCGATATATGTGGTAGGTTGTGTTGCTAACATGATGATACATGGTAGGTTGTGTTGCTAACATGATGATACATGGTAGGTTGTGGCGCTACCATTATAGTATATGCCAGGTTGTGTCGCTAACATGATCCATGGTAGGTATTGTCGCTAACATGATGCATGGCATGTTGTGTTGCTAACATGATGATACATGGAAGGTTGTGTCGCTAGCATGGTGCATGCCAGATTATATTGCTCACCTGATTATATGTGGTAGGTTTTGTCGCTAACGTGAAAGATGTGTGGGTTCTGTCACTAACATGATACATGTGGTAGGTTGTGGCGCTACCATTATAGTATATGCCAGGTTGTGTCGCTGACATGATCCATGGTAGGTATTGTCGCTAACATGATGCATGGCATGTTGTGTCGCTAACATGATACATGCTGTAGTTGCTAAATTATACAGCTCTGCCATCTCAGGTTCTCCCCCATTCACAACCATATGTTTTTTCTACCTTCATTAACCCTTCCCAAACCCACCTTTTTCCAAGCTTCCAGTTCCTTCCACTGCTGTAATTGAGGGTTTGCGGTTGTGTCCATCCCCTGTGTCCTCCCCTTGCCCTCATTCCTCCCCTCGTCCCTTATTTCTCCAAATCTCCCTCTATTTTGTCCCTCGACCCTGCTGTTGGTGTCCCCTTCCCCCGCTTCCACCCATCCTCGTTTCACTGCTCTTTTCGTTCCATTAAATTCTGATCTAGCTCCCCCAGGAGCCTCAACACTGTATACAAGAAAAAATAACTGCAGTGCTTTAAAATGCTTCAACCATTATTGGCAAACATGCATTTAGAATGACTGCATTTAATCTTACTTGTGAGTTTGATGTGATTGTGTTCTCCTGTGAACTGTTTGCTGTTCACACTCTTAAACACTTTGTGGAGAATGTGTGTTATCCCGAAAAGCTATTCACTGATTCCGATGCACAGTACCACGCTCTGTTGTAGAGCGACCGTGCTGCCAAAGCAGTTTCTTGGCAATGGTTGTACTGCGTGGTTTGCCTATGCCTTTCCAGCAGTAGCAATGGCAGGAATTGGGAATTTGGCCATGATGCCGGCGATAGCTCACCTGCTTTTCATGAGGACAAACAACCCATTCTGATCTGATCAGCATTCTGATCACCACCTCGAAGGATGATAACCACCCATAAGACATCGGCTTTATGATGTCATAAACAAAACAAAACTTGCATTTGCAACAGGTAAATGGCTTGTGGAGGAAATTATCCACGTTATCATATCTTGACATATTCTCCATAAGCCAAAAATATCTCGGTGGAAAAGTTACCCTTGAGGGACTCGAGACTTGGTCTGTTGGCATCTGGAACCGGGTTTTAAAAAAGAACGTCGTGGCAGCCAAGTGCAATGCATTGGAATTCCTATTGGATTTATTTTTATTTTGGAGTGAATAAGGCTCATATAGTAACTGCCGTATGTACAGCATGAGGACACGATGGCTGATTAGGTGTTCGATTTGAGTTTGGCCCTCAACAAGCACTGATCATTAAGCTATTTGGGCCACGTCCATTTGCTGTGATGAGGGTGCAACACAATTACTGTAATTGCTCCATGGCTACAGCTTTGTAATTTGACTGCAAGCAACCAGCAACTGTTACACTGCTTTGATAGATCAAAGGTTTGGCTATATAAGGAAGTTGTACAAAGTAGGAGGTCATTAATCCAATTAATCCATTTATCAATTACGGTAAATGTGTTGTATTAATCAAAGCGGGTTATTTGACTTAATTGGGGCGTGAGGTTTGAGGAAAGAAGAAAGGGTTAGGTGCAGGGACATCACTACAGGGGTACAGGGGTGTTGCTGAATTATATATTATATATATATATATATATTGTTACGGATCGCGGTTAGATGTTATTTCGACCGAGCGGTGGTGTATTACCGCGACCTAACAGTTATTCCCCGACTCTTCCCCAACTCACCCGATTCCACCCGAACGTTGGCCAAATCGCGCTACGCTAAATCGATGATTGGAAAGGACACAACGACTGGGATAAATGAAACGACGCAAGGGGTACAGTTCTCAAGACCTCCGGAGGAGGATATAATTACAGTGGGGGAGAAAAGGGGTAGATTACAAGGTAGTGAGGTAAAGACACAGAAGAGATAGGCACTTAAATACAATCTTATTTTATCCCAGACAGACCACAGACAAACGGGACAAGGCTGACTTACACAGGGATTGATGGCAGGGAAGGACAGGTAGTTCGACAGCACAAGGTGCACCTTGGCTCGGGGACAGGATCAAGCACGGTCCAAGAGATGCAGGGAGGCCTCACAGCGCTCGGAGGTGGCGTCTTTCTTTCTCCAAGCTCAGCGCGCATCTGACGTCACCTCCCTCTTTCTGCGCATGCTCAGCGGGGAGTGACACGCCCTCGGCTGGTTGACTCCGCCCCAGATGGGACCGGTCCGCCGCTTCTATTGGGTGCGGGGGTTACCGGGCTCCGCCCTTGACGAGGAGCTGACAGGGAGCCCCTATTTGGTAACCCCGTCGAGCACATGTTCGATGGCGGCTCGTTGGAAAGGCCTGGTGCCCTCCCAACACCCCCTACCAACCAAGCCGGAGTGAGGACGCGCACTCCCCGCGCCCGCCGCTGCTGTTGTTGTTGTTGTTGTTGTTGCTGAACCGTGAGGAAGAGCTGCGGGGAGGTATTGGGAGGTCCTAAACTTCCTAACGGTGCCATACAATCACATTCTGGTGCAACGAAGAGTCAGAATTAATGGAAACGAGTCCTTAACTGACATAGACTAAGAATAACTAGCAAGATGTCCTATAGTTGTCTTACATGAGATGCGGTGAACCTGGGTGCGACATTTAATGGGGGAAATAGGGGGAGGTCGGGTCTACAGAGTGTTGTTTACAGAAAATGGGACTAGGGAATGGGGGATTGGGGATAGTTGGGAAGTATTGAGGAAATAGGGGAATATTTACAAGCGGATATGGATGGATGCAAATCCCATATCCGCAACAATATATATATATATATACAGTCATGTGAAAAAGTAAGTAAACCCCATGTAAAGTTTTGACTTTTTCAATATATTTCAACATACAGCTATTTGATCTTCATTTCGACAATATTGATAGATAAAGGTGATATAATATAACAAATATCATGAAACATTTACATTTTGTAGTCCATTGTATAATTTAAATAAACATAAATGCAAATTTCGCATGTGGAAAAAGTAAGTACACCCTTGGCTCTAATAGGTGGTATTGCCCCCTTTGGCAGAAACAACCTCAAGTAGGCGTTTCTTATAACTGTCTACCAGTCTCTGACATCGACTGGGAGAAATTTTTGCCCACTCCTCCATGCAGAATTCTTTCAGCTGTGCGATGTTTGAGGGGTTTCTTGCATGCACAGCTCGTTTCAAATCTCCCCACAACATCTCGATGGGATTTAGATCCGGGCTTTGACTTGGCCATTCCAGAACCCTCCATTTCTTTCTTTTCAGCCATTCCTTGGTGGATTTACTGGTATGTTTCGGGTCATTGTCGTGTTGCAAGGTCCACCTTCGGTTGAGCTTCAACTTTCCGACAATGGCCTCACATTATCCTCAAGCACCCTCTGGTACAATGAAGAACTCATAGTGGATTCTATGATTGTGAGCTGCCCAGGCGCTGATGCAGCAAAGCTGCCCCAAACCATAATATTTCCACCACCCTGCTTTACAGTTGGTATCAGGTTAAAAAACAAATAACCAACTTTTAGAGGCCATTTTTCCCCGCAAAGCGGGGGTTGGCCTTTTTCGGGCACCGTGGTTGTTGTTGTTTTTGTTGGTCCCCTTTTTGAAGCAATGTTTTACGGCTGGATGCCCTTCCTGCCGCCAACCCTGTTTGTCGCCTTTTTACGACACACAGGGAATTACCAGTGAACTGGTACTCAATTAGCCGACCTCGGAAGGATGACAGGCTGAGTCAACCCCCCTGGCGTTAATTCAGCGATCGACCGGGATTCGAACCCAGGATCCTCGGATCCTAAGCTGGCACCCTAGCCGCTACACCAACACCAGGCTACACCAACACCAAGTTGGTATCAGGTTCTTGTGGTCAAATGCTGTCTTTGGTTTTCGCCAAACATGTCTTCTGGTACTGTGGCCAAATAGCTCTACCTTTGACTCATCTGTCCAGAGCACATTGTTCCAGAAGTGCTGGTCTTTGCCTAGGTGTTCATTGGCAAACTTTAGTCTTGCCCTGATGTTCTTTCAGGACAGCAACGGTTTCCTCCTGGCACACCTCCCATGTAGATCAAATTTGTGCAGCCTCTTTCTAATTGTAGACTTGTGCACTTTGACATCAACAGTGGCAAGAGCTACCTGTAGATCCCGTGATGACATTCTGGGGGTTCTTAGAGACTTCTTTCAGCATCTTGTGGTCTGCCCTTGGGCTGAACTTGCTGGGGCGGCCTGGCCTGAACAAGTTGGCAGTTGTTTGGAATCTTCTCCACTTGCAGATGATCTTCCGGACAGTCGAATGATTGATTTCAAATTGTTTGGAGATCTTTTTATATCCCTTCCCAGACTCGAAGGCATCGATAACCTTCTTTCTGAAGGCCTCAGAGAGCTCTTTTGATCGAGGAATGGTGACGCCGCACACTTCAACAACAAAGAGCAAACCAAACAAAATGTCTGAGGTTTAAATAAGACAGGTTCCTCCAAGATCCTCTCTAACAATGTTGTAATCATTTGCACCTGAGCTGGTGCACCTGATTCTAATTTTAGGTATTTGAAATAGTGATAAATGTGGGGGTGTACTTACTTTTTCTACATGCGAAATTTACATTTATGTTTATTTAAATTATACAATGGACTACAAAATGTAAATGTTTCATGATATTTATTATATTATATCATCTTTATCTATCAATATTGTTGAAATGAAGATCAAATAGCTGTATGTTGAAATATGTTGAAAAAGTCAAAACTTTACATGGGGTGTACTTACTTTTTCACGTGACTATATATATATATATATATATAGTGAAACCTTGACTTACGAGTGCACCAACTTACGAGTTTTCCGAGATACGAGCCGTCGCTCGGTCGATTTTTTGCTTTGTGATGCGAGCCGAGATCTGAGTTACGAGCGAGCGAGCTTGGATATAAAACACGTAATCGTCGAAAAACATGAGCGAGGTGTGCGTGTTGTCGACTTGGCGAGGCAGTACGATCGTAGTACTTCTACGATATGTACGATTTTGAAGCAGAAGGAGTCGATAAAGGCTACAACGCCAGCCAAGGGCGTTAAGATTATTTCAAAGCTCCGGACCTCTGTCCATGAAGAGATGGAGAAGTTGTTGTTTGTGTGGTTGACGGAGAAGCAGCTCGCAGGAGATACCGTGACCGAGAGCATCATCTGTGAGAAGGCACGAGACATTTACGGGGATTTGGTGCAGCAGACGGCGGGAACATCAACGGACGAGGCATCGGAAGAGTCATTCAAAGCCAGTCGGGGATGGTTTGATAATTTTAAGAAGAGGACCGGCATTCACTCCGTCGTCAGGCATGGTGAGGCAGCAAGCTCGGATGTGAAGGCAGCTGAAGATTTTATTATAACTTTTGCCGAACTGATAGAAGCCGAAGGATACATCCCCCAGCAAATCTTCAACTGTGACGAGACAGGGCTCTTCGGGAAAAAGATGCCGAGGAGGACGTATATAACGACAGAGGAGAAGAGCATGCCAGGCCACAACTTGTTCAGAGTGCCGGCGATAGCTCGCCTTCTCTTTGTGGAAGACACGGTGAGATCCTTAACATCCAACAACTAATGGGACGCAAACGGGGCGCCCAGTTTAGCGGTACACACATTGATGAATCACCCTGCCTGTGAAACACCGACATGACAGGTTATAGCTGGGTCGGGATTCAAACCCAGGCTGGACAGTTTAGAGTCAAGTGTGCGTACCTCCAGTCCAGGCCATCCTGCGAACTTCTATGCTGCATACAGGTGAAATATAAAGCGCGAGATATTTTTTATATACTGTATATTTCAAAAAAAATTGATGTGGTTTTTGGGGGGCTGGAACGGATTAATAGCATTTCAATTCATTTTAATGGGGAAATTTAATTTGAGAAACGAGCAAATTGAGTTACGAGCTCGGTCACAGAACGAATTAAACTCGTAAGTCAAGGTTTCACTGTGTATATATATATATATATATATATATATATATATATATATATATATATATATATATATATATATATATGTATATATATATGTATATGTATATATATATATGTATATATATATGTATATGTATATATATATATGTATATATATATGTATATGTATATATATATATGTATATATATATGTATATGTATATATATATGTATATGTATATATGTATATGTATATATGTATATGTATATATATATATGTATATATATATGTATATATATATTGTTGCGAATATGGAATTTGGCCTCCATATCCGCTTGTAAATATTCCCCTATTTTCTCCAATACTCCCCAACTTTCCCCAGTCCCCCATTCCCTAGTCCCATTGCATGTAAATAACAATCAGTAGAGCCGACCTTCCCCTTATTCCCCCATTAAATGTCGTGCCCAGGTCCACCGCACCACACGTAGACAACTTTCGGACATCTTCCTAGTTATTCTTAATCTATGTCAGTTAAGGCCTCGTTTCCATTAATTATGACTCTTCGTTGCACCAGAATGTGATTATATGGCACCAGTAGTGAGTTTAGGACCTTCCCATACCTCCTCCCATCTTCTTCCCCAAACAACAACTACAACAACAATTACAACAACAACAGAGGAGATGGCGGCGGAGCGGGGGAGGATGCGTCCTCACACCGGCTCGATTAGCTCCAGACCATGCGCTCCACGGGGTTACCCCGAAGGGGCTGGCTGTCAGCTCCTCGTCAGGGGCGGAGCCAGTAACCCCCCCCGCACGCACCCAATGAGAAGCAACGTGCCGATTCCACGAGGCGGAGCTAACGAGCCGAGGGCGTGTCACTCCCCGCCGGATATACGCGGCCCCGGGCCGGATGTGACGTCAGATGCGCCTGAACTACGGAGAGCAGAGGAAGCCACCGCCACCCCCAGCGCGACGATACCTCCCCGCATCTTTGGACCGGACCGTACTGGACCCTGCTTTGAGCCAAGAGTGCACCTTGAGCCATCGATACCCGCTGTCCTTTTCATCAACCCCCGTGTGAGTCAGCCTTGTCCCGTTTGTCCGTCGTCTGTCCGGGGTTAATATAAGAGTGTGTCTAAGTGCCTGTCTTTCTGTGATTATAACTCTAGCCCCTGTAATCTGACCTTTCCGTACGAATATAATTGAGAACTGAAACATTGGTGTCGTATTGTGTTATTGTAATCCAGCCGGGTGTCTTCTTTTCCTTATTGAGCCAGCATCGCGCGACTCGTCAACGTTCGGGCACAATCGGGTAACTTGTACGGATACGGCGGCCATCCCGCTCGGCCCACCATACCATCAAAGTCGTATCTGTAACAATTGGTGTCGAGGAGTGAGATTCGGACCCGGGACTAAATTAGTTAGGCCCAAATTTTGGGAGGGAAAATCGATCCGGAGCGCGTACTGCGCTCGACAAAATCGATCCGGAGCGCGTACTGCGCTCGACAAAATCGATCCGGAGCGCGTACGGCGCTCGACAAAATCGATCCGGAGCGCGGGTACTGCGCTCGACGAAAGTATAACGGCGAAATTTCGAATTTGTTTTACGAAACTCGAATTTTGAAAGTCGCGCTATGGCGGATCAAGACGGCTGGGGTCCGGTAGGGGAGAGTGAAGCAGGGTCGGTCCAGGACCAAATTGAGGGACAAGAGGAGAGCGAAGCAGTGAGGGCGGCAGGTTCGCAAAATAGCGCCGTCACGCACGAAGTAGCGGGCGCGCAAAAAGGCGCCTCGCACGAGCGCGCGGTAGCCGAGCCGGCTGTATCAGCGGGCTTTAACATGCAGCCGTTTGACATGCAGCAGTTCATGGCACGGTTTAGCGAATACATGGCAGAGTCGAAGAGCGACAACGAAAAAAGAGCCAGGGAAATGGAGAAAATGGAAAACAGAATGGGGGAGCGACTAGGGAATCAAATCGGGGGGTTAGACAAGAAATTTGGGAAGTTAGACAATAATTTTGAGGAGTTAGACAAGAAATTTGGGAAGTTAGACAATAATTTTGAGGAGTTAGACAAGAAATTTGGGAAGTTAGACAATAATTTTGAGGGGTTAGACAACGGGATAAAAGAGGTGAGACATGGGTTAACGGGGGTAGAAAACAGAATGGCCGCTCAAGAGAATCAGATAGAGGGAGTGAAACATGGGTTAACGGGGGTAGAAAACAGAATGGCCGCTCAAGAGAATCAGATAGAGGGAGTGAAACATGGGTTAACGGGGGTAGAAAACAGAATGGCCGCTCAAGAGAATCAAATAGAGGGAGTGAAAAATGGGTTAGAGGGGTTAGAAAACAGTATGGAAGGCAAATTGAGGGACATGAGGGACCAAGCGGAAAGGGAAGTTAAACAAATGGAGCAGCAGATAGAGGGGGTCAGAATGGGGGTAGAAACCAAACTGGATGCTCACAGGGAGGAAATGGAGCAGATGAGGGTGGCATCTGGGCAGGAGATGCAAGTGATGGGAGAGGAGATCAGAAGAGGAGTGAGTGAGGAGGTCGGAGGAGTGCGCGAGGAGGTGAGGCACTGTAAGGAGCGCATGGAGAAAGAGGTGAGAAAGGGGACTGTAAAATTGCAAGGTGGTATAGAGGAGTTGACGCTGGGAGTAGAACAACTGACAGTGGGACAAAAGGAGTTGGGGGACCAGGTAAAGAAGAACACAGCGGTAATAGAGGGTTTAAAATCGACACAGAAGGAGATGAAAAAGGACGTAGGGGTAATTAAAAAAGAGTGTCAGACGGTACATGAGGACCTGACGAGGAAAATGGACAAGGTGGTAGAGGTAATGGAGGTTAAAGAGCGGGAGGTGCGGGAGCACATAGAAAAAAATAAAGTGGAGTTAGAGGAAGAACTTAAAGGGGCGCACGAAGAGATGAAGGAGATGAAGCAAAAATTAGAAGAAGTGGAAGAAGGGGTGAGCGAAATTAAAAAGCGACGGAGAGAGGATAAGAAAGAGATAAAAGAGGAGGTAAAAGAATTGGTCCAAAGTCTGTGTTTGGATCGTGATGTGCTCGTTAACCGGATGAGGGATTCGCAGGTGATGGAGGAGAAGCGAAGAGGAAGAGGACCCGGTGTAAGTGGTGACCAATATGGTCGTGCGTATGATGCGCCAGGGGATTTAAGAAGCTTGGGGGTCGAGATGGACCCGGGTGTTCGTGAGAGGCCGTTGGTGAAGTGTGCGACAGGTCTGGTGTGCGAAAGAGGAGGTGTGCGAGAAAGTCCGACTCTGGGGTGTGTGAGGAAAAAGTGTGTGCCCAGGAGTGAGGGTGTTGGCGAGAATGAGTCGGTCGTAGCGCGTGTGCGAGGGAGCACATGGAAGCGTGGTGTGGTGAGTGTTACAGAGGGTGTGACGGGAGAGTGTGCGCAGGAGTGTGCGCGAGAAAGGTGTGTGACGGACAGGTGCATGAGGAAAGAGTGCGCTGTCAGAAGTAAGGAAGAGTGTCCACCTGTGGTGAGTGTTACAGAGGGTGTAACGGGAGAGTGTGCGCGAGAAAGGTGTGTGACGGACAGGTGCATGAGGAAAGAGTGCGCTGTCAGAAGTAAGGAAGAGTGTCCACCTGTGGTGAGTGTTACAGAGGGTGTAACGGGAGAGTGTGCGCGAGAAAGGTGTGTGACGGACAGGTGCATGAGGAAAGAGTGTGCTGTCAAGAGTAAGGGTGAGTGCGCTGTCAGGAATGGAGGTGAAAGTAGTGAGAGTGACATGGAGCGTGAGTTAGTTGTGACAGGTGAGCGAGGATGTACACCTGGGATGGAAGGATGCACACCTGGAATGGTAGAGCGTGAGTGGGAATGCACGCTGGAGTTGGTGGTGAGGCACGTGGTTGGGTGTGCGAATGAGAGCACACCTGTGATTGTCACAGAGGAGGTGACCGAGGAGGGGGCGCGAAGAGGTGTATTGGTGAGGTGTGCTACCAACGAGTGTGTGCCAAAGTGTTCGGTGGTCAGGTGTGTGACCAAGGCGGTGAGTGGAATGGGTGTACCTGGGTGTGTAAGGAACGGTACGAGGGGCATGGAAACGGCTGGATGTGTGAGCAAGGAACGGGCTGCGGGATGTAAGCATGCAGGTGAAGCATCGACGTTAGACGGGAAAGAGTTTAGAACGACTTATAGCCGAATCGGGCCCTCGGTGCGTGCCGGGCCTCGCTTTGAACGGCCGCGTCCGTGCTCCACTAGGCGGAGCGGGCGGCTGGATAGGAAGGGTCGTCATGGCGACCACGTTGTGTTGAGACGTGCCGGCAGGTCGAGATCGGGACATTGGATGGCTCCACGCCGAGGTGATGCGTGGGATCTCGGCCCGGGTAAGCCCCCGTCCCTGCACCGAGTGCCGGACGTATCCAGCCGCTGGCACAAAACAACCAGCATCCATTGCTTGGCTTTACGAAGCCGGGCTTTGGACAGGAATTGGCGCACCGAGAGGTATTAGTGAGTAGACTGGGTGATGAGGTTAGTGTTTTGGACCCAAAATTGGAGAAAAACAAAATTTGATGATTGGCAAGGGATTGGCAGTAGTGATTGGCAGATGATGGGCAGTGATTGGCAAATTTTTGATTTATTGAAATTTGATGTGCAAAATTGGTAGTGAGAGACCCCCGATGTGGTGGGATGGCAAATCCACCATCCTTCCCATGTGGGGCAAATGCGCAATAGATTATGGGGTGTATGGCAGTGAAAACTAGCCCGGGTGGGTTAGGATATGGTGTGTAGGGATCTAGCGAAGATGACATTAGGTAACGTTAAGATTAGTTAGTGACTGATACCTGTAGTGGGGACGCAGGTAGATTAGTATGGATGATAATGACGAGGGAGCGCAATAGTTTAAAGGGACGACTGGGAAGCGCAAGTTTCAGAAGGGAGTAGTTAGCTGAGATGATGCTGTGTGTGTGAGGATTGAACAGGTGTGATTGCACAGGTGTGCAACTGGACAGGTGTGTGGAGTAGTGTATGAGTAGTGAGTGTTGTGGATCAGCGCGAATGCGCTTGGGGAGAGAAGGGTGCAGGTGGCACCAGGTGTGAGAGCACAGGGTGCAAGTACAGGTGTGTGGAGAGAGTTGGAGTAAGTGGTATGGAGTGGTGTGCGTGGTGCGAAGGTGTGGATGGGGGAAGAGTGGACCCCTTTCACGAGTACCCGGGGCGGGTAGTGTAAGTGTTAGGTAGAGGGTACAGGTAAATTGTGGTTGGATATTGGCATTTGTGGTGCGGTTGCAGAATGGTGTTGTGGATGGGTGCATTAGTGTTGTGGAAATGGCTGGGCGTGTAGCCTGTTAGTGTGTGTAGTTGGTTGGGCACTCCACCACTGTGAGGATGTCGGCCAGGTGAGGCCGCAGGTGGGCTCTGGGAGCCGGTAGAGTTGTGGATGGGGCCCGAGGATCCGGAGGATGGACCCGGGTAGCCCAGTGCCAGAGAGGGCACCGAGTGGGGAGAGAGCCAGAGGGCCTTCCCCAGGTAGTTAGGTTAGGGTAAGGAGCAGGTAAGCTCGGAGGCAACTGCAGTGGTGGAGGTGTGCAGGTGGGTAGACCCACTGGGAGAGGTACACGCCGCAGCCCTGAAATTGTGCGAGGGCACCGAGAGATGAATCGGGGGAGTGAGACCCCAAATTGAAGAGCACCACAGTTTGGCCAATGGGAATTGGTTTTTAGAACCCATAGTGTAAGAGGGCCAATGGTTTGGCCGGAGAGAGACCCCGGGTAGTGTAAAGTTGTTAAAGTCATTTAGGAGATAGTTAGGATTGATGAACCCGTCGCACCATACGCAGCCACTTACCTGTGGTGATGATGATGACTCCACACCTGTGTTTTCTTTGTTTTGTTGCAGGAGATGAATCGCTGTGTGGATTTGTGAGACGCATCACGACGTGGATGAGACATTGGAGTGATTCCATCTCTCCCTCCCTAGGAGGGACTGATGATGAATTGGTGATGGCAAATTATGATGTTGAGTTGGAGATGGCAAATTTTGATGAAAGTTGAAAATGGCAAATTTGATTGGTTAGGAGGGAGAGAAGACGAATTTGGTTTATGGGAGGAACGGGGAAGACAGTAGGGATGTTTGTTGATTTGTAAAGTAGATGTTTATGGGTAGTGTTGTGTTGTGTGGATACAGTAAGGGGTAAGGGAGGGGCCATGTAGGTTACCTGGTGGGGGGGGGGGCGTACGATAGGAACGTACCTGTCTCACCTGGTTCCCATGTGCCCCCAGTGTGCATTACCTTATATTGCGTGCACTTTTGCGCCCTTACCACCTTACTCACTTGTTTCTTCTTTTGTCTCCCACCTCCGAGGATCTGGCTTTGGGGTAGAGAGAGAGGAGAGAGAGGTGCTGGCTACGCAGTTGTGGGCCTGCACTTTCGCTGTTGGCTGCCTGGATCGATACACCATATGGACCGCAATGTTTGTGGCCACCCACAATGGACCGCAGCTCTTTTGCGGCCAAGCACCACCCGTGGAAGGACCTATGGGTCAACGTGGCACCTATGCCATAAAGGTGAACCACTGTTAATTAACACCAAGTGCACCACAAGAAGAGCAAGAGACACCTGCAGGGTTAGGGGTTGTCGAATTTATTTTTATACCAATGAACAATGGTGACTGCACCGGATGGTGCTGACTGTGTGGTGGGGTGGTGCTTTTGATGCTGGGAAAGGGTGCTCTGCACGTTATTAAAGGCCGTCGGCCACAGAGCACTCGTGGGTTGGTGTATCGATGTTGGCAAGCGCGCTCTCTCTATGCATAACATCTGCATGTGTTCCTCCAAAAACAGGTCCTGGATCGTAGTGTAAATAGCAGCGTAGTCTTGTAAATAATGCTCCCTACCGGCTGTATGTTTAGTTTGAGAATTCTTTCCGGATTCGGTTATCCTGTGGGTGTGTTTCTGTGAGGAGAAGGGTGCAACGTCGCAGGGGGACATATTTACTCATTTGTGAATATCTGTAAAACTGTCGCACTCAGGGTAGAGTTAATAGTAGAGGGAACTACATTGCGTGCCACACTAAAGTAGGTAAAAATTTATCGGGTCGGGACGCCCCGAGGGTAGAGAAGGGTGCAATGTTGCGAATATGGAATTTGGCCTCCATATCCGCTTGTAAATATTCCCCTATTTTCTCCAATACTCCCCAACTTTCCCCAGTCCCCCATTCCCTAGTCCCATTGCATGTAAATAACAATCAGTAGAGCCGACCTTCCCCTTATTCCCCCATTAAATGTCGTGCCCAGGTCCACCGCACCACACGTAGACAACTTTCGGACATCTTCCTAGTTATTCTTAATCTATGTCAGTTAAGGCCTCGTTTCCATTAATTATGACTCTTCGTTGCACCAGAATGTGATTATATGGCACCAGTAGTGAGTTTAGGACCTTCCCATACCTCCTCCCATCTTCTTCCCCAAACAACAACTACAACAACAATTACAACAACAACAGAGGAGATGGCGGCGGAGCGGGGGAGGATGCGTCCTCACACCGGCTCGATTAGCTCCAGACCATGCGCTCCACGGGGTTACCCCGAAGGGGCTGGCTGTCAGCTCCTCGTCAGGGGCGGAGCCAGTAACCCCCCCCGCACGCACCCAATGAGAAGCAACGTGCCGATTCCACGAGGCGGAGCTAACGAGCCGAGGGCGTGTCACTCCCCGCCGGATATACGCGGCCCCGGGCCGGATGTGACGTCAGATGCGCCTGAACTACGGAGAGCAGAGGAAGCCACCGCCACCCCCAGCGCGACGATACCTCCCCGCATCTTTGGACCGGACCGTACTGGACCCTGCTTTGAGCCAAGAGTGCACCTTGAGCCATCGATACCCGCTGTCCTTTTCATCAACCCCCGTGTGAGTCAGCCTTGTCCCGTTTGTCCGTCGTCTGTCCGGGGTTAATATAAGAGTGTGTCTAAGTGCCTGTCTTTCTGTGATTATAACTCTAGCCCCTGTAATCTGACCTTTCCGTACGAATATAATTGAGAACTGAAACATTGGTGTCGTATTGTGTTATTGTAATCCAGCCGGGTGTCTTCTTTT
>NC_136268.1:1097500-1185000 GCF_964187855.1 Myxine glutinosa | reverse complement strand
ATGAGGGTTGATAGTGGGCGATTAGAGGGCCAAATGAGGGGTACCGGTGAGGGATTAGAAAAGAAATTTGAGGAGTTAGACAACGGGATAAAAGAAGTAAAGAATGGGTTAACGGGGGTAGAAAACAGAATGGCCGCTCAAGAGAATCAGATAGAGGGAGTGAAACATGGGTTAACGGGGGTAGAAAACAGAATGGCCGCTCAAGAGAATCAAATAGAGGGAGTGAAAAATGGGTTAGAGGGGTTAGAAAACAGTATGGAAGGCAAATTGAGGGACATGAGGGACCAAGCGGAAAGGGAAGTTAAACAAATGGAGCAGCAGATAGAGGGGGTCAGAATGGGGGTAGAAACCAAACTGGATGCTCACAGGGAGGAAATGGAGCAGATGAGGGTGGCATCTGGGCAGGAGATGCAAGTGATGGGAGAGGAGATCAGAAGAGGAGTGAGTGAGGAGGTCGGAGGAGTGCGCGAGGAGGTGAGGCACTGTAAGGAGCGCATGGAGAAGGAGGTGAGAAAGGGGACTGTAAAGTTACAGGGGGGCATAGAGGTCCTGACGCAGGAGGTGGAACAGCTGACGGAGGGACAAAAAGGACTAACGGAGCAGGTTCAAAGGAACACTGCAGTATTAGGAGGTTTAAAAGCGACACAAAACGACATAAAAAACGACTTAATAGCGACAAAGAGGGAATGTCAGATAGTACGTGAGGGACTGACAACGAGGTTGGACGAGGTGATAGAGGTAATGGAGACGAAGGACCGGCAGGTGAGGACGCACATGGAAACGGTCAAGGTAGCCTTGGAGGACGAGCTTGAGGAGACGTACCGGGGAATAAAAGAGGTGAGGCACAAATTAGAAGAAGTGGAAGAAGGGGTGAGCGAAATTAAGAAGCGACGGAGAGAGGATAAGAAAGAGATAAAGGAGGAAGTAAAAGAATTGGTCCAAAGTCTGTGTTCGGATCGTGATGATGTGCTCATTAACCGGATGAGGGATTCGCAGGTGATGGAGGAGAAGCGAAGAGAAAGAGAACCCGGTGTAAGTGGTGACCAATATGGTCGTGCGTATGATGCGCCAGGTGATTTAATAAGCTTGGGGGTCGAGAGAGACCCGGGTGTTCGTGAGAGGCCGTTGGTGAAGTGTGCGACAGGTCTGGTGTGCGAAAAAGGAGGTGTGCGAGAAAGTCCGACTCTGGGGTGTGTGAGGAAAAAGTGTCTGCCAAGGAGTGAGGGTGCTGGCGAGAGTGAGTCGGTCGTAGCGTGTGTGCGAGGGAGCACATGGAAGCGCGGTGTGGTGAGTGTTGCAGAGGGTGTGACGGGAGAGTGTGCGCAAGAGTGTGCGCGAGAAAGGTGTGTGACGGACAGGTGCATGAGGAAAGAGTGCGCTGTCAGAAGTAAGGAAGAGTGTCCACCTGTGGTGAGTGTTACAGAGGGTGTAACTGGAGAGTGTGCGCGAGAAAGGTGTGTGACAGACAGGTGCATGGGGAAAGAGTGCGCTGTCAAGAGTAAGGGTGAGTGCGCTGTCAGGAATGGAGGTGAAAGTAGTGAGAATGACATGGAGCGTGAGTTAGTTGTGACAGGGGAGCGAGGATGTACACCTGGGATGGAAGGATGCACACCTGGAATGGTAGAGCGTGAGTGGGAATGCACGCTGGAGTTGGTGGTGAGGCACGTGGTTGGGTGTGCGAATGAGAGCACACCTGTGATTGTCACAGAGGAGGTGACCGAGGAGGGGGTGCGAAGCGGTGTATTGGTGAGGTGTGCGAGCAACGAATGTGTGCCAAAGTGTTCGGTGGTCAGGTGTGTGACCAAGGCTGTGAGTGGAATGGGTGTACCTGGGTGTGTAAGGAAAGGTACGAGGAGCATGGGCACGGCTGGATGTGTGAGCAAGGAACGGGCTGCGGGGTGTAAGCATGCAGGTGAAGCATCGACGTTAGACGGGGTAGAGTTTAGAACGACTTATAGCCGAATCGGGCCCTCGGTGCGTGCTGGGCCTCGCTTTGAACGGCCGCGTCCGTGCTCCACTAGGCGGAGCGGGCAGCTCGATAGGAAGGGTCGTCATGGCGACCACTTTCTATTGAGACGTGCCGGCAGGTCGAGATCGGGACATTGGATGGCTCCACGCCGAAGTGGTGCGTGGGATCTCGGCCCGGGTAAGCCCCCGTCCCTGCCCCGAATGCGGGACGTATCCAGCCGCTGGCACAAAACGACCCGCATTCATTGCTCGGCTGTACGAAGCCGGGCTGTAGATGTGAATTGGCGCACCGAGAGGATGTAATAAGTAGACGGGTAATGGTGATAGTGATAGTAGTGATTTGATACAAAATTTAGAAAAGTGAATAGAATTGGCAGTAAATAGAAAATTTTTGAATTGTTGGATTTGGACGAGCGAAATTGGTAGTGAGAGACCCCCGATGTGGTGGGATGGCAAATCCACCATCCCTCACAGAAAGCGGGGGGGGGCAAAGGAGCAATAGCTTATGGGGTGTATGGCAGTGAAAGCTAGCCCGGGTGGGTTAGGATATTGTGTGTAGGGATCTAGAGAAGATGACCTTAGGTAACGTTAAGGTTAGTTAGTGACTGATACCTGTAGTGGGGACGCAGGTAGTTTAGTGTGGATGATAATGACGAGGGAGCGCAATAGTTTAAAGGGACGACTGGGAAGCGCAAGTTTCAGAAGGGAGTAGTTAGCTGAGATGATGCCGTGTGTGTGAGAATTGAACAGGTGTGATTGCACAGGTGTGCAACTGGACAGGTGTGTGGAGCAGTGTGTGAGTAGTGAGTGTTGTAGATCAGCGCGAATGCGCTTGGGGATAGAAGGGTGCAGGTGGCACCAGGTGTGAGAGCACAGGTGTGCAAGTACAGGTGTGTGGAGAGAGTTGGAGTGAGTGGTACGGAGTGGTGTGCATGGTGCGAAGGTGTGGATGGGGGAAGAGTGGACCCCTTTCACGAGTACCCGGGGCGGGTAGTGTAAGTGTTAGGTAGAGGGTATAGGTAAATTGTGGTTGGATATTGGCATTTGTGGTGCGGTTGCAGAATGGTATTGTGAATGGGTGCATTAGTGTTGTGGAAATGGCTGGGCGTGTAGCCTGTTAGTGTGTGTAGTTGGTTGGGCACTCCACCACTGTGAGGATGTCGGCCAGGTGAGGCCGCAGGTGGGCTCTGGGAGCCGGTAGAGTTGTGGATGGGGCCCGAGGATCCGGAGGATGGACCCGGGTAGCCCAGTGCCAGAGAGGGCACCGAGTGGGGAGAGTGCCAGAGGGCCTTCCCCAGGTAGTTAGGTTAGGGTAAGGAGCAGGTAAGCTCGGAGGCAACCGCAGTGGTGGAGGTGTGCAGGTGGGTAGACCCACTGGGAGAGGTACACGCCACAGCCCAGAAATTGTGCGAGGGCACCGGGAGATGAATCGGGGGAGTGCGACCCCAAATTGAAAAGCACCACAGTTTGGCCAATGGGAATTGGTTTTTAGAACCCATAGGTAAGAGGGCCAATGGTTTGGCCGGAGAAAGACCCCGGGTAGTGTAAAGTTGTTAAAGTCATTTAGGAAATAGTTAGGATTGAAGAACCTGTCGCACCATACGCAGCCACTTACCTGTGGTGATGATGATGACTCCACACCTGTGTTTTCTTTGTTTTGTTGCAGGAAATGAGATTGCTGTGAGGATTTGTGAGACGCATCACGACGTGGATGAGACATTGGGGTGATTCCATCTCTCCCTCCCTAGGAGGGACTGATGATGAATTGGTAATGGCAAATTTTGATGTTGAGTTGAAAATGGCAAATTTTGATGAGAGTTGAAAATGGCAAATTTGATTGGTTAGGAGGGAGAGAAGACGAAATTGGTTTATGGGAGGAACGGGGAAGACAGTAGGGATGTTTGTTGATTTGTAAAGTAGATGTTTATGGGTAGTGTTGTGTTGTGTGGATACAGTAAGGGGTAAGGGAGGGGCCATGTAGGTTACCTGGTGGGGGGGGGGCGTACGATAGGAACTTACCTGTCTCACCTGGTTCCCATGTGCCCCCAGTGTGCATCACCTTACATTGCGTGCACTTTTGCGCCCTTACCGCCTTACTCACTTGTTTCTTCTTTTGTCTCCCACCTCCGAGGATCTGGCTTTGGGGTAGAGAGAGAGGAGAGAGAGGTGCTGGCTACGCAGTTGTGGGCCTGCACTTTCGCTGTTCGCTGCCTGGATCGGTACACCATATGGACCGCAATGTTTGTGGCCACCCACAATGGACCGCAGTTCGTTTGCGGCCAAGCACCACCCGTTGATGGACCTATGGGTCAACGTGGCACCTATGCCATAAAGGTGAACCACTGTTAATTAACACCACTGAAGGCCACACGAAGAGCAAGAGACACCTGCAGGGTTAGGGGTTGTCGAATTTATTTTTATTCCAATGAACAATGGTGACTGCACCGATTGGTGGTGGGGTGGTGCTTTTGATGCTGGGATGGGGTGCTCTGCACGTTATTAAAGGCCGTCGGCCACAGAGCACTCGTGGGTTGGTGTATCGATGCTGGCAAGCGTGCTCTCTCTATGCATAACATCTGCATGTGTTCCTCCAAAAACAGGTCCTGGATCGTAGTGTAAATATCAGCGTAGTCTTGTGTAAATAATGCTCCCTACCGGCTGTATGTTTAGTTTGAGAATTCTTTCCGGATTCGGTTATCCTGTGGGTGTGTTTCTGTGAGGAGAAGGGTGCAACGTCGCAGGGGGACATATTTACTCATTTGTGAATATCTGTAAAACTGTCGCACTCAGGGTAGAGTTAATAGTAGAGGGAACTACATTGCGTGCCACACTAAAGTAGGTAAAGATTTATCGGGTCGGGACGCCCCGAGGGTAGAGAAGGGTGCAATGTTGCGAATATGGAATTTGGCCTCCATATCCGCTTGTAAATATTCCCCTATTTTCTCCAATACTCCCCAACTTTCCCCAATCCCCCATTCCCTAGTCCCATTGCATGTAAATAACAATCAGTAGAGCCGACCTTCCCCTTATTCCCCCATTAAATGTCGTGCCCAGGTCCACCGCACCACACGTAGACAACTTTCGGACATCTTCCTAGTTATTCTTAGTCTATGTCAGTTAAGGCCTCGTCTCCATTAATCATGACTCTTCGTTGCACCAGAATGTGATTATATGGCATCAGTAGTGAGTTTAGGACCTTTCCCATACCTCCTCCCATCTTCTTCCCCGTCTACAACAACAGAGGGGCACGGCGCTGCGCGGGGGGAAGTGTGCGTCCTCCCACCGGCTCGGTTCGCCGCCATCGACAATGCGCTCCAGACGATGCGCTCCAGACCATGCGCTCCACGGGGTTACCACGAAGGGGCTCCTTGTCAGCTCCTCGTCAAGGGCGGAGCCTGGTAAACCCCCCGCACGCACCCAATGAGAAGCAACGTGCCGATTCCATGAGGCGGAGCTGGCGAGCCGAGGGCGTGTCACTCCCCGCCGGATATACGCGGCCACGCGCCGGATGTGACGGGAGATGCGCCCCCAGCTGGAGAAAGAAGGACCTGCGAGCGCTGAAACAGATGCGCCTGAGTTTGGAGAGGCCTGAGAAAGACCCGCCTGAGAAAGAACGTCACCTCTGAGCGCTGCGACGAGACCTCCCCGCATCTCTGGACCGAACCGTGTCGATCCTGCCCTGAGCCCAGGAGAACCTGGAGCCATCGACAACCGCTTTCCTGCCATCAACCCCTGTGTGAGTCAGCCTTGTCCCGTTTGCCTGTCGTCTGTTGGGGAATAATATAAGATTGTGTCTAAGTGCTTGTCTTTCTATGTTGTACCTCTCGTCCCTGTAATCTGACCTTCCGCAAGAATATAATCTCCTCCGGAGGTCTTGAGAACCGTATCCCTGGTGTCTGTCATTATAATTCAGCCGTGTGTCTTCTTTTTCCTTATTGAGCCAGCGTGGCGCGGCTTCGTCAACGTTCGAGTACAATCGGGTAATTTGTGCGGACACGACGGCCATTCCGCTCGGCCCACCTTAACATCAAAGTCGTGTCTGTAACAATATACTGAAACGCAAAAGAAACTTACCACCTTTGAAACCTTTAAATATCAACAATAACTCTGCGTGTAGTAAATGTGTGAACTTATTTGTGGACAATAGTGTCCTCACTGTCAGACAAAACGGTCACGGATGGTCACTTGAACCTTCAATGGTCACTTCATAGCACAGCTGTTGAACAGCCGTTTTGACTGTCAGTGATTAGCCAAGGGGTACGGGATGATTTTAATGAGCTGCACGTGATGTCTTGATATTGGCTTTAAAAAGGCCAGTGCAAAATGGGCATTTTGACCGAAAAATTTGACCATTTTGACCAACTTCAAAAAGACCGAAAACGCAAAAGAAACTTACCACCTTTGAAACCTTTAAATATCAACAATAACACTGCGTGTAGTAAATGTGTGAACTTATTTGTGGACAATAGTGTCCTCACTGTCAGACAAAATGGTCACGGATGGTCACTTGAACCTTCAATGGTCACTTCATAGCACAGCTGTTGAACAGCCGTTTTGACTGTCAGTGATTAGCCAAGGGGTACGGGATGATTTTAATGAGCTGCACGTGATGTCTTGATATTGGCTTTTAAAAGGCCAGTGCAAAATGGGCATTTCAATCGACATGCCACGATTGTCAAGGGATAAACGGCAGCGTGCCCTGGGCATGCTGCAAGGCGGACTGAGCTACCGTGAGGTGGCACGTCGCCTTGGCTGTTCACACCAGACGATATCGGCCCTGGTGGACAGAGACACCCTTCACAACTCTGCAGATGACAGACCTCGATCAGGGAGGCCAAGAGTCACCACTGCAAGGCAGGACAGGCAGATGGTCCGAAGTCACCTGCGGGATCGATTCTGTCCAGCATCCCGCACTGCGGCAGAAACTCTGGGGCATGCAAACCACGGATCTCCAATGATACTGCACGAAGACGACTGCATGACTATGGTCTGACTGCCAGAAGACCATGCAGAGGCCCCGTGATGATGGCTGCCCATCGCCGCAACTGACAGAGATGGTGCCAGCAGCATCAGCGGTGGACCTTGGCGCAGTGGAACGAGGTCGCTTTCAGCGATGAGTCAAGGTTCTGTGTGGACAGTCCTGATGGGCGTGAGCGTGTCTGGAGAAGAACTGGCGAGCGATATGCCGATTGTTGCGTGCGTCAAGCCAACAGGTGGGGTGGCCCAAGTGTGATGGTGTGGGCCGCCATATCAGGCCGGTACAGGACGCCACTGGTGGTTGTGGATGGGAATCTTAACACCCAGCGGTATGTGGATAACATCCTGCAACCTCATCTGCTGCCATTCCTGCTAGACCACCCAGAACTGAGAACCTTTCAGCATGACAACGCTCGTCCCCATGCTGCTCGCTTTACCACTGCATTTCTCCAAGGCGAGAACATCAACACCATGCAGTGGCCTGCGTTCTCCCCTGACCTGAATCCCATAGAGCACCTGTGGGATGAGCTTGGGAGACGCGTAGTTGGCAGGGCCAGGACATGGGCAGAGCTGCTTCAGACATTGAGGACTGAGTGGGACAGAATCCAGCAGCAATCCATCCAAAGACTGGTAGGCAGTATACGCCGACGATGCACTGCCTGTATCCAAAACAATGGTGGCCACACATGCTATTGAAAGGGGACTGACATTGCACCCTGTGCTGTTCTGTACTGTAGAACAAACTGATGAGATGGTGTATCTTGGTCAAAAACTTGACGTCATCAATAAAATGCCAATGTTTCAATTAGCAATTGTTTGTTTGTTTTATTTTGAACTGTTACAATTTTATTACATTTCAAACAAGTGATAAGTTTCTTTTGCGTTTTCAGTCTTTTTGAAGTTGGTCAAAATGGTCAAATTTTTTGGTCAAAATGCCCATTTTGCACTGGCCTTTTTAAAGCCAATATCAAGACATCACGTGCAGCTCATTAAAATCATCCCGTACCCCTTGGCTAATCACTGACAGTCAAAACGGCTGTTCAACAGCTGTGCTATGAAGTGACCATTGAAGGTTCAAGTGACCATCCATGACCGTTTTGTCTGACAGTGAGGACACTATTGTCCACAAATAAGTTCACACATTTACTACACGCAGTGTTATTGTTGATATTTAAAGGTTTCAAAGGTGGTAAGTTTATTTTGCGTTTCAGTATATATATATATATACACACACACACACACACCTATATATATTCCAAGTGAGGTACCTGTGCGACGCATGGGAGGAAGGCCATAATCTGAAAAGGAAAGTTTGCACCAATAAATTCCACATTCCTGTGCTACCTTCAGTCGAACGTCAGGCATTGACAGACGGTTCATGAAGTACTTGGGCGAAACACTTGATGCAGCTGAATGTTTTGACAGTTGACACGTGGTCAATGGGGAAACTGCAAATGGTGAATCTGTGAATGTCACGGGTGGAAACCCTCTCATGATTTCCTCATTCTGCTTTCCTCATTTTTTCCCCTCATTCTGCTGCAAATTCCATTTACCATGATTATCACATTCTTTCATGTTATTGGTCTTTGTAAACCAACCGGATAGTTTGGTCTCAGTAATCAAAGGGAAATTCAGTCTTGTTTGATTACAAATACAAGTTTTTATTGCTTTGTTCTAACATTATGCAGTTTGTGTTTTATGTGATCAATTTATGGGACAAATCTACTGTATGGCGGACATGTCTGCTGTGTGGCGGACACATCTGCCAAATTGTGCAAATCTGTGCAAAGCCAAGATTTTCTTTCACAATAAAAAAGAAAACTTTCAAAAGCATTATTAGCTATCTCTCCGTCTCTTCGACTTGTGTTGGCTGTTCAGGTACCTGGAGACAAGCAATGGAATATTTTTTCTTTCATGGTTAGTTGGCCAGAAGACACACACCCCTACCTATTCCTTCAGACATTCAGCAGTGGCACAGGACTGTTTGTACATCACGGTAATTAAGCAGGAGCAACAAGGTAGTTGGATAAAAGCTGAGCTGCTTAGTCTCTAGTTTGATCCTCTGGTAGTGTTTTGTGAAGCTTGCTGTTGAGGTGGTCATCCCAGAAAGACACCGGTAGTGGAATTTATTTTAAAATATCTGTGTGGCGTCTCTGCACGATTATCGTCTTTGATTATATATATATATATATATACTTTTGCGTTCACCTTCCCATTTTGTAGAATCAAGGCAATAGAAAGTGTCAACAAGGATGACGACACACAGTGGCTTATCTACTGGGTCGTGTATGGCTTCTTCTGTGTAACCGAGTTCTTCTCCGATATCTTCCTTGACTGGTTCCCATTGTACTACTTCAGCAAGGTAAGAAATCCTTCACAATTTAAAAGAGAAATTGCTAGTCATGGGTGATAAAACACAAATTGTTAACTGATACTTTTAATCAGCCTGTGTTCCTCATGGATACAGGTAAGTGACTTTAAATGAAAAAAAAACAACCACATTTTAGGCCTCGCCATGTTTGGAGCTAAAGCATTTGTTAAAATGTTAATGTTGGGATGTGTATCGGCCCCGGACACTGCGAATCCTGCCTTATTATTGTTATCCTTTTGTCCGGGTGATTCATTGGCCGAACACGTACGTGTGCATGCAGTGCGTGTTCCTGGTGTGGTGCATGGCTCCGGTGCAATGGAACGGATCACAAAAACTTTACAACGGCTTCATCAGGCCAATCTTCCTCCGCCATGAAAGCAAGCTCGACAACATGGTCGACAAAATGGGGAATCGTGCACGTGAATTCAAGGACACCTTCGGCAAGGAAGGTGTGGACTCGTCCTTCTCCGCACATGCCATCTATCATTAACCCACTGCTGTCAGGGTGGCGTCACCCAGGACAACCACGGCCTCTCGCTCTGCTTTTAACATCAAACCTTCCCCATTTATGTTAAATGGCCCCATTTTACAATACGTTCTCCAATCAGGTATACAATCAGTTGTAAAGGTCAGAACAGAGTGAAGCCATACATGCTTCGATGCAGAATGTTAATTAACTTGATTGGACTTCCACTTCCGGTTCCTCGAGCGAGGAAGCTACTTCGATCTCTCCACGGCATCGAAGTTTAAGTATTTTCCCATTCGTGTCTTTGTCAAATTTCCACTCGTTATTTTATTGTGTCAAATCCCTGGTGTTGGGCTAGCGGCTAGGGTGCCGGCTTAGGATCCTGGGTTCGAATCCCGGTCGATCGCTGAATTAACGCCAGGGGGGTTGACTCAGCCTGTCATCCTTCCAAGGTCGGCTAATTGAGTACCAGTTCACTGGTAATTCCCTGTTTGTCGTTAAAGGCGGCAAAAAGGGTTGGCGTCAGGAAGGGCATCCGGCCGTAAAACATTGCTTCAAAAAGGGGACCAAAAAACAACAACAACCACGGTTCCCGAAAAAGGCCAACCCCCGCTTGCGGGGAAAAATGGCCTCTATAGGTGGTTTTTTAATTTTATTGTGTATGTGTTACTGTGTGTTTCTAGTTGGTTTTTGGTTTGTAATTTGTGCATACTTGTGTGTATAATTAATCGTTTTCTGTTCGCACCACGTGCGCGGCCTGGTAACTTGAGGCTTCCCTCCCCCCATCAGTGTTTTGTGAATTTAAGTTCTTTCCTTCGCTGTATTGCTTATTTCTTAGATTTTCTCTTCTCCCCCTAACTTCCCCGAACATCTACCCTTTGTCTAACGTTTTAAATACGACAAAAAAAAAAAAAACCTCCTTCTCTCCTCGCGGGCCCCCACGTGTGCTGTTGCCTCGCCCTGCCCCCTTTATCTTTTCTTCCACCTCTTCCTTCCATCTCCAGCCGATACTCGCCTTTCCAATTCTAGTTTCCTCCATACTCATTCAACCCTTTCTCCTTTCTCTGATCCACGCCCTCACTTCAGGGACTTTTCCCAGATTGTTTTTCATGGTTTTGTTTAAATCTTTTAAACTTTCCCCTGCAGTGTTTTGTTCAGTGGTTTATTACAACACGCTGTTTTTCTTCCTATTTAAAAGGTTTTTTCAATTTCCTGATCAAATCATCCCACTTCAAAAAAAAAAAATTAAATCTCTTACAGTCCTTCCTTTCTACATTCTCTAAACTCACCTGCATTCCACCCCTCCTCTATCGTTTTCAAACAAATCTCTGACTTGAAAATCACAATAAACCCAGCTCGTAATAAATGTTCGTTTTTCATCAATCATCCACTTTCTAAATTCCCCCTTCCCCCCCTCACCCCTCACCCCTCACCCTCTAAACTCCCCCATCACACCTCCCCTCCTAAACTCCCTCCTCACATTTCTCCTCCCTTTTAATTCTCCTCCCCCTCACCCCTCTCCTAAACTCCCTCTCGCCCCTCCCCTCCTAAACTCCCCCCTCACCCCTCCCCTCTAAATCTCCCGCCTTGCCCCTCCCCTCTAAATCTTCCCCTTGCCCCTCCCCTCTAAATCTTCCCCTTGCCCCTCCCCTCTAAATCTTCCCCTTGCCCCTCCCCTTCAAAACTCCCTCCTTGCCCCTCCCCTTCAAAACTCCCCCCTCGCACCTCCCATTCAAAACTCCCCCCTTGCCCCTCCCCTTCAAAACTCCCCCCTTGCCCCTCCCCTTTAAAACTCCCTCCTCACCCCTCCCCTTCAAAACTCTTCCCTTACCCCCCCCCCCCCCCCCCCCCACTATCTTTCTCCAATTCTCCCCCCTCCTCCTCAAAGCTGCCTCCTCCCCACTTCCTCTCCCTTCCATCTCATACCTGCACCGCCTCCAACCTTCTACTTTGCTCTGATCCTCCTCAAACAACACCTCACTGTGCCTCATCCCATCACCATCAAACCTTTTGTCCTCTTCATCCTTCCCTTTCTCCTAACTCTTCTGCAATCTCTGACACAGTGTCTACAGCTCTCCCTACCTCCCCCTCTCACCCCTCATCTTACCCTACGTATCCCTACCTCCCCCTCTCACCCCTCATCTTACCCTACCCCTCCCCTGTCCTGTACCCGGTGCTCCCCCTCCCTCTTCCTTAACGGTATGGACCTCAAACATCCGGGGCCTTCGCTCAAACCTGATTGATCTCTCCATGCAGGTTGCTTCTGACAAACCAGACGTAATCTACTTAACAGAAACTTTCCTCCTACAAGATGTCTCTGATTCCTTAATTTCTCCTCCTGGTTACCTCCTCCTGGTCCTTAACAGGTATGATAGACCTGAGCCTCGTCCTGGTGGTGGGGTTGCTATCTTTATCAAAAACTCTCTTCCTCACTCTCCTTGCACTGCCCTCTCTCCACCTCACCCCCAGAAGTACCTCTGGCTATGGCTTCCTCTCTGCTCCCACATTTTTTTCATATGTGTTCTGTACCATCCTCCAAACAGTGATGACTCCATTTACATCTCCGTGTCTGACAACATGGACCAACTTCTATCCACTCATCCCAACTCTCTCTTCCTCATATGTGGCGACTTCAACTGTCAGCTGGCTGGGTGTGGATACCTCTCTCACCAGCCATGGCACCTCAGCAAAGGACTTCTGTGACTCATTGGGACTGACACAATCTGTCAATTTCCCGACCCGGATCTCAGTCAATGGAGTATCTTCTCTTCTAGACTTGGTTATGACTAACTTCCCTGCAAATGTCTGCTGCTCTTCTGCTCCAATCGGTTATTCTGATCATGTGCTTGTTAAAGTGGATATCTCTCTGGCCATTCTCAGACAGCCTCCTCAGCTCCGACGAGTGGCATTTCACTCAGGCTGACTGGCTTGGGCTTCAAGCAGCCATCAATCATCTGGACTGGTCTCCTATCTCTTCTGCCTCTGACATCAACTCTTCCTGGGAATTCTTCCAAAGTAAACTGCTCTCTCTCATGCACAGATTTATCCCATCTGGTCTTCAGTTGTCGTACCCTTCCTCCCGTCCATGGTGCACTGAAGCTTGTGGTGAAGCAGTTGCCATGAAACAACTTGCCTTCACCTCATGGAAGGCTAATCCAACTGAAGGCAATCTCAGTTCCTTTCACAAAGCTCAGAACAAGTGTGTGTCTACCCTCAGGAGTGCCAGGAAACAATATCTATCTACTCTCAAGACTGAACTCTCAAATCTGTCTCCCTCCTCCAAATCGTGGTGGCATCTAGTCAAATCTGTTTCTGGTGTTTTTTTTTGTTTTTTTATTTTGTATACAAGATCGAGGCTCGTGAAAGAGCTAACATTAATCACACAAAAAGACAAACCGACACACAAAACACAAAAAACAAGGGGAGCGGTAGACAAGATGGGGAGAGAGGGGGAAGGACACAAAAGAGAGGGGGAAGGACACAAACACAACATTTGAGAGCAGGGACATCGGGAGGACTTGGGGGGAAGTGGGAGAGGATTAAAACATATGAACACTGCAAGGACTCTGGGGTGAATTACCGGGGGTAGAAAAGATCAAGGTTTTCGATGGGGGAAGATAAGAGATGGTGGTGAACAGCTGTTTTAAAGACCTGGAGGGAGGAGTGGGATTGAAGGGAGTGGGGGAGTTTGTTCCAGAGGCGGGAGAAAAGGGGAATGAAAGAGTGAAGGTGAGCAGAGAGCCTAGACTTTTCCCCCTCATCCCCTCCCCTCCCTTACCTCAAATGGCTACACAGTTGACACCGCAAGTGAAAAAGCCGACTGCCTCAACTCTGTGTTTGCCTCAAAATCTTGTGTACCAAACCCGTCTCTCTCTGTACCCACCGTACCCAGCTGCTCCTGGACTCTATGTCCTTATCTCCTGACAAGGTGGAAAAGTTTTTGACAAACCTCGACTCTGAATCTGCAACTGGATCAGACGGCATCAGCCCACGGGTCCTAAAATCCTGCTCTGCCGCTCTATCACACCCTCTCTCTGTTCTCTTCACCCTTTCTTTTGCTCAAGGTCATCTGCCATCTGCTTGGCAATCAGCAAACATTACCGCTTTACACAAAAAAGGTGCAAAAACAGATCCTTGTACCGATAGACCAATCAGCCTGCTCCCAATAATCAGCAAGGTCATGGGATAAATCATCGCTTCTGACATCAAATCCTTCCTCTTCTCCAATGGCTTGATCTCGGATCATCAATTTGGATTCAGACCAGGTCATTCTACTCTGGACATGCTGCTTCTGCTGTCTCAATAATGGATGGAGGTCCTTAATGCCAAACAGGAAATCGGAGCTGTCTCCCTTGACGTATCACATGCCTTCGATACGGTCTGGCACCCCGCTCTGCTCACCAAACTCTCCTCCTATGGTATCAATTGAAATCTCCACGCATGGTTTGCGGACTTATTCTCTGGTCGTAGTGAACGTGTGGCCCTGAATGGGTTTCTCTCATCTCCCCTTCCTGTTCAGGCTGGAGTTCCCAAAGGCAGTATTCTGGGCCCTGTGCTTTTTCTGGTCTTCATCAATGACCACTCCGACTCTCTGGAAAATCCTCTCCCCCTTCCCATGCCTCCTCCCCCCAAACCCTCTCCCTCCCACAGATCTCCCGATGTCCCTGTTCTCTACTGTTGTACACTTGTGTGCTTCCCTCTCTCTCCCTAACCTTCTACTGCACAATATTTGATTAGTGTGTATTAATGTTCAAATTGTCCATTATTATTGTTTTCAAGCTGCTGAAATGTCAATGTTTTACCTTTTCAATAGTCATTGTCAGTTGACACTATGACCGTGTTTCAGCCAAGAAAGCTGCTGCCAACTACGTCACGAAGTCGGACAAGGATTCATAAGCGACACTCACGTAGCTGCCCATGCGGTCGTGGCTCCAAGCAAAGCGACGCTCTCGCCTGCTTCCGGGGGCTGTTGGTGACGTCGTGGCACGTGACCCTCGACTTGGCTTGGCTGAGATTGTGCATGTTTGGTCAACACCATTCCCTGGCTATCCTCGGTAGAACGCTGGTAATTAAATAGCCCTTATCGCGTCACTTGTATAGTGTGGTGACGCAGCTAAATCCTCCAACCAGGAAGTTTCATGTTTTATGCATCTTTTGTGGAGTCGGTGATTTCTTCAAGGCATTTATTGCTTCCGAGCACTTGTTTATGGGGCTTTGCTATCTAAAGTTTTTGTTTGGTAGTTATTCCGAGGACGCTCGATTTTTGACTGGAATGCCAATTTGCTTGTTGCCGTTAGCTTAGGCGGCCTGTTGCGTGCAATGTATGATCGTTTTCATATTTGCTGATTTTCATGTTTACTTAAATAGCTCCATCTATCGAGAACTGGAGTTTTCCAACATTGAAAAGGCACTTCTTCAGGCGTTAATTCGTTTTGCTTGGTCCATTTTGGGGATAATATTCACGTCACAGTACTACACGCACCGTTGGCATTCTACAATAATCATTGTGAAACTTCACATAGTTTGCAAAGCTTTAGATAGTTTAAGGGCCGTACACGGCGCTTCGGTATGGTGAATTCCTATTGGATGTAAACGCATCATTTATTTTAAGGTTCATTTGTGTTGGAAACTCTGATGTGATTTGTCATACATGAAACCCTGCATACTTGGTTAACCAGATTGTAACATTGTTTTGTTTGGAAGGTCAGTTGTGAATTTATTTTTCTTTAAAATTGTCTATTTATGCATATCATGGAGAATTTACCAGATCAATAGGCCTTCAGTGTCCGAGAAATCATGGAGCCGCTTAGCTAGCACGTACTCCAAATACATGAGTCGAGTGTTGTGTGACGGTGCGTGTGTGTGTGTGACGGTGCGTGTGCGCGTGCTTGTTCTTGTACCTCATAGAAATGGGATTTATAAAAGCTTTTTATTTTATCTTTTATTTGGATTGTAGCAGCTTTGAGGTTTGCTTGAGGTTTTCAGTTCAGCAATGCTGTTGGGTAGCCTGATGGTGTTAGCAGCAAAGATGTGGTCATAGTCTTAAGAATAATACCTTAAATTGGCATCCCACGTCCCTACCTGCAATCTTTTCTACCTCCATTAGCCCTACCCAAGCCATCCCTCTTACTTGCAGGTTCTCTCTCATTCTCTCCCTCTCTCGCACACTCTCTCCCCTCCCCCTCTCTCACACACACTCTCTCTCCCCTCCCCCTCTCTCGCACACTCTCTCTCCTCTCCCTCTTTCGCACACTCTCTCTCTCCTCCCCCTCTCTCGCACACTCTCTCCCCTCCCCCTCTCTCGCACACACTCTCTCTCCCCTCCCCCTCTCTCGCACACACTCTCTCTCCCCCTCCCCCTCTCTCGAACACACTCTCTCTTCCCTCCCCCTCTCTCGCACACACTCTCTCTTCCCTCCCCCTCTCTCGCACACTCTCTCTCTCTCTCTCGCTCCCCTCCCCCTCTCTCGCACACACTCTCTCTTCCCTCCCCCTCTCTCGCACACTCTCTCTCTCTCTCTCGCTCTCCTCTCCCTCTCTCGCACACTCTCTATCTCCTCCCCCTCTCTCGCACACTCTCTCTCTCTCCTCCCCCTCTCTCGCAGACTCTCTCTCTCCTCCCCCTGTCTCGCACACTCTCTCTCTCTCTCCCCTCCCCCTCTCTTGCACACTATCTCTCTCTCTCTCTCTCCTCTCCCTCTCTCACACACTCCCTCTCTCTCTCCTCCCCCTCTCTCTCCTCCCCCTCTCTCGCACACTCCTTCTCTCTCTCCTCCCCCTCTCTCCTCTTCATTCCCTTGCTTGTTGCTCCACTGTTAATATGTTGCATTTCTTACTTCCATCTCTTCACTTTTCCATTAGCCTAGATTTCGAATTTTTGGTTTTGCACTTTGTTTCATTCTAAATAACGTTTAAAATCCTTCTGTTGGTTTCCTTTTTCAAGTGATATATCTTTTCCTCTTCTCCCTCACCACTCCCCCCCCCCCCCTCCCCAATCTTGGCATAGTTAGGCTTTAAGGCCGTATTTAGATGGAAGTACTGGCAAAACCATGAAACGTAAACCCAATTAAAATTATTATTAAACTATGTTACTGGTTTATGGCAAAGTATCAAAAAGTGATCTCTGTTCTCTTGGATGCAAATGTATGTGGACCTGTTTCTGTACATGTACTGACTTTTTTTTAACCAGCTTTATGGCTTCTTTACTTATGAGTATGTTTAGATTTTCTCTTTATGGGAAGTGGAATAAAAAGGCAAAACATTCAACTGAGATTTTCTGCTCTTTTAAGGGATACATTTTGTGGATATTAGAATATTCTGTATGCCTGGTAGGTAAATACCGTTTTAGATCTCCTCAAGCAAAATATGAAAATTCAATTTACAGCGAATCCAACCAGGTGGTTACCGAGCCAGAGCAAAATTCAAGAGTTCCAAACGTATTGGACATTTTCTAATAATGACCGCATTGTGGTCACAACCTGTGACAAAATCCGGTAACAGGCAGATTGGGAAACACGCATTTTAAAGCACTCTTAAAAGATGAACACGTTTAACAAACACACATTTAATGTGCTATTAAAATATTAACTCAACACCTCTCATCCATATCAGCCTCCTCCACGGTTATTCCAGAACGAGCTGATTTGTCACACGATCAGATCAACGTTTGTTTTACCCCAATATGGGGCCGTTCAAAAAAAATACGTAACGCTACTTTTTTTGGGAGTCACTTACCATGCATGCATGCTGATGCGCTTGATTTAACTTTACTGAACATTTTTATTCGACATTGATTAGATTTTTTTTGGGGGGTCCCTCGTGTGAGTAACACTCGACCCAGACCCAAAACAAAGACAATGGGAATAGATGCAACAAACCCAGGCGGTATATGGGTGGGGTCCGGCGGCTGTCCGACCAATGGTTGCACATTTCAAAAATCGACCCTCAACAAGAACAACAACAGCAACACAACAAGCACACAGAGCTCTTGTAAATTTGGTAATAAGTTGGTGTACCAGACTCTGTGACGTAACGGTTAGATAAAAGGTTCTGTGTGTGGCAGGTCGGGGGTTCAAACCCCGGCCGAGTCATACCAAAGACTTAAAAGATGGTAAGTGCTGCTTCCATGCTTTTGATGCTCAGTATTTGAAAGGATAGAGAACTGACAAACCGCTCCCAGAAGGCAATGGAAAACCACCCAGTACAACCCTGGCCAAGAAACCTATTCAGCAGCAACAACGTTCTGTAAAGAGTATGGTCTATCAAAATAAAAATAAAAATAAATAAGTTAGTGATTCATACAGCAGTCTCTCCGAGGAAAATAAATGAATGACACACAACCTTACAAGTGTTGTTTACAGTTAGGAAACCATGTTTTCAGAACTTTCAAACAAAATTAATCATAGCTTCCTCCATGACTTGACTTGACTAAACGCTTTCACCGATTATCACACATGACACTTCCTGGTCTGTATTTCTCTTTTTGTTTTTTTACTGCTTCCTGTAATTATCATTTGAAGTCGTTAAAATTTTGAACCAAACACCAACATTGGATTTCCCAGATATCTGAGAGGCAGAAATCTAATTGATAAGGAACAGTTTTTTATGTTGTCCAAAATGAACAATACCAGGTTGAATTTGCAAAAGATTAAAACAACATGTATATTTTTATTTTAAGAGAAACACCTGCTCTCTTGGGGGGTGGTGGGAGAGGGTGGTGGGGGAGGTGGGGTGAAAGTAGAAGTGTCACTCTCACACCCCTCTCTCCCCCCTGCCTTCCCTCCTCTCCCCTGTGTGTGCGATCCTCTCCCCTGTGTGTGCGATCCTCTCCCCCCCTGTGTGTGCAATCCTCTCCCCCCCTGTGTGTGCAATCCTCTCCCCTGTGTGTGCGATCCTCTCCCCTGTGTGTGCGATCCTCTCCCCCCCTGTGTGTGCAATCCTCCAATGTATATTCTCTGTCTCTCTGTCTGTCTGTCTGTCTGGCTGGGGTTTCAAAATACAATTGCCACCATTGCCTCATCGGCCTCTGGTGTACATAAACCACGGCAAGTTGGCAGTGTTGTGGTTAAGTGAGTGTATGTGTAGATATTTGGAGAGATTAGTGTTTCCTGAAAGAACAAGGTAAGTGGCATGTTTGTGGGGTCTCGGGTTATAGTTTTATGAATGTTTAAAAATTTTGTATGGTTTAGAGCCTCAACGATGCATTGGCCATGATGCTTTCACAAATAAAAGGGTCTAAATTAATTTTTCCAAGCAAATGATGCATTTCATTACATGCTTGACATTAAAGACTTCGAGACTGAAAACTGAAGTTAGGGATTGAACTGTAGTCTAATTATATTGTTTCACGTTGCTGGGGTATATACAATGCCTTCAGAAAGTATTCACACCCCTTGATTTTTTTCCACATTTTCTTACAGCCTGAATTTAAAATGGATTAAATTGCCAATTTTGATTAAGATAAACCAAAAGATTTGCCAATCACAAAATCACAATTTTTTTTTTGTCACTGATCCACGTGACCCCTTCATTTCAAAGTGGAATTTTTTTTTTTTTTTTTTTTTTTTTTACAAAATCATTAAAAATGAAAAGCTGAAATGTCGAGTCAATAAGTATTCGACCCCTTCACTATGACACTCAAAATTGAGCTCAGGTGCATCCAATTTCCTTTGATCATCCTTGAGATCTCACCTTGTGGCCAACACAGTTGATTGGGCATGATTTAGAAATAAACGCACCTTTCTATATAAGGTCCCACAATTATCAGAGCAGAAACTCTACCATGACGTCCAAGGAATTGTCCATAGACCAGATATATAATTGTGAGGAGACATATATCTGAGGAAGGTTATAAATCAATCTATATATAATGGAGCAAGTGTTTGTATGTATGTGTATTTTTTGGATTGGTTGGACAGCTGACCTGACTCCACCCACAAATGTAACCTGAAATACTTAACCTAAAGTACCCAGAGGACCCAAAACACCCTGAAGACCCAAAACACTCCGAGGACCCAAAATAACCCATGGACCCAAAAGACCCTGAGGACTCAAAGGACCCAGAGGAACTAAAAGACCCAATGGACCCCAAAGATCATGAAGACCTAAAAGACCCCAAAGACTGAAAATATTCCAAAGACCCTTAACAACTCCGAAGACCCAAGATAACCAAAAGACCCTGAAGACCCAAGAGAACCAAAAGACCCTGAAGAACCAAGAGAACCAAAAGACCCTGAAGACCCAAGAAAATCAAAAGACCCTGAAGACCCAAGAGAACCAAAAGACCCAAGAGAACCAAAAGACACTGAAGACCCAAAATACCCTGAAGACCCAAAATATCCCAAAGATCCTTAAAGACCCAAAAAAAAATTTTTTTAAGACCCCAAAGACAAAAAAATCCCAAAGACTGAAAAGACCCCAAAAACCAAAAAGACCCCCAAACCCGAAAAGACCCCAAAGACTATAACGACCCCGAAGACCCAAAAGGGTTTCCAAACGCAATTTCTTTGTCTGAAAAACCATTGACAATTATTAATCATGGTCTGATTTGAAGGGAATTTTTTTATTTGCAAATCACAAAGTGCTGAAAAAAAAACCAGACTGTCGATTTTTGAGATTGCCAGTGACGTCACATTGTGAACTCTTGGATTCCGATAATGCTTGGGATGATAAAGGGGGGGGGGGGGGGGCGTGTGGGGTTGCCGTGGGGTATTGTTAGCTAGGGTGATGTTTGATGTTTTTTCTTGAAAATTGAGATGCCTCAAAAACCAAGGACACTTAAGTTGAACAGAAATCAGCAAGACCAATATTATCAAAGGAAATCGGCAAAAAATCCAAGTCAAAGTAGTTGTGTCAGCAGGAAATATCCGATGGCAGAAACAATTTTTGCACGCTCGGAACAAGATCGCCAGTAGGACGGGTACTCTGCTAGTTTATAGAATGATGAACGTTCCCAAGCGCCTAATGAGCTCCATCATTAGGAAATGCAAAGAATATGAAACTACGCAGACTCTACCTACAGCTGGCCATCTGACCAAACTGGAACCGGACAAGGACCTTGGTCAGGGAGGTGACAAGAACCCAATGACCACTCTGACAGAACAACAGAGTTCCTTGGCTGAGATGGGAGAATTTGCCAGAAGGACAACAGTCTCTGCAGCGCTTCACAAATATAGGCTTCATGGGACAGTGCCAGACGGAAGCCACTCCTGAGAAAAAGGCACATGACAGCACACCTGGAGTTTACAAAAACGCACATGAAAGACGAAGAGAATTAAGCAAAATATTCTGTGGTCTGATGAGACGAAAATTAAACTCTGGCCTGAATTCAAAGCGCTACGTCTGATGGAAACAGAGCACAGCTCATCACCGATCTAACATCATCCATACCATGAATCAATGTTGAAGCATGGTGGTGGCAGCATCATGCTATTGGGATGCTTTTCAGTGGCAGGGACTGGGAGACTTGTAAGGATAGAGGGAACAATGAATGGAGCCAAATACTGGCAAATCTTTGAAGAGATTCTGCTTCAGAATGTAAAAGACCTTGGACTGCGGCGAAGATTTACGTTCCAACAGGACAATGACCTTAAACATACAGCTAAAGCAACCTTGGAATGGCTTCAGAACAAGAACGGGAAAGTCCTTGAGTGGCCCAGCCAAAGCCTAGACTTGAATCCCATTGAGGATCTGTGGAAAGATTGAAGATTTCTGTCCACTGACGCTCCCCACCAACTCGACAGAGCTTGATCAAGTCTGGTAGGAAGAATGGGAGAAATTCCCAAAATCCAGATGGACAAAACTGTAGTCACTGCCAAAGGCGCTTCTACAAAGTATTGACTTGGTGTTGAATACTTATATATATTAGAAATTTTTGTATATCATTTTAAATTATTTTATAAAGATTTTGAAACAAAAACAAAATCCACTTCGACATTTTGGGGTATTATGTGTGGATCAGTGACAAAAAAATCTCAATTTATCCTCCTTTTCCTCTCCCCTCTCTCCCCCTCCCAAGGGAGAAGGGGAGGTGGAGATTTTAGAATCTGACACTATTCTATACTTCTATCAATGTAATAACATACTTGTTTATCCATCCGTTTGTGTGTATTAATTCCTTTCAAGACATCATCTGGCCGCCATGTTGGTTTTATACCAGGCTAAGACTCCTTACATAACCTCCCATTTTAAGCTCTTTCAAACCAGTGCAAGATTGCAAGGCTACCTTTTTCTTTTTTTCCTTTTGTCCTGGTATTTTACCACAGGCTTCCGCTAGTACAACTATATACAGTTCTGACAACGCGAGGAGAAAAAGAACCACAAACCAGTTTTCTGAATCTTATCACATGTAGAGATTATTCCACATTCCCTCACTTAATACAACTATGTAAGGTTGGTGTCCCTTATTACCCTGCTCTTGCGAAGTGAAAAGCGGGGTTAAGCAATCGGGTGCGTACGTGTGCCATGTGCCATCCATGTCTGCATTTTAAAAATTCATTTTCTCGGCAACCGTTGGTCCGATTGACATTAAATTTTACAGTAGGAGTGCCTCTGCCTGTGTATTTTTTGCTAATTATGACGTCATAGGTCACGTGGTATGGCCGCCATCTTGGAAAAACGTTACACCTCTATATCTCCCAAACTGCTTATAATTGGAAAAAATTTCAACATGGCTCATTGTCAAGTACACCCCATGGGGAATAAGATATGTTGATGATGATGTCATAGGTGCCTCCATTATGACGTCATAATTCGACAAGTACAACGCTTGATCTGATCAGTATGAAAAAGAAAAAATCCTCTGCAACTGTTAGTCCCATGAACACGGAATTTTCAGAATATGAGCAGTTCCTCCTGTAGAATTGTTCTGATAATTATGACGTCATAGGTCACGTGGTACATGCGCCATCTTGGAAAAATCGAAAAATGTTGCACCTCTACATCTCCGAAACCGCTCCATGGAAAAAATTGAAACATGGCTCATTGTCAAGTACTCCCATTGGGGAATAAGATGTTACTGATGATGTCATCTGTGCCTTTGTTATGACGTCATAATTCGACAGGGACAACGTTTAGCCTGATCTGTTTGAAATTTATTGAGCGTAATCTATGCATCAATTATATTAGAGAACATAAACTTATGATGTAATTGTTCACGTGGTCTGGCGGCCATATTGGATCGAATAAAAAAAACGTTCGAAAACAGAAGAGTTGGCTCGCACCAAGTTGACTGCGCAGGGTAAGTATTCGATGAATATCATCTAGTTGATAATGTGGCACCAGAAGGTCTACGCGCTCGAGCTATCATAGTTCAATACGGTGCTCTATATGAATGGAACCATTTCATTGATGTGCTCCACAATAGAGCATCGAGCTTCTCCCTTTCTTGGTACAATAAATTGCATTGCTGTCGGAACATTTTCGGAAAGTCACGGTCGAGGTTTGGCGACATTGTTTTGCAGTTGATTGACAATGGATCAAGAAAATTAATGCGTAAGCGAGTCGTTTGAGCTTTTCCCAGGTGTCAGGATGCCATTTTTGGTGCACGAAAACCTGCAAGCTTGTCGTATTACGAATGACAGGTAACCTTGACCAAGGATGCCTCACTCCAAGACGTCAGGTTTCAGTCTAGCATCAGATTGCCCTTTTGGGGGGAAAGTGGCGCTAATAGTATCAGAATAGAATTAAGAATGAAAAGCTCGTCGATTCTGACTGCTCGTGCACTTCTGCATTGCTGCACAAGTGGAGCAATGGTTGGAATCAACAAAACCTTTGTCACAATGGCAATCATCGTGCGAAACGAGGAGAAGCTGACGTTTTTGGCGTAACTCTTTGTCAGAATAAAAGGCCAAACGTGAACCAGTCATGAACTCTTCCTTTTTTTCTGACTGTGTGAACGAGTTCGACTCTGGACCCAACTATATCGACACTTTTGTGCTTTGCAAAATAATAATAATGAAACTCTAGCGACCATTTACCTTCAATATCACAAATCTGATGCTCCTTCCCAGATTGTCCTCCAGGTGGCAACAGCCCACACTTTAGGTCTTTAGAGAAAGTTGGACCTTTGTTTCCACTGGTTAAATCAGGGGTTCTTAACCTTTTTCCCTGTCAAGACCCCCAACAGATTGCCCACGATGTCCCCATACACCCTTCGCCAGACTGTTGACTGACCAAGGCGCACCTAAGGTGCGCATAGCTAGAATTTTTTTGTTTTTTGGATTTCTAGGTGCTCTGTGGTGCATACTGAGGGGTGTTTTTACTTTAATTGCCTATTTTTTTGGATGAAAATTGATAACTTATTACCCAGAAAATGGGCCAAGTATGGATACCCCAGGTTAAGAACCCCAGGGTTAAAGTATGATGTAATCCCTGTATACAATGGAAGATATTATATATATATATATATATATATATACATATATACACACCTTTTGACCCACGACCCACGAGGTTCAAAATTGCCATGAAGACTGTTCACTCCGCCAGGGTGGTTTTGCACTACAAACGTTTCCCCCCCAACCCCACGCCATGCCCAACATGTGTTTGATTCCATATACTGGGTACACCTTTCACCCATGAGGCTCACTCACACTTGGCATGAAGAGTGCCAACTCCCCCAGGATTGCGCGACCCCCGTCACCAATTACCCCCATCACCCCGCTACTGTGTGTATTTCTTCTGATTTACTAGTGACATCCTTTGACACATGGTGCTCAAACTTGGCATCCAGTGTTCACTCTTTTGCACTATGAACTGTTTCCCCAACAACCTCCAACCTTCCCTTTCCCCTCCCTCACCACCCTATGTATTGTTATGTTTATGGGGGTAGATGAAGGAATCCCATAGTAAAGGTAGGACTTTATAATCGTAGCATTGACCGTGGACACGTAGAAGATATCTTGACGTACTTAAGAAGGGAAACTATAGCTTAAGATTGTTTGTGTGTCTTCACAAAAGCGGTGAATCAGTGACAATTAGTTAGGGATTACGGTTAGTTTTCCCCAGTATGTGATTTCCCTCTGTCGTTTTCCCTTTATGTTTTACATTTACAAGGCTGGCCATGCAAAACCTCCATTAAACCACAACAATCGTCTACTGCAAGCCAGGCAGGTTCACGGACACTAAGCCCGGCCTTAATGGACCTCATAGGCAGGCCCCGCCCATTAGAGGCGGAGAACCAGTGGGCGGTCAAGAAGGCCGCAAGGCCATGCCCCAAAGTTCATGATTGGCCGAGAGAGCCATGGAGTGGTTTGGAAAGAGCTTTGCCATTGGTCGGTGTGACGTCATGGAGAAGCTTCCAGAGCTGGAAGAACGCTGGTGAGGGAGGTCGATAGTGTTCACTTGAGAATAAGCTGGCCAGTTTTGTTGTCTCTTGTGTGGCGTTCCAGTGGAGCCAGGCTCCAAGCCCAAGCGATTGTGGTGCTGTGGAGAAGAGGTGGCAATCGGGAGCTTGGATGAACTGAGGAGAAAAAGGGGGCCGTCCTTTCTGCTTGACTCACACCGGTGCTGACTTCGGGTGCGGCGCGGCCGCCATCTTGTGCCAGGTTCCCGCCGGAGGGACATCGAGCTCTGGGCCTTGTCCCCAGCTGCCAACCTAGCATAGGAACTTGTGAGGCCAGAGCTAAGTGCCAGCACTGTAAAAAGGGATTTCATTTTATCTTTCCCCTTGTCCGTTTTTGAGTCTGTGTGTGGAGGTACCTCAGTTAGACTTTTAGTTTACCTCACCTTTTATTTTTATTCTTTGGGTTATTTTCATTAAATCATATTGGTTGAATTTTCCTTGTCGTGTTTACTTGTTTGTGGTTTCTGAATAAACCCGTGTGTATCATCAGGAAAATGCTTTGCCTTCCTTCACTCCGGGCGCGACAAAATAACTGCCATTTTCGGCTGCTCGCTCGGGAGTAACAACTGTCTCGGTTATCCGTCACCCAGCAGTGTTAATCGCTGGGGAAAGGACAATATCTATACACTGTATATACAACCGAAAAACACGGTCCGTGAAGCCGTACATCAGTCTGTACAGGAAACCATGAAACGGTGTGATTACATATCTATTAATTACATAGTTTCAACACCGATTGCACCCTGTCTATTAATTATGTACGTCTATCTATTAATTGTGCACGTACTGTTGGAATGTACCTCTCGACCCTTTCGACTACTGAAATCCCTTAAACCTTTGAAGGCCCTTTAAGTCTCCCAAGACCCTTAAGACCATCAATAACCCAAAAGATCCTGAAGGCCCAAAATACCTTGAAGCCCCAAAACACACTTCAGACCCAAAGACCCTTAAAGACCTAAAAGACCACGAAGACCCAAAATAAACAAAATATCTTGAAGACTCTTAAAGACCCAAAATACACCAAGGACCCAGAGGACCCAATATACCTAAAATACCACAAATACCCAAAAGATCCAGAAGACCCATAAACCCTTGAGATCCATTAGACCCTAAAGACCCCAAGACCCTTAAGACCACTTTTTCCTTTAAGGCCCTTTCAATACTTTAGACACCTTGAGATCCCTTCACCCTTCCAACCTTTTATACCCTTTAAGCTTTTACACACCTTAAGTACCCTCAACCCCTTAGACCCATTACACTCTTCAGACTGATTCGACAGTTTGGACCCTTGACCATTTGGAGCTTTACACCACATGGACCTTTTCTGATTACAAATAAATAATATCACCAATGTTAGAAATAAATTTCTACAAAAGAAATGTTTGTATTATGATTGGTAAATCATGACAACACAGAAACTCAAATTCAGTGACGTCATTATCCTTAGTTTAAACAAGGCCGTGACCCTGCGGCGACGTGTGGTGAGCAAAAAAGTGAGCGTAGTGAGCAAAAAAAACAACAACAAAAAAACGCACTTTGTTCTTTGGGAGAATTCATTCTGCACTGATAACAACTAGTGAACCAGGAACATGTACATGGATTCATTCGCTGCCAAAAGTGTGCTTTGGATTGGGGGGCAGGGAGGGGGGGGAAGACACTGGGACTGAAATTAAAATCTAAAGCCGATGCCAAAGAAGGCTGACCGACTTGGTTGGTGGTGTAGCAGCTGACACTGCTTTTGTAGCCGGAAGTTGCATTTTAACATCTGTGTGGCATTCGGCCTGAAGATATATTCAGTGCTGCCAAAGCAGCCCCATGACAAGCATTACACCGAGGGGCGAGCCATTGCCTTCCCACTGGTATTCAAAGCAGGATTTGGAGTTTGGTAATGGTGCCAGAAACAACTCACCAACTCCACAGGAAGGACACCGTAGAATTTTTAACATCCACAAATTAACTCCGGAAAACAGGACACCGAGTTTAAAATCGATCCGAAGGAGAATACACAAATTGGCCCTGCCTGCTAAACACCAGGATAAGATTTTAGAGCTGGGCCGAGATCTGAATCCAAGCTAAACAGTCCACCGGCAAACACATGCTTGATGGGGGATTGTGAGGGGAAGGGGGATTGTGAGGGGATGGGGGATTGTAAGGGGATGGGGGATTGTGAGGGGATGGGGGATTGTGAGGGGATGGGGGATTGTGAGGGGATGGGGGATTGTGAGGGGAAGGGGGATTGTGAGGGGATGGGGGATTGTGAGGGGATGGGGGATTGTGAGGGGATGGGGGATTGTGAGGGGATGGGGGATGGTGGAGGGGAGGGTAAAGAGGGGGGTAAGTAGTCTATCTTACCAGTATATATCGTCACGTCAGAATTCCAGCTAACACAGATGCTCTACGCTAGAGGCCTGAAGAACGACTCAATGGAATACTGTTCTCCCCTCTGGGCCGGGGCTCCTGCCTCACACCTCGCTCGGCTTCACGCTGTTGAAACCAAAGCTTTCAGAATCATTGGAATCTCCCGCGATGAAGCTATCTACGAGGGTCTTTCACTCACTCACCGCAGGCAGGTTGGTGGTCTTTCTGTCTTCTACCGAATCCTCGCCGGCCTTGCTCCCCCAGCTCTCTCTGTGCTCTGTCCCCCAAATATTCCTACAGGTCGCACAAGATCTGCCAGCAACCCTCTTATGGTGAAACTGCCAAAATCAAGACTCTCTGCTCACCTTCACTCCTTCATTCCTCTTTTCTCCCACCTCTAGAACAAACTCCCTCACTCTCTTCAATCCCACTCCTCCCTGCAGGTCTTTAAAACAGCTGTTCACCACCATCTCTTATCTTCCCCCATCCAAAACCTTGATCTTTTCTCCTCCTGCTAATTCACCCCAGATCCACTTTTTTGAATTTCCAACTTCTTTCCTGGAAGTCCTTGCAGTGTCCTTGTGTTTTATACTACTCCCTCCCCCCCCCCCCCCCCTTACCACGCCTCCTCCCCCCAAGCCCTCTCCCTCCCACAGATCTCCCGATGTCCCTGCTCTCAAATGTTGTGTTTGTGTGCCTCCACTTCTCTCCCCATCTTGTCTACCGCTCCCCTTATTATATACTTTGTGTGTCTGTTTGATTTTTTTGTGTGATTAATGTTAGCTCTTTCACGAGCCTCGTTCTTGTATCCAAAAAAAAAAAAAAAGGATATTTACATGTGCATGTATATATACATGTTTACACTCCGGGACAAAAAAAAACGAGCGACATCTGTTTTTAACATTTTTACCATATTAAAAAACACCTGAACATGGAGAAACTAGAACGGGCACTCGGTAGAGCGCATACCTTCGCCGCAGCTACTGTTCTGTACTCTACTAAAATACGATTTTGACCTTTTCGTGACCTTGACCTTGACCTTTGACCCGATTGCTCCCAAAATCTAATCAAATGTGTCCCGTATAATAACCAATCATCCCACCAAATTTCATGCAATTCGGTTGAATACTTTTTGAGTTATGCGAATAACATACACACACACACACACACAGACATACAAATAAATACACAGCGATCAAAACATAACCTTCCGCTTTTGCGAAGGTAATAACTGTACAAATCAGTATGGAATAGCTTGTCCCTTAGCTTTCCTTAAATAATTCAGTCTTTTGGTCAAACTTTCACAACGCTTCTTGCACCGAGAAATGTCAATATTGTCCCATTCATGTTTGTCAGCTTCCTAAGGTTTATCAGAATTGCACATTTCCTTCCAATAAGGTTGTACTGAATATAGGCCCAAAGATTCTCTATGGGGTCCAAATCGGGACTCTGACCAGGCCAGAACATATAAGTTTCAGGGACTTTTTGTCCAACCACTTTTTGGTGTTTTTTGCAGTACGGGCAGGGGCATCATCTTGTTGAAACATGACTTGTTCACTTTACTCTCCAGGAAATAACTTTTGGAAGCTGGGATGTAATCCTTTCTCCTTCTAAGAAAGGGAAATAATCCTTTCTCGAATATTTTCTGGAAATCCTTGGCAGTATTTGATAGTTCACACCTTATCAGCTCACCAACACCAGCAGAAGAAAATGCACCCAGACCATGATTCTACCTCCTCAATGCTTCACAGTTGTTGAAATGCACTCAAGGTTGAGTCTCTCACCAGATCTGCGAAGGCAACGTTCTGGGGGCATCCATCACTGCAAAGCTGAAATCTTGATTCATCATTCCACGGAACTCCGAAACCAGTCTCAAAGTGACCATATTCGGCCAAAAAGTGTAACCTGTCCTGAATGTTTTTCTTCGATAATAGAGGCCTATTTTCACATCATCTTGAGGCAAAACCAGCATCAGTCAACCTTCCTGTGATGGTCCTTCTGGAAAGTCCTGTTTTCAGCAGTTCTGGACCCCTGTGACAGTTTCCGAAGGATTTTCTTTATTTCCTGGACAAATAAGAATTTCAGTGGCCTGTCATCTTTACTTGGGTGGCTCTCGGCCTGCCAGATCCCTTCTTCCTTGCAGTGGAACCAGTTTTCTGGAACTGTAGACCTATTCTCTTTATTTTAGGCAGAGAAATAGGGATGTTCTTCTTCTTCGTCAGGAGCTTGTGGATTTCCGAATACGTCTTGCCCACTTGACAAAGACAAGCAAGTTGATTTTGTAATATCCCCACCAACATGGAACTTCTATTTCTTTGGAGACATTTCTAAATTGAAACACAAAAAACATGACCGACACTAACTGTACACAAAAAACATGACCGACACTAACTGTACACAAAAAACATGACCGACACTAACTGTACACAAAAAACATGACCGACACTAACTGCACACAAAAAACATGACCGACACTAACTGTACACAAAAAACATGACCGACACTAACTGTACACAAAAAACATGACCGACACTAACTGTACACAAAAAACATGACCGACACTAACTGTACACAAAAAACATGACCGACACTAACTGTACACAAAAAACATGACCGACACTAACTGTACACAAAAAACATGACCGACACTAACTGTACACAAAAAACATGACCGACACTAACTGTACACAAAAAACATGACCGACACTAACTGCACACAAAAAACATGACCGACACTAACTCCACACAAAAAAACATGACCGACACTAACTGCACAAGTCATAAGTTAGAGCAATTTAAGCACGACATGTGCACTAAACAGTGAAAGAACATGACAACACCCTAAAATGCATTGCACACCTTTAAAAGTATACTTTGAACCTTTAAAAATATTTAAAATTTTTGTGTGACACAGAACAACTCAAAACAGCCTTATCTTCCAAATCATGTTACGTGTTGTTTATGTGGTGGTGAGGTGTTTTGAATTCGATGTTGTTTATGTGGTGGTGAGGTGTTTTCAATTCGATGTTGTTTATGTGGTGGCGAGGTGTTTTGAATGAGATGTTGTTTATGTGGTGGCGAGGTGTTTTGAATTAGATGTTGTTTATGTGGTGGTGAGGTGTTTTGAATTCGATGTTGTTTATGTGGTGGTGAGGTTGTTTTGAATTCGATGTTGTTTATGTGGTGGCGAGGTGTTTTGAATTAGATGTTGTTTATGTGGTGGTGAGGTGTTTTGAATAAGATGTTTATGTGGTGGTGAGGTGTTTTGAATTCGATGTTGTTTATGTGGTGGTGAGGTGTTTTGAATTCGATGTTGTTTATGTGGTGGTGAGGTTGTTTTGAATTCAATGTTGTTTATGTGGTGGCGAGGTGTTTTGAATTAGATGTTGTATATGTGGTGGTGAGGTGTTTTGAATTCGATGTTGTTTACGTGGTGGTGAGGTGTTTTGAATTGGATGTAGTTTATGTGGTTGTGAGTTGTTTTGAATTCGATGTTGTTTACGTGGTGGTGAGGTGTTTTGAATTAGATGTTGATTACGTGGTGGTGAGGTGTTTTGAATTGGATGTAGTTTATGTGGTGGTGAGGTGTTTTGAATTCGATGTTGTTTATGTGGTGGCGAGGTGTTTTGAATTAGATGTTGTTTATGTGGTGGTGAGGTGTTTTGAATTCGATGTTGTTTATGTGGTGGTGAGGTTGTTTTGAATTCGATGTTGTTTATGTGGTGGCGAGGTGTTTTGAATTAGATGTTGTTTATGTGGTGGTGAGGTGTTTTGAATAAGATGTTTATGTGGTGGTGAGGTGTTTTGAATTCGATGTTGTTTATGTGGTGGTGAGGTGTTTTGAATTAGATGTTGTTTATGTGGTGGTGAGGTGTTTTGAATTAGATGTTGTTTATGTGGTGGTGAGGTGTTTTGAATTGTTTATGTGGTGGTGAGGTGTTTTGAATTCGATGTTGTTTACGTGGTGGTGAGGTGTTTTGAATTGGATGTAGTTTATGTGGTTGTGAGTTGTTTTGAATTCGATGTTGTTTACGTGGTGGTGAGGTGTTTTGAATTAGATGTTGTTTACGTGGTGGTGAGGTGTTTTGAATTAGATGTTGTTTACGTGGTGGTGAGGTGTTTTGAATTGGATGTAGTTTATGTGGTTGTGAGTTGTTTTGAATTAGATGTTGTTTACGTGGTGGTGAGGTGTTTTGAATTAGATGTTGTTTACGTGGTGGTGAGGTGTTTTGAATTGGATGTAGTTTATGTGGTGGTGAGGTGTTTTGAATTCGATGTTGTTTATGTGGTGGTGAGGTGTTTTGAATTCGATGTTGTTTATGTGGTGGTGAGGTGTTTTGTATTCGATATTGTTTATGTGGTGGCGAGGTGTTTTGAATTCGATGTAGTTTATGTTGTGATGAGGTGTTTTGTATTCGATGTTGTTTATGTGGTGGCGAGGTGTTTTGTATTCGATGTTGTTTATGTGGTGGTGAGGTGTTTTGTATTCGATGTTGTTTATGTGGTGGCGAGGTGTTTTGAATTAGATGTTGTTTATGTGGTGGTGAGGTGTTTTGAATTCGATATTGTTTATGTGGTGGCGAGGTGTTTTGAATTTGATGTTGTTTATGTGGTGGTGAGGTGTTTTGTATTCGATGTTGTTTATGTGGTGGCGAGGTGTTTTGAATTAGATGTTGTTTATGTGGTGGCGAGGTGTTTTGAATTCGATATTGTTTATGTGGTGGCGAGGTGTTTTGAATTAGATGTTGTTTATGTGGTGGTGAGGTGTTTTGTATTCGATATGTTTACATGGTGGTGAGGTGTTTTGAATTCGATGTAGTTTATGTTGTGATGAGGTGTTTTGTATTCGATGTTGTTTACATGGTGGTGAGGTGTTTTGAATTCGATGTAGTTTATGTTGTGATGAGGTGATTTGTATTCGATGTTGTTTATGTGGTGGCAAGGTGTTTTGTATTCGATGTTGTTTATGTGGTGGTGAGGTTTTTTGAATTGGATGTAGTTTATGTGGTGGTGAAGTGTTTTGAATTAGATGTTGTTTATGTTGTGATGAGGTGTTTTGTATTCGATGTTGTTTACATGGTGGTGAGGTGTTTTGAATTCGATGTAGTTTATGTTGTGATGAGGTGTTTTGTATTCGATGTTGTTTATGTGGTGGTGAGGTGTTTTGTATTCGATGTTGTTTATGTGGTGGCGAGGTGTTTTGAATTAGATGTTGTTTATGTGGTGGTGAGGTGTTTTGAATTAGATATTGTTTATGTGGTGGTGAAGTGTTTTGAATTAGATATTGTTTATGTGGTGGTGAGGTGTTTTGAATTAGATGTAGTTTATGTGGTGGTGACATGTTTTGAATTCAATGTTGTTCATGTGGTGGCGAGTTGTTTTGAAATAGATATTGTTTATGTGGTGGCAAGGTGTTTTGAATTAGATGTTGTTTATGTGGTGGTGAGGTGTTTTGAATTAGATATTGTTTATGTGGTGGTGAGGTGTTTTGAATTAGATGAGGTTTATGTGGTGGTGACGTGTTTTGAATTCGATGTTGTTTATGTGGTGGCGAGTTGTTTTGAATTAGATGTTGTTTATGTGGTGGTGAGGTGTTTTGAATTAGATGATGTTTATGTGGTGGTGAGGTGTTTTGAATTAGATGTTGTTTATGTGGTGGTGAGGTGTTTTGAATTAGATGTTGTTTATGTGGTGGTGACGTGTTTTGAATTCGATGTTGTTTATGTGGTGGTGAAGTGTTTTGAATTACATCTTGTTTATGTGGTGGTGAGGTGTTTTGAATTCGATATTGTTTATGTGGTGGCGAGGTGTTTTGAATTAGATGTTGTTTACATGGTGTTGAGGTGTTTTGAATGAGATGTTGTTTATGTGTGGTGAGGTGTGGTGAATTAGATGTTGTTTCTGTGTGGTGAGGTGTTTTGAATTAGATGTAGTTTATGTGGTGGTGACGTGTTTTGAATTCGATGTTGTTTATGTGGTGGCGAGTTGTTTTGAATTAGATGTTGTTTATGTGGTGTTGAGGTGTTTTGAATGAGATGTTGTTTATGTGGTGGTGAGGTGTTTTGAATTAGATGTTGTTTATGTGGTGGTGAGGTGTGGTGAATTCGATGTTGTTTATGTGGTGGTGAGGTGTTTTGAATTAGATGTTGTTTACATGGTGTTGAGGTGTTTTGAATGAGATGTTGTTTATGTGGTGGTGAGGTGTATTGAATTAGATGTTGTTTATGTGGTGGTGAGGTGTTGTGAATTCGATGTTGTTTATGTGTGGTGAGGTGTTGTGAATTCGATGTTGTTTATGTGGTGGTGAGGTGTTTTGAATTAGATGTTGTTAATGTGCTGGTGAGGTGATTTGAATTCGATGTTGTTTACGTAGTGGTGAGGTGTTTTGAATTAGATGTTGTTTATGTGTGGTGAGGTGTTTTGAATTAGATGTTGTTTATGTGGTGGTGAGGTATTTTGAATTAGATGTTGTTTATGTGGTGGTGAGGTGTTTTGAATTAGTTGTTGTTTATGTGGTGGTGAGGTGTTGTGAATTAGATGTTGTTTATGTGTGGTGAGGTGTTTTGAATTAGATGTTGTTTATGTGGTGGTGAGGTGTTTTGAATTAGTTGTTGTTCATGTGGTGGTGAGGTGTTTTGAATTAGATGTTGTTTATGTGGTGGTGAGGTGTTTTGAATTGTTTATGTGGTGGTGAGGTGTTTTGAATTCGATGTTGTTTACGTGGTGGTGAGGTGTTTTGAATTGGATGTAGTTTATGTGGTTGTGAGTTGTTTTGAATTCGATGTTGTTTACGTGGTGGTGAGGTGTTTTGAATTAGATGTTGTTTACGTGGTGGTGAGGTGTTTTGAATTGGATGTAGTTTATGTGGTGGTGAGGTGTTTTGAATTCGATGTTGTTTATGTGGTGGTGAGGTGTTTTGAATTAGATGTTGTTTATGTGGTGGTGAGGTGTTTTGAATTCGATGTTGTTTATGTGGTGGTGAGGTTGTTTTGAATTCGATGTTGTTTATGTGGTGGCGAGGTGTTTTGAATTAGATGTTGTTTATGTGGTGGTGAGGTGTTTTGAATAAGATGTTGTTTATGTGGTGGTGAGGTGTTTTGAATTCGATGTTGTTTATGTGGTGGTGAGGTGTTTTGAATTCGATGTTGTTTATGTGGTGGTGAGGTGTTTTGAATTCGATGTTGTTTATGTGGTGGCGAGGTGTTTTGAATGAGATGTTGTTTATGTGGTGGTGAGGTGTTTTGAATTAGATGTTGTTTATGTGGTGGTGAGGTGTTTTGAATTGTTTATGTGGTGGTGAGGTGTTTTGAATTCGATGTTGTTTACGTGGTGGTGAGGTGTTTTGAATTCGATGTTGTTTATGTGGTGGTGAGGTGTTTTGAATTCGATGTTGTTTACGTGGTGGTGAGGTGTTTTGAATTAGATGTTGTTTACGTGGTGGTGAGGTGTTTTGAATTAGATGTAGTTTATGTGGTTGTGAGTTGATTTGAATTCGATGTTGTTTACGTGGTGGTGAGGTGTTTTGAATTAGATGTTGTTTACGTGGTGGTGAGGTGTTTTGAATTGGATGTAGTTTATGTGGTGGTGAGGTGTTTTGAATTCGATGTTGTTTATGTGGTGGTGAGGTGTTTTGAATTCGATATTGTTTATGTGGTGGTGAGGTGTTTTGAATTAGATGTAGTTTATGTTGTGATGAGGTGTTTTGTATTCGATGTTGTTTACATGGTGGTGAGGTGTTTTGAATTCGATATTGTTTATGTGGTGGTGAGGTGTTTTGAATTCGATGTAGTTTATGTTGTGATGAGGTGTTTTGTATTCGATGTTGTTTATGTGGTGGCGAGGTGTTTTGTATTCGATGTTGTTTATGTGGTGGTGAGGTGTTTTGAATTCGATATTGTTTATGTGGTGGTGAGGTGTTTTGAATTCGATGTAGTTTATGTTGTGATGAGGTGTTTTGTATTCGATGTTGTTTATGTGGTGGCGAGGTGTTTTGTATTCGATGTTGTTTATGTGGTGGTGAGGTGTTTTGAATTCGATATTGTTTATGTGGTGGTGAGGTGTTTTGAATTCGATGTTGTTTATGTGGTGGTGAGGTGTTTTGAATTCGATATTGTTTATGTGGTGGTGAGGTGTTTTGAATTCGATGTAGTTTATGTTGTGATGAGGTGTTTTGTATTCGATGTTGTTTTTGTGGTGGCGAGGTGTTTTGTATTCGATGTTGTTTATGTGGTGGTGAGGTGTTTTGAATTCGATATTGTTTATGTGGTGGTGAGGTGTTTTGAATTCGATGTAGTTTATGTTGTGATGAGGTGTTTTGTATTCAATGTTGTTTATGTGGTGGCGAGGTGTTTTGTATTCGATGTTGTTTATGTGGTGGTGAGGTGTTTTGTATTCGATGTTGTTTATGTGGTGGCGAGGTGTTTTGAAATAGATGTTGTTTATGTGGTGGTGAGGTGTTTTGAATTCGATATTGTTTATGTGGTGGCGAGGTGTTTTGAATTTGATGTTGTTTACATGGTGGTGAGGTGTTTTGAATTCGATGGAGTTTATGTTGTGATGAGGTGTTTTGTATTCGATGTTGTTTACATGGTGGTGAGGTGTTTTGAATTCGATGTAGTTTATGTTGTGATGAGGTGATTTGTATTCGATGTTGTTTATGTGGTGGCGAGGTGTTTTGTATTCGATGTTGTTTATGTGGTGGTGAGGTGTTTTGAATTGGATGTAGTTTATGTGGTGGTGAAGTGTTTTGAATTAGATGTTGTTTATGTTGTGATGAGGTGTTTTGTATTCGATGTTGTTTATGTGGTGGTGAGGTGTTTTGAATTCGATGTAGTTTATGTTGTGATGAGGTGTTTTGTATTCGATGTTGTTTATGTGGTGGTGAGGTGTTTTGTATTCGATGTTGTTTATGTGGTGGCGAGGTGTTTTGAATTAGATGTTGTTTATGTGGTGGTGAGGTGTTTTGAATTAGATATTGTTTATGTGGTGGTGAAGTGTTTTGAATTAGATATTGTTTATGTGGTGGTGAGGTGTTTTGAATTAGATGTAGTTTATGTGGTGGTGACATGTTTTGAATTCAATGTTGTTCATGTGGTGGCGAGTTGTTTTGAATTAGATGTTGTTTATGTGGTGGTGAGGTGTTTTGAAATAGATATTGTTTATGTGGTGGCGAGGTGTTTTGAATTAGATGTTGTTTATGTGGTGGTGAGGTGTTTTGAATTAGATATTGTTTATGTGGTGGTGAGGTGTTTTGAATTAGATGAGGTTTATGTGGTGGTGACGTGTTTTGAATTCGATGTTGTTTATGTGGTGGCGAGTTGTTTTGAATTTGATGTTGTTTATGTGGTGGTGAGGTGTTTTGAATTAGATGATGTTTATGTGGTGGTGAGGTGTTTTGAATTAGATGTTGTTTATGTGGTGGTGAGGTGTTTTGAATTAGATGTTGTTTATGTGGTGGTGACGTGTTTTGAATTCGATGTTGTTTATGTGGTGGTGAAGTGTTTTGAATTACATCTTGTTTATGTGGTGGTGAGGTGTTTTGAATTCGATATTGTTTATGTGGTGGCGAGGTGTTTTGAATTAGATGTTGTTTACATGGTGTTGAGGTGTTTTGAATGAGATGTTGTTTATGTGTGGTGAGGTGTGGTGAAATAGATGTTGTTTATGTGTGGTGAGGTGTTTTGAATTAGATGTAGTTTATGTGGTGGTGACGTGTTTTGAATTCGATGTTGTTTATGTGGTGGCGAGTTGTTTTGAATTAGATGTTGTTTATGTGGTGTTGAGGTGTTTTGAATGAGATGTTGTTTATGTGGTGGTGAGGTGTTTTGAATTAGATGTTGTTTATGTGGTGGTGAGGTGTTGTGAATTCGATGTTGTTTATGTGTGGTGAGGTGTTTTGAATTAGATGTTGTTTACATGGTGTTGAGGTGTTTTGAATGAGATGTTGTTTATGTGGTGGTGAGGTGTTTTGAATTAGATGTTGTTTATGTGGTGGTGAGGTGTTGTGAATTCGATGTTGTTTATGTGTGGTGAGGTGTTGTGAATTCGATGTTGTTTATGTGGTGGTGAGGTGTTTTGAATTAGATGTTGTTAATGTGCTGGTGAGGTATTTTGAATTAGATGTTGTTTATGTGGTGGTGAGGTGTTTTGAATTAGTTGTTGTTTATGTGGTGGTGAGGTGTTGTGAATTAGATGTTGTTTATGTGGTGGTGAGGTGTTGTGAATTAGATGTTGTTTATGTGTGGTGAGGTGTTTTGAATTAGATGTTGTTTATGTGGTGGTGAGGTGTTTTGAATTAGTTGTTGTTCATGTGGTGGTGAGGTGTTTTGAATTAGATGTTGTTTATGTGGTGGTGAGGTGTTTTGAATTGTTTATGTGGTGGTGAGGTGTTTTGAATTCGATGTTGTTTACGTGGTGGTGAGGTGTTTTGAATTGGATGTAGTTTATGTGGTTGTGAGTTGTTTTGAATTCGATGTTGTTTACGTGGTGGTGAGGTGTTTTGAATTAGATGTTGTTTACGTGGTGGTGAGGTGTTTTGAATTGGATGTAGTTTATGTGGTGGTGAGGTGTTTTGAATTCGATGTTGTTTATGTGGTGGCGAGGTGTTTTGAATTAGATGTTGTTTATGTGGTGGTGAGGTGTTTTGAATTCGATGTTGTTTATGTGGTGGTGAGGTTGTTTTGAATTCGATGTTGTTTATGTGGTGGCGAGGTGTTTTGAATTAGATGTTGTTTATGTGGTGGTGAGGTGTTTTGAATATGTTGTTTATGTGGTGGTGACGTGTTTTGAATTCGATGTTGTTTATGTGGTGGTGAGGTGTTTTGAATTCGATGTTGTTTATGTGGTGGTGAGGTGTTTTGAATTCGATGTTGTTTATGTGGTGGCGAGGTGTTTTGAATTAGATGTTGTTTATGTGGTGGTGAGGTGTTTTGAATTAGATGTTGTTTATGTGGTGGTGAGGTGTTTTGAATTGTTTATGTGGTGGTGAGGTGTTTTGAATTCGATGTTGTTTACGTGGTGGTGAGGTGTTTTGAATTGGATGTAGTTTATGTGGTTGTGAGTTGTTTTGAATTCGATGTTGTTTACGTGGTGGTGAGGTGTTTTGAATTAGATGTTTACGTGGTGGTGAGGTGTTTTGAATTGGATGTAGTTTATGTGGTGGTGAGGTGTTTTGAATTCGATGTTGTTTATGTGGTGGTGAGGTGTTTTGAATTCGATATTGTTTATGTGGTGGTGAGGTGTTTTGAATTCGATGTAGTTTATGTTGTGATGAGGTGTTTTGTATTCGATGTTGTTTATGTGGTGGTGAGGTGTTTTGAATTCGATGTAGTTTATGTTGTGATGAGGTGTTTTGTATTCGATGTTGTTTATGTGGTGGCGAGGTGTTTTGAATTAGATGTTGTTTATGTGGTGGTGAGATGTTTTGAATTCAATGTTGTTCATGTGGTGGCGAGTTGTTTTGAATTAGATGTTGTTTATGTGGTGGTGAGGTGTTTTGAAATAGATATTGTTTATGTGGTGGCGAGGTGTTTTGAATTAGATGTTGTTTATGTGGTGGTGAGGTGTTTTGAATTAGATATTGTTTATGTGGTGGTGAGGTGTTTTGAATTAGATGAGGTTTATGTGGTGGTGACGTGTTTTGAATTCGATGTTGTTTATGTGGTGGCGAGTTGTTTTGAATTTGATGTTGTTTATGTGGTGGTGAGGTGTTTTGAATTAGATGATGTTTATGTGGTGGTGAGGTGTTTTGAATTAGATGTTGTTTATGTGGTGGTGAGGTGTTTTGAATTAGATGTTGTTTATGTGGTGGTGACTTGTTTTGAATTCGATGTTGTTTATGTGGTGGTGAAGTGTTTTGAATTACATCTTGTTTATGTGGTGGTGAGGTGTTTTGAATTCGATATTGTTTATGTGGTGGCGAGGTGTTTTGAATTAGATGTTGTTTACATGGTGTTGAGGTGTTTTGAATGAGATGTTGTTTATGTGTGGTGAGGTGTGGTGAAATAGATGTTGTTTATGTGTGGTGAGGTGTTTTGAATTATATGTAGTTTATGTGGTGGTGACGTGTTTTGAATTCGATGTTGTTTATGTGGTGGCGAGTTGTTTTGAATTAGATGTTGTTTATGTGGTGTTGAGGTGTTTTGAATGAGATGTTGTTTATGTGGTGGTGAGGTGTTTTGAATTAGATGTTGTTTATGTGGTGGTGAGGTGTTGTGAATTCGATGTTGTTTATGTGTGGTGAGGTGTTTTGAATTAGATGTTGTTTACATGGTGTTGAGGTGTTTTGAATGAGATGTTGTTTATGTGGTGGTGAGGTGTTTTGAATTAGATGTTGTTTATGTGGTGGTGAGGTGTTGTGAATTCGATGTTGTTTATGTGTGGTGAGGTGTTGTGAATTCGATGTTGTTTATGTGGTGGTGAGGTGTTTTGAATTAGATGTTGTTAATGTGCTGGTGAGGTGATTTGAATTCGATGTTGTTTATGTGGTGGTGAGGTGTTTTGAATTAGATGTTGTTTATGTGTGGTGAGGTGTTTTGAATTAGATGTTGTTTATGTGGTGGTGAGGTATTTTGAATTAGATGTTGTTTATGTGGTGGTGAGGTGTTTTGAATTAGTTGTTGTTTATGTGGTGGTGAGGTGTTGTGAATTAGATGTTGTTTATGTGTGGTGAGGTGTTTTGAATTAGATGTTGTTTATGTGGTGGTGAGGTGTTTTGAATTAGTTGTTGTTCATGTGGTGGTGAGGTGTTTTGAATTAGATGTTGTTTATGTGGTGGTGAGGTGTTTTGAATTGTTTATGTGGTGGTGAGGTGTTTTGAATTCGATGTTTACGTGGTGGTGAGGTGTTTTGAATTGGATGTAGTTTATGTGGTTGTGAGTTGTTTTGAATTCGATGTTGTTTACGTGGTGGTGAGGTGTTTTGAATTAGATGTTGTTTACGTGGTGGTGAGGTGTTTTGAATTGGATGTAGTTTATGTGGTGGTGAGGTGTTTTGAATTCGATGTTGTTTATGTGGTGGCGAGGTGTTTTGAATTAGATGTTGTTTATGTGGTGGTGAGGTGTTTTGAATTCGATGTTGTTTATGTGGTGGTGAGGTTGTTTTGAATTCGATGTTGTTTATGTGGTGGCGAGGTGTTTTGAATTAGATGTTGTTTATGTGGTGGTGAGGTGTTTTGAATATGTTGTTTATGTGGTGGTGAGGTGTTTTGAATTCGATGTTGTTTATGTGGTGGTGAGGTGTTTTGAATTCGATGTTGTTTATGTGGTGGTGAGGTGTTTTGAATTCGATGTTGTTTATGTGGTGGCGAGGTGTTTTGAATTAGATGTTGTTTATGTGGTGGTGAGGTGTTTTGAATTAGATGTTGTTTATGTGGTGGTGAGGTGTTTTGAATTGTTTATGTGGTGGTGAGGTGTTTTGAATTCGATGTTGTTTACGTGGTGGTGAGGTGTTTTGAATTGGATGTAGTTTATGTGGTTGTGAGTTGTTTTGAATTCGATGTTGTTTACGTGGTGGTGAGGTGTTTTGAATTAGATGTTTACGTGGTGGTGAGGTGTTTTGAATTGGATGTAGTTTATGTGGTGGTGAGGTGTTTTGAATTCGATGTTGTTTATGTGGTGGTGAGGTGTTTTGAATTCGATATTGTTTATGTGGTGGTGAGGTGTTTTGAATTCGATGTAGTTTATGTTGTGATGAGGTGTTTTGTATTCGATGTTGTTTATGTGGTGGCGAGGTGTTTTGAATTAGATGTTGTTTATGTGGTGGTGAGATGTTTTGAATTCGATATTGTTTATGTGGTGGCGAGGTGTTTTGAATTTGATGTTGTTTACATGGTGGTGAGGTGTTTTGAATTCGATGTAGTTTATGTTGTGATGAGGTGTTTTGTATTCGATGTTGTTTACATGGTGGTGAGGTGTTTTGAATTCGATGTAGTTTATGTTGTGATGAGGTGATTTGTATTTGATGTTGTTTATGTGGTGGCGAGGTGTTTTGTATTCGATGTTGTTTATGTGGTGGTGAGGTGTTTTGAATTGGATGTAGTTTATGTGGTGGTGAAGTGTTTTGAATTAGATGTTGTTTATGTTGTGATGAGGTGTTTTGTATTCGATGTTGTTTACATGGTGGTGAGGTGTTTTGAATTCGATGTAGTTTATGTTGTGATGAGGTGTTTTGTATTCGATGTTGTTTATGTGGTGGTGAGGTGTTTTGTATTCGATGTTGTTTATGTGGTGGCGAGGTGTTTTGAATTAGATGTTGTTTATGTGGTGGTGAGGTGTTTTGAATTAGATATTGTTTATGTGGTGGTGAGGTGTTTTGAATTAGATGTAGTTTATGTGGTGGTGACATGTTTTGAATTCAATGTTGTTCATGTGGTGGCGAGTTGTTTTGAATTAGATGTTGTTTATGTGGTGGTGAGGTGTTTTGAAATAGATATTGTTTATGTGGTGGCGAGGTGTTTTGAATTAGATGTTGTTTATGTGGTGGTGAGGTGTTTTGAATTAGATATTGTTTATGTGGTGGTGAGGTGTTTTGAATTAGATGAGGTTTATGTGGTGGTGAGGTGTTTTGAATTGGATGTAGTTTATGTGGTGGTGAAGTGTTTTGAATTAGATGTTGTTTATGTGGTGGTGAGGTGTTTTGAATTCGATATTGTTTATGTGGTGGCGAGGTGTTTTGAATTAGATGTTGTTTACATGGTGTTGAGGTGTTTTGAATGAGATGTTGTTTATGTGTGGTGAGGTGTGGTGAAATAGATGTTGTTTATGTGTGGTGAGGTGTTTTGAATTAGATGTAGTTTATGTGGTGGTGACGTGTTTTGAATTCGATGTTGTTTATGTGGTGGCGAGTTGTTTTGAATTAGATGTTGTTTATGTGGTGTTGAGGTGTTTTGAATGAGATGTTGTTTATGTGGTGGTGAGGTGTTTTGAATTAGATGTTGTTTATGTGGTGGTGAGGTGTTGTGAATTCGATGTTGTTTATGTGTGGTGAGGTGTTTTGAATTAGATGTTGTTTACATGGTGTTGAGGTGTTTTGAATGAGATGTTGTTTATGTGGTGGTGAGGTGTTTTGAATTAGATGTTGTTTATGTGGTGGTGAGGTGTTGTGAATTCGATGTTGTTTATGTGTGGTGAGGTGTTGTGAATTCGATGTTGTTTATGTGGTGGTGAGGTGTTTTGAATTAGATGTTGTTAATGTGCTGGTGAGGTGATTTGAATTCGATGTTGTTTACGTAGTGGTGAGGTGTTTTGAATTAGATGTTGTTTATGTGTGGTGAGGTGTTTTGAATTAGATGTTGTTTATGTGGTGGTGAGGTATTTTGAATTAGATGTTGTTTATGTGGTGGTGAGGTGTTTTGAATTAGTTGTTGTTTATGTGGTGGTGAGGTGTTGTGAATTAGATGTTGTTTATGTGTGGTGAGGTGTTTTGAATTAGATGTTGTTTATGTGGTGGTGAGGTGTTTTGAATTGTTTATGTGGTGGTGAGGTGTTTTGAATTCGATGTTGTTTACGTGGTGGTGAGGTGTTTTGAATTGGATGTAGTTTATGTGGTTGTGAGTTGTTTTGAATTCGATGTTGTTTACGTGGTGGTGAGGTGTTTTGAATTAGATGTTGTTTACGTGGTGGTGAGGTGTTTTGAATTGGATGTAGTTTATGTGGTGGTGAGGTGTTTTGAATTCGATGTTGTTTATGTGGTGGCGAGGTGTTTTGAATTAGATGTTGTTTATGTGGTGGTGAGGTGTTTTGAATTCGATGTTGTTTATGTGGTGGTGAGGTTGTTTTGAATTCGATGTTGTTTATGTGGTGGCGAGGTGTTTTGAATTAGATGTTGTTTATGTGGTGGTGAGGTGTTTTGAATATGTTGTTTATGTGGTGGTGACGTGTTTTGAATTCGATGTTGTTTATGTGGTGGTGAGGTGTTTTGAATTCGATGTTGTTTATGTGGTGGTGAGGTGTTTTGAATTAGATATTGTTTATGTGGTGGTGAGGTGTTTTGAATTAGATGTAGTTTATGTGGTGGTGACATGTTTTGAATTCAATGTTGTTCATGTGGTGGCGAGTTGTTTTGAATTAGATGTTGTTTATGTGGTGGTGAGGTGTTTTGAAATAGATATTGTTTATGTGGTGGCGAGGTGTTTTGAATTAGATGTTGTTTATGTGGTGGTGAGGTGTTTTGAATTAGATATTGTTTATGTGGTGGTGAGGTGTTTTGAATTAGATGAGGTTTATGTGGTGGTGAGGTGTTTTGAATTGGATGTAGTTTATGTGGTGGTGAAGTGTTTTGAATTAGATGTTGTTTATGTGGTGGTGAGGTGTTTTGAATTCGATATTGTTTATGTGGTGGCGAGGTGTTTTGAATTAGATGTTGTTTACATGGTGTTGAGGTGTTTTGAATGAGATGTTGTTTATGTGTGGTGAGGTGTGGTGAAATAGATGTTGTTTATGTGTGGTGAGGTGTTTTGAATTAGATGTAGTTTATGTGGTGGTGACGTGTTTTGAATTCGATGTTGTTTATGTGGTGGCGAGTTGTTTTGAATTAGATGTTGTTTATGTGGTGTTGAGGTGTTTTGAATGAGATGTTGTTTATGTGGTGGTGAGGTGTTTTGAATTAGATGTTGTTTATGTGGTGGTGAGGTGTTGTGAATTCGATGTTGTTTATGTGTGGTGAGGTGTTTTGAATTAGATGTTGTTTACATGGTGTTGAGGTGTTTTGAATGAGATGTTGTTTATGTGGTGGTGAGGTGTTTTGAATTAGATGTTGTTTATGTGGTGGTGAGGTGTTGTGAATTCGATGTTGTTTATGTGTGGTGAGGTGTTGTGAATTCGATGTTGTTTATGTGGTGGTGAGGTGTTTTGAATTAGATGTTGTTAATGTGCTGGTGAGGTGATTTGAATTCGATGTTGTTTACGTAGTGGTGAGGTGTTTTGAATTAGATGTTGTTTATGTGTGGTGAGGTGTTTTGAATTAGATGTTGTTTATGTGGTGGTGAGGTATTTTGAATTAGATGTTGTTTATGTGGTGGTGAGGTGTTTTGAATTAGTTGTTGTTTATGTGGTGGTGAGGTGTTGTGAATTAGATGTTGTTTATGTGTGGTGAGGTGTTTTGAATTAGATGTTGTTTATGTGGTGGTGAGGTGTTTTGAATTGTTTATGTGGTGGTGAGGTGTTTTGAATTCGATGTTGTTTACGTGGTGGTGAGGTGTTTTGAATTGGATGTAGTTTATGTGGTTGTGAGTTGTTTTGAATTCGATGTTGTTTACGTGGTGGTGAGGTGTTTTGAATTAGATGTTGTTTACGTGGTGGTGAGGTGTTTTGAATTGGATGTAGTTTATGTGGTGGTGAGGTGTTTTGAATTCGATGTTGTTTATGTGGTGGCGAGGTGTTTTGAATTAGATGTTGTTTATGTGGTGGTGAGGTGTTTTGAATTCGATGTTGTTTATGTGGTGGTGAGGTTGTTTTGAATTCGATGTTGTTTATGTGGTGGCGAGGTGTTTTGAATTAGATGTTGTTTATGTGGTGGTGAGGTGTTTTGAATATGTTGTTTATGTGGTGGTGACGTGTTTTGAATTCGATGTTGTTTATGTGGTGGTGAGGTGTTTTGAATTCGATGTTGTTTATGTGGTGGTGAGGTGTTTTGAATTCGATGTTGTTTATGTGGTGGCGAGGTGTTTTGAATTAGATGTTGTTTATGTGGTGGTGAGGTGTTTTGAATTAGATGTTGTTTATGTGGTGGTGAGGTGTTTTGAATTGTTTATGTGGTGGTGAGGTGTTTTGAATTCGATGTTGTTTACGTGGTGGTGAGGTGTTTTGAATTGGATGTAGTTTATGTGGTTGTGAGTTGTTTTGAATTCGATGTTGTTTACGTGGTGGTGAGGTGTTTTGAATTAGATGTTTACGTGGTGGTGAGGTGTTTTGAATTGGATGTAGTTTATGTGGTGGTGAGGTGTTTTGAATTCGATGTTGTTTATGTGGTGGTGAGGTGTTTTGAATTCGATATTGTTTATGTGGTGGTGAGGTGTTTTGAATTCGATGTAGTTTATGTTGTGATGAGGTGTTTTGTATTCGATGTTGTTTATGTGGTGGTGAGGTGTTTTGAATTCGATGTAGTTTATGTTGTGATGAGGTGTTTTGTATTCGATGTTGTTTATGTGGTGGCGAGGTGTTTTGAATTAGATGTTGTTTATGTGGTGGTGAGATGTTTTGAATTCAATGTTGTTCATGTGGTGGCGAGTTGTTTTGAATTAGATGTTGTTTATGTGGTGGTGAGGTGTTTTGAAATAGATATTGTTTATATGGTGGCGAGGTGTTTTGAATTAGATGTTGTTTATGTGGTGGTGAGGTGTTTTGAATTAGATATTGTTTATGTGGTGGTGAGGTGTTTTGAATTAGATGAGGTTTATGTGGTGGTGACGTGTTTTGAATTCGATGTTGTTTATGTGGTGGCGAGTTGTTTTGAATTTGATGTTGTTTATGTGGTGGTGAGGTGTTTTGAATTAGATGATGTTTATGTGGTGGTGAGGTGTTTTGAATTAGATGTTGTTTATGTGGTGGTGAGGTGTTTTGAATTAGATGTTGTTTATGTGGTGGTGACGTGTTTTGAATTCGATGTTGTTTATGTGGTGGTGAAGTGTTTTGAATTACATCTTGTTTATGTGGTGGTGAGGTGTTTTGAATTCGATATTGTTTATGTGGTGGCGAGGTGTTTTGAATTAGATGTTGTTTACATGGTGTTGAGGTGTTTTGAATGAGATGTTGTTTATGTGTGGTGAGGTGTGGTGAAATAGATGTTGTTTATGTGTGGTGAGGTGTTTTGAATTAGATGTAGTTTATGTGGTGGTGACGTGTTTTGAATTCGATGTTGTTTATGTGGTGGCGAGTTGTTTTGAATTAGATGTTGTTTATGTGGTGTTGAGGTGTTTTGAATGAGATGTTGTTTATGTGGTGGTGAGGTGTTTTGAATTAGATGTTGTTTATGTGGTGGTGAGGTGTTGTGAATTCGATGTTGTTTATGTGTGGTGAGGTGTTTTGAATTAGATGTTGTTTACATGGTGTTGAGGTGTTTTGAATGAGATGTTGTTTATGTGGTGGTGAGGTGTTTTGAATTAGATGTTGTTTATGTGGTGGTGAGGTGTTGTGAATTCGATGTTGTTTATGTGTGGTGAGGTGTTGTGAATTCGATGTTGTTTATGTGGTGGTGAGGTGTTTTGAATTAGATGTTGTTAATGTGCTGGTGAGGTGATTTGAATTCGATGTTGTTTACGTGTGGTGAGGTGTTTTGAATTAGATGTTGTTTATGTGTGGTGAGGTGTTTTGAATTAGATGTTGTTTATGTGGTGGTGAGGTATTTTGAATTAGATGTTGTTAATGTGCTGGTGAGGTGATTTGAATTCGATGTTGTTTACGTGTGGTGAGGTGTTTTGAATTAGATGTTGTTTATGTGTGGTGAGGTGTTTTGAATTAGATGTAGTTTATGTGGTTGTGAGTTGTTTTGAATTCGATGTTGTTTACGTGGTGGTGAGGTGTTTTGAATTAGATGTTTACGTGGTGGTGAGGTGTTTTGAATTGGATGTAGTTTATGTGGTGGTGAGGTGTTTTGAATTCGATGTTGTTTATGTGGTGGTGAGGTGTTTTGAATTCGATATTGTTTATGTGGTGGTGAGGTGTTTTGAATTCGATGTAGTTTATGTTGTGATGAGGTGTTTTGTATTCGATGTTGTTTATGTGGTGGTGAGGTGTTTTGAATTCGATGTAGTTTATGTTGTGATGAGGTGTTTTGTATTCGATGTTGTTTATGTGGTGGCGAGGTGTTTTGAATTAGATGTTGTTTATGTGGTGGCGAGGTGTTTTGAATTTGATGTTGTTTACATGGTGGTGAGGTGTTTTGAATTCGATGTAGTTTATGTTGTGATGAGGTGTTTTGTATTCGATGTTGTTTACATGGTGGTGAGGTGTTTTGAATTCGATGTAGTTTATGTTGTGATGAGGTGATTTGTATTCGATGTTGTTTATGTGGTGGCGAGGTGTTTTGTATTCGATGTTGTTTATGTGGTGGTGAGGTGTTTTGAATTGGATGTAGTTTATGTGGTGGTGAAGTGTTTTGAATTAGATGTTGTTTATGTTGTGATGAGGTGTTTTGTATTCGATGTTGTTTACATGGTGGTGAGGTGTTTTGAATTCGATGTAGTTTATGTTGTGATGAGGTGTTTTGTATTCGATGTTGTTTATGTGGTGGTGAGGTGTTTTGTATTCGATGTTGTTTATGTGGTGGCGAGGTGTGTTGAATTAGATGTTGTTTATGTGGTGGTGAGGTGTTTTGAATTAGATATTGTTTATGTGGTGGTGAGGTGTTTTGAATTAGATGTAGTTTATGTGGTGGTGACATGTTTTGAATTCAATGTTGTTCATGTGGTGGCGAGTTGTTTTGAATTAGATGTTGTTTATGTGGTGGTGAGGTGTTTTGAAATAGATATTGTTTATGTGGTGGCGAGGTGTTTTGAATTAGATGTTGTTTATGTGGTGGTGAGGTGTTTTGAATTAGATATTGTTTATGTGGTGGTGAGGTGTTTTGAATTAGATGAGGTTTATGTGGTGGTGAGGTGTTTTGAATTGGATGTAGTTTATGTGGTGGTGAAGTGTTTTGAATTAGATGTTGTTTATGTTGTGATGAGGTGTTTTGTATTCGATGTTGTTTACATGGTGGTGAGGTGTTTCGAATTCGATGTAGTTTATGTTGTGATGAGGTGTTTTGTATTCGATGTTGTTTATGTGGTGGTGAGGTGTTTTGTATTCGATGTTGTTTATGTGGTGGCGAGGTGTTTTGAATTAGATGTTGTTTATGTGGTGGTGAGGTGTTTTGAATTCGATATTGTTTATGTGGTGGTGAGGTGTTTTGAATTAGATGTAGTTGATGTGGTGGTGACATGTTTTGAATTCAATGTTGTTCATGTGGTGGCGAGTTGTTTTGAATTAGATGTTGTTTATGTGGTGGTGAGGTGTTTTGAAATAGATATTGTTTATGTGGTGGCGAGGTGTTTTGAATTAGATGTTGTTTATGTGGTGGTGAGGTGTTTTGAATTAGATATTGTTTATGTGGTGGTGAGGTGTTTTGAATTAGATGAGGTTTATGTGGTGGTGACGTGTTTTGAATTCGATGTTGTTTATGTGGTGGCGAGTTGTTTTGAATTAGATGTTGTTTATGTGGTGGTGAGGTGTTTTGAATTAGATGATGTTTATGTGGTGGTGAGGTGTTTTGAATTAGATGTTGTTTATGTGGTGGTGAGGTGTTTTGAATTAGATGTTGTTTATGTGGTGGTGACGTGTTTTGAATTCGATGTTGTTTATGTGGTGGTGAAGTGTTTTGAATTACATCTTGTTTATGTGGTGGTGAGGTGTTTTGAATTAGATGATGTTTATGTGGTGGTGAGGTGTTTTGAATTAGATGTTGTTTATGTGGTGGTGAGGTGTTTTGAATTAGATGTTGTTTATGTGGTGGTGACGTGTTTTGAATTCGATGTTGTTTATGTGGTGGTGAAGTGTTTTGAATTACATCTTGTTTATGTGTGGTGAGGTGTTTTGAATGAGATGTTGTTTATGTGTGGTGAGGTGTGGTGAATTAGATGTTGTTTATGTGTGGTGAGGTGTTTTGAATTAGATGTAGTTTATGTGGTGGTGACGTGTTTTGAATTCGATGTTGTTTATGTGGTGGCGAGTTGTTTTGAATTAGATGTTGTTTATGTGGTGTTGAGGTGTTTTGAATGAGATGCTGTTTATGTGGTGGTGAGGTGTTTTGAATTAGATGTTGTTTATGTGGTGGTGAGGTGTTGTGAATTCGATGTTGTTTATGTGTGGTGAGGTGTGGTGAATTCGATGTTGTTTATGTGGTGGTGAGGTGTTTTGAATTAGATGTTGTTTACATGGTGTTAAGGTGTTTTGAATGAGATGTTGTTTATGTGGTGGTGAGGTGTTTTGAATTAGATGTTGTTTACGTGGTGTTGAGGTGTTTTGAATGAGATGTTGTTTATGTGGTGGTGAGGTGTTTTGAATTAGATGTTGTTTATGTGGTGGTGAGGTGTTGTGAATTCGATGTTGTTTATGTGGTGGTGAGGTGTTTTGAATTATATGTTGTTAATGTGCTGGTGAGGTGATTTGAATTCGATGTTGTTTACGTAGTGGTGAGGTGTTTTGAATTAGATGTTGTTTATGTGTGGTGAGGTGTTTTGAATTAGATGTTGTTTATGTGGTGGTGAGGTATTTTGAATTAGATGTTGTTTATGTGGTGGTGAGGTGTTGTGAATTAGATGTTGTTTATGTGTGGTGAGGTGTTTTGAATTAGATGTTGTTTATGTGGTGGTGAGGTGTTTTGAATTAGTTGTTGTTCATGTGGTGGTGAGGTGTTTTGAATTAGATGTTGTTTATGTGGTGGTGAGGTGTTTTGAATTGTTTATGTGGTGGTGAGGTGTTTTGAATTCGATGTTGTTTACGTGGTGGTGAGGTGTTTTGAATTGGATGTAGTTTATGTGGTTGTGAGTTGTTTTGAATTCGATGTTGTTTACGTGGTGGTGAGGTGTTTTGAATTCGATGTTGTTTATGTGGTTGTGAGTTGTTTTGAATTAGATGTTGTTTACGTGGTGGTGAGGTGTTTTGAATTCGATGTAGTTTATGTGGTTGTGAGTTGTTTTGAATTGTTTATGTGGTGGTGAGGTGTTTTGAATTGGATGTAGTTTATGTGGTGGTGAGGTGTTTTGAATTCGATGTTGTTTATGTGGTGGTGAGGTGTTTTGAATTCGATATTGTTTATGTGGTGATGAGGTATTTTGAATTAGATGTAGTTTATGTTGTGATGCGGTGTTTTGTATTCGATGTTGTTTACATGGTGGTGAGGTGTTTTGAATTCGATGTAGTTTATGTTGTGATGAGGTGTTTTTTATTCGATGTTGTTTATGTGGTGGTGAGGTGTTTTGTATTCGATGTTGTTTATGTGGTGGCGAGGTGTTTTGAATTAGATGTTGTTTATGTGGTGGTGAGGTGTTTTGTATTCGATGTTTATGTGGTGGCGAGGTGTTTTGTATTCGATGTTGTTTATGTGGTGGTGAGGTGTTTTGTATTCGATGTTGTTTATGTGGTGGCGAGGTGTTTTGAATTAGATGTTGTTTATGTGGTGGTGAGGTGTTTTGAATTAGATATTGTTTATGTGGTGGTGAAGTGTTTTGAATTAGATATTGTTTATGTGGTGGTGAGGTGTTTTGAATTAGATGTAGTTTATGTGGTGGTGACGTGTTTTGAATTCGATGTTGTTTATGTGGTGGTGAGGTGTTTTGAATTAGATGATGTTTATGTGGTGGTGAGGTGTTTTGAATTAGATGTTGTTTATGTGGTGGTGAGGTGTTTTGAATTAGATGTTGTTTATGTGGTGGTGACGTGTTTTGAATTCGATGTTGTTTATGTGGTGGTGAAGTGTTTTGAATTACATCTTGTTTATGTGTGGTGAGGTGTTTTGAATGAGATGTTGTTTATGTGTGGTGAGGTGTGGTGAATTAGATGTTGTTTATGTGTGGTGAGGTGTTTTGAATTAGATGTAGTTTATGTGGTGGTGACGTGTTTTGAATTCGATGTTGTTTATGTGGTGGCGAGTTGTTTTGAATTAGATGTTGTTTATGTGGTGTTGAGGTGTTTTGAATGAGATGTTGTTTATGTGGTGGTGAGGTGTTTTGAATTAGATGTTGTTTATGTGGTGGTGAGGTGTTGTGAATTCGATGTTGTTTATGTGTGGTGAGGTGTGGTGAATTCGATGTTGTTTATGTGGTGGTGAGGTGTTTTGAATTAGATGTTGTTTACATGGTGTTAAGGTGTTTTGAATGAGATGTTGTTTATGTGGTGGTGAGGTGTTTTGAATTAGATGTTGTTTACGTGGTGTTGAGGTGTTTTGAATGAGATGTTGTTTATGTGGTGGTGAGGTGTTTTGAATTAGATGTTGTTTATGTGGTGGTGAGGTGTTGTGAATTCGATGCTGTTTATGTGGTGTTGAGGTGTTTTGAATGAGATGTTGTTTATGTGGTGGTGAGGTGTTTTGAATTAGATGTTGTTTATGTGGTGGTGAGGTGTTGTGAATTCGATGTTGTTTATGTGTGGTGAGGTGTTTTGAATTAGATGTTGTTTACATGGTGTTGAGGTGTTTTGAATGAGATGTTGTTTATGTGGTGGTGAGGTGTTTTGAATTAGATGTTGTTTATGTGGTGGTGAGGTGTTGTGAATTCGATGTTGTTTATGTGTGGTGAGGTGTTGTGAATTCGATGTTGTTTATGTGGTGGTGAGGTGTTTTGAATTAGATGTTGTTAATGTGCTGGTGAGGTGATTTGAATTCGATGTTGTTTACGTAGTGGTGAGGTGTTTTGAATTAGATGTTGTTTATGTGTGGTGAGGTGTTTTGAATTAGATGTTGTTTATGTGGTGGTGAGGTATTTTGAATTAGATGTTGTTTATGTGGTGGTGAGGTGTTTTGAATTAGTTGTTGTTTATGTGGTGGTGAGGTGTTGTGAATTAGATGTTGTTTATGTGTGGTGAGGTGTTTTGAATTAGATGTTGTTTATGTGGTGGTGAGGTGTTTTGAATTGTTTATGTGGTGGTGAGGTGTTTTGAATTCGATGTTGTTTACGTGGTGGTGAGGTGTTTTGAATTGGATGTAGTTTATGTGGTTGTGAGTTGTTTTGAATTCGATGTTGTTTACGTGGTGGTGAGGTGTTTTGAATTAGATGTTGTTTACGTGGTGGTGAGGTGTTTTGAATTGGATGTAGTTTATGTGGTGGTGAGGTGTTTTGAATTCGATGTTGTTTATGTGGTGGCGAGGTGTTTTGAATTAGATGTTGTTTATGTGGTGGTGAGGTGTTTTGAATTCGATGTTGTTTATGTGGTGGTGAGGTTGTTTTGAATTCGATGTTGTTTATGTGGTGGCGAGGTGTTTTGAATTAGATGTTGTTTATGTGGTGGTGAGGTGTTTTGAATATGTTGTTTATGTGGTGGTGACGTGTTTTGAATTCGATGTTGTTTATGTGGTGGTGAGGTGTTTTGAATTCGATGTTGTTTATGTGGTGGTGAGGTGTTTTGAATTCGATGTTGTTTATGTGGTGGCGAGGTGTTTTGAATTAGATGTTGTTTATGTGGTGGTGAGGTGTTTTGAATTAGATGTTGTTTATGTGGTGGTGAGGTGTTTTGAATTGTTTATGTGGTGGTGAGGTGTTTTGAATTCGATGTTGTTTACGTGGTGGTGAGGTGTTTTGAATTGGATGTAGTTTATGTGGTTGTGAGTTGTTTTGAATTCGATGTTGTTTACGTGGTGGTGAGGTGTTTTGAATTAGATGTTTACGTGGTGGTGAGGTGTTTTGAATTGGATGTAGTTTATGTGGTGGTGAGGTGTTTTGAATTCGATGTTGTTTATGTGGTGGTGAGGTGTTTTGAATTCGATATTGTTTATGTGGTGGTGAGGTGTTTTGAATTCGATGTAGTTTATGTTGTGATGAGGTGTTTTGTATTCGATGTTGTTTATGTGGTGGTGAGGTGTTTTGAATTCGATGTAGTTTATGTTGTGATGAGGTGTTTTGTATTCGATGTTGTTTATGTGGTGGCGAGGTGTTTTGAATTAGATGTTGTTTATGTGGTGGTGAGATGTTTTGAATTCAATGTTGTTCATGTGGTGGCGAGTTGTTTTGAATTAGATGTTGTTTATGTGGTGGTGAGGTGTTTTGAAATAGATATTGTTTATGTGGTGGCGAGGTGTTTTGAATTAGATGTTGTTTATGTGGTGGTGAGGTGTTTTGAATTAGATATTGTTTATGTGGTGGTGAGGTGTTTTGAATTAGATGAGGTTTATGTGGTGGTGACGTGTTTTGAATTCGATGTTGTTTATGTGGTGGCGAGTTGTTTTGAATTTGATGTTGTTTATGTGGTGGTGAGGTGTTTTGAATTAGATGATGTTTATGTGGTGGTGAGGTGTTTTGAATTAGATGTTGTTTATGTGGTGGTGAGGTGTTTTGAATTAGATGTTGTTTATGTGGTGGTGACGTGTTTTGAATTCGATGTTGTTTATGTGGTGGTGAAGTGTTTTGAATTACATCTTGTTTATGTGGTGGTGAGGTGTTTTGAATTCGATATTGTTTATGTGGTGGCGAGGTGTTTTGAATTAGATGTTGTTTACATGGTGTTGAGGTGTTTTGAATGAGATGTTGTTTATGTGTGGTGAGGTGTGGTGAAATAGATGTTGTTTATGTGTGGTGAGGTGTTTTGAATTAGATGTAGTTTATGTGGTGGTGACGTGTTTTGAATTCGATGTTGTTTATGTGGTGGCGAGTTGTTTTGAATTAGATGTTGTTTATGTGGTGTTGAGGTGTTTTGAATGAGATGTTGTTTATGTGGTGGTGAGGTGTTTTGAATTAGATGTTGTTTATGTGGTGGTGAGGTGTTGTGAATTCGATGTTGTTTATGTGTGGTGAGGTGTTTTGAATTAGATGTTGTTTACATGGTGTTGAGGTGTTTTGAATGAGATGTTGTTTATGTGGTGGTGAGGTGTTTTGAATTAGATGTTGTTTATGTGGTGGTGAGGTGTTGTGAATTCGATGTTGTTTATGTGTGGTGAGGTGTTGTGAATTCGATGTTGTTTATGTGGTGGTGAGGTGTTTTGAATTAGATGTTGTTAATGTGCTGGTGAGGTGATTTGAATTCGATGTTGTTTACGTGTGGTGAGGTGTTTTGAATTAGATGTTGTTTATGTGTGGTGAGGTGTTTTGAATTAGATGTTGTTTATGTGGTGGTGAGGTATTTTGAATTAGATGTTGTTAATGTGCTGGTGAGGTGATTTGAATTCGATGTTGTTTACGTGTGGTGAGGTGTTTTGAATTAGATATTGTTTATGTGTGGTGAGGTGTTTTGAATTAGATGTTGTTTATGTGCTGGTGAGGTGTTTTGAATTAGATGTTGTTTATGTGTGGTGAGGTGTTTTGAATTAGATGTTGTTTATGTGGTGGTGAGGTATTTTGAATTAGATGTTGTTTATGTGGTGGTGAGGTGTTTTGAATTAGTTGTTGTTTATGTGGTGGTGAGGTGTTGTGAATTAGATGTTGTTTATGTGTGGTGAGGTGTTTTGAATTAGATGTTGTTTATGTGGTGGTGAGGTGTTTTGAATTAGTTGTTGTTCATGTGGTGGTGAGGTGTTTTGAATTAGATGTTGTTTATGTGGTGGTGAGGTGTTTTGAATTGTTTATGTGGTGGTGAGGTGTTTTGAATTCGATGTTGTTTACGTGGTGGTGAGGTGTTTTGAATTGGATGTAGTTTATGTGGTTGTGAGTTGTTTTGAATTCGATGTTGTTTACGTGGTGGTGAGGTGTTTTGAATTAGATGTTGTTTACGTGGTGGTGAGGTGTTTTGAATTGGATGTAGTTTATGTGGTGGTGAGGTGTTTTGAATTCGATGTTGTTTATGTGGTGGCGAGGTGTTTTGAATTAGATGTTGTTTATGTGGTGGTGAGGTGTTTTGAATTCGATGTTGTTTATGTGGTGGTGAGGTTGTTTTGAATTCGATGTTGTTTATGTGGTGGCGAGGTGTTTTGAATTAGATGTTGTTGATGTGGTGGTGAGGTGTTTTGAATATGTTGTTTATGTGGTGGTGAGGTGTTTTGAATTCGATGTTGTTTATGTGGTGGTGAGGTGTTTTGAATTCGATGTTGTTTATGTGGTGGTGAGGTGTTTTGAATTCGATGTTGTTTATGTGGTGGCGAGGTGTTTTGAATTAGATGTTGTTTATGTGGTGGTGAGGTGTTTTGAATTAGATGTTGTTTATGTGGTGGTGAGGTGTTTTGAATTGTTTATGTGGTGGTGAGGTGTTTTGAATTCGATGTTGTTTACGTGGTGGTGAGGTGTTTTGAATTGGATGTAGTTTATGTGGTTGTGAGTTGTTTTGAATTCGATGTTGTTTACGTGGTGGTGAGGTGTTTTGAATTAGATGTTTACGTGGTGGTGAGGTGTTTTGAATTGGATGTAGTTTATGTGGTGGTGAGGTGTTTTGAATTCGATGTTGTTTATGTGGTGGTGAGGTGTTTTGAATTCGATATTGTTTATGTGGTGGTGAGGTGTTTTGAATTCGATGTAGTTTATGTTGTGATGAGGTGTTTTGTATTCGATGTTGTTTATGTGGTGGTGAGGTGTTTTGAATTCGATGTAGTTTATGTTGTGATGAGGTGTTTTGTATTCGATGTTGTTTATGTGGTGGCGAGGTGTTTTGAATTAGATGTTGTTTATGTGGTGGCGAGGTGTTTTGAATTTGATGTTGTTTACATGGTGGTGAGGTGTTTTGAATTCGATGTAGTTTATGTTGTGATGAGGTGTTTTGTATTCGATGTTGTTTACATGGTGGTGAGGTGTTTTGAATTCGATGTAGTTTATGTTGTGATGAGGTGATTTGTATTCGATGTTGTTTATGTGGTGGCGAGGTGTTTTGTATTCGATGTTGTTTATGTGGTGGTGAGGTGTTTTGAATTGGATGTAGTTTATGTGGTGGTGAAGTGTTTTGAATTAGATGTTGTTTATGTTGTGATGAGGTGTTTTGTATTCGATGTTGTTTACATGGTGGTGAGGTGTTTTGAATTCGATGTAGTTTATGTTGTGATGAGGTGTTTTGTATTCGATGTTGTTTATGTGGTGGTGAGGTGTTTTGTATTCGATGTTGTTTATGTGGTGGCGAGGTGTGTTGAATTAGATGTTGTTTATGTGGTGGTGAGGTGTTTTGAATTAGATATTGTTTATGTGGTGGTGAGGTGTTTTGAATTAGATGTAGTTTATGTGGTGGTGACATGTTTTGAATTCAATGTTGTTCATGTGGTGGCGAGTTGTTTTGAATTAGATGTTGTTTATGTGGTGGTGAGGTGTTTTGAAATAGATATTGTTTATGTGGTGGCGAGGTGTTTTGAATTAGATGTTGTTTATGTGGTGGTGAGGTGTTTTGAATTAGATATTGTTTATGTGGTGGTGAGGTGTTTTGAATTAGATGAGGTTTATGTGGTGGTGAGGTGTTTTGAATTGGATGTAGTTTATGTGGTGGTGAAGTGTTTTGAATTAGATGTTGTTTATGTTGTGATGAGGTGTTTTGTATTCGATGTTGTTTACATGGTGGTGAGGTGTTTCGAATTCGATGTAGTTTATGTTGTGATGAGGTGTTTTGTATTCGATGTTGTTTATGTGGTGGTGAGGTGTTTTGTATTCGATGTTGTTTATGTGGTGGCGAGGTGTTTTGAATTAGATGTTGTTTATGTGGTGGTGAGGTGTTTTGAATTCGATATTGTTTATGTGGTGGTGAGGTGTTTTGAATTAGATGTAGTTGATGTGGTGGTGACATGTTTTGAATTCAATGTTGTTCATGTGGTGGCGAGTTGTTTTGAATTAGATGTTGTTTATGTGGTGGTGAGGTGTTTTGAAATAGATATTGTTTATGTGGTGGCGAGGTGTTTTGAATTAGATGTTGTTTATGTGGTGGTGAGGTGTTTTGAATTAGATATTGTTTATGTGGTGGTGAGGTGTTTTGAATTAGATGAGGTTTATGTGGTGGTGACGTGTTTTGAATTCGATGTTGTTTATGTGGTGGCGAGTTGTTTTGAATTAGATGTTGTTTATGTGGTGGTGAGGTGTTTTGAATTAGATGATGTTTATGTGGTGGTGAGGTGTTTTGAATTAGATGTTGTTTATGTGGTGGTGAGGTGTTTTGAATTAGATGTTGTTTATGTGGTGGTGACGTGTTTTGAATTCGATGTTGTTTATGTGGTGGTGAAGTGTTTTGAATTACATCTTGTTTATGTGGTGGTGAGGTGTTTTGAATTAGATGATGTTTATGTGGTGGTGAGGTGTTTTGAATTAGATGTTGTTTATGTGGTGGTGAGGTGTTTTGAATTAGATGTTGTTTATGTGGTGGTGACGTGTTTTGAATTCGATGTTGTTTATGTGGTGGTGAAGTGTTTTGAATTACATCTTGTTTATGTGTGGTGAGGTGTTTTGAATGAGATGTTGTTTATGTGTGGTGAGGTGTGGTGAATTAGATGTTGTTTATGTGTGGTGAGGTGTTTTGAATTAGATGTAGTTTATGTGGTGGTGACGTGTTTTGAATTCGATGTTGTTTATGTGGTGGCGAGTTGTTTTGAATTAGATGTTGTTTATGTGGTGTTGAGGTGTTTTGAATGAGATGCTGTTTATGTGGTGGTGAGGTGTTTTGAATTAGATGTTGTTTATGTGGTGGTGAGGTGTTGTGAATTCGATGTTGTTTATGTGTGGTGAGGTGTGGTGAATTCGATGTTGTTTATGTGGTGGTGAGGTGTTTTGAATTAGATGTTGTTTACATGGTGTTAAGGTGTTTTGAATGAGATGTTGTTTATGTGGTGGTGAGGTGTTTTGAATTAGATGTTGTTTACGTGGTGTTGAGGTGTTTTGAATGAGATGTTGTTTATGTGGTGGTGAGGTGTTTTGAATTAGATGTTGTTTATGTGGTGGTGAGGTGTTGTGAATTCGATGCTGTTTATGTGTGGTGAGGTGTTGTGAATTCGATGTTGTTTATGTGGTGGTGAGGTGTTTTGAATTATATGTTGTTAATGTGCTGGTGAGGTGATTTGAATTCGATGTTGTTTACGTAGTGGTGAGGTGTTTTGAATTAGATGTTGTTTATGTGTGGTGAGGTGTTTTGAATTAGATGTTGTTTATGTGGTGGTGAGGTATTTTGAATTAGATGTTGTTTATGTGGTGGTGAGGTGTTGTGAATTAGATGTTGTTTATGTGTGGTGAGGTGTTTTGAATTAGATGTTGTTTATGTGGTGGTGAGGTGTTTTGAATTAGTTGTTGTTCATGTGGTGGTGAGGTGTTTTGAATTAGATGTTGTTTATGTGGTGGTGAGGTGTTTTGAATTGTTTATGTGGTGGTGAGGTGTTTTGAATTCGATGTTGTTTACGTGGTGGTGAGGTGTTTTGAATTGGATGTAGTTTATGTGGTTGTGAGTTGTTTTGAATTCGATGTTGTTTACGTGGTGGTGAGGTGTTTTGAATTCGATGTTGTTTATGTGGTTGTGAGTTGTTTTGAATTAGATGTTGTTTACGTGGTGGTGAGGTGTTTTGAATTCGATGTAGTTTATGTGGTTGTGAGTTGTTTTGAATTGTTTATGTGGTGGTGAGGTGTTTTGAATTGGATGTAGTTTATGTGGTGGTGAGGTGTTTTGAATTCGATGTTGTTTATGTGGTGGTGAGGTGTTTTGAATTCGATATTGTTTATGTGGTGATGAGGTATTTTGAATTAGATGTAGTTTATGTTGTGATGCGGTGTTTTGTATTCGATGTTGTTTACATGGTGGTGAGGTGTTTTGAATTCGATGTAGTTTATGTTGTGATGAGGTGTTTTTTATTCGATGTTGTTTATGTGGTGGTGAGGTGTTTTGTATTCGATGTTGTTTATGTGGTGGCGAGGTGTTTTGAATTAGATGTTGTTTATGTGGTGGTGAGGTGTTTTGTATTCGATGTTTATGTGGTGGCGAGGTGTTTTGTATTCGATGTTGTTTATGTGGTGGTGAGGTGTTTTGTATTCGATGTTGTTTATGTGGTGGCGAGGTGTTTTGAATTAGATGTTGTTTATGTGGTGGTGAGGTGTTTTGAATTAGATATTGTTTATGTGGTGGTGAAGTGTTTTGAATTAGATATTGTTTATGTGGTGGTGAGGTGTTTTGAATTAGATGTAGTTTATGTGGTGGTGACGTGTTTTGAATTCGATGTTGTTCATGTGGTGGCGAGTTGTTTTGAATTAGATGTTGTTTATGTGGTGGTGAGGTGTTTTGAATTAGATATTGTTTATGTGGTGGCGAGGTGTTTTGAATTAGATGTTGTTTATGTGGTAGTGAGGTGTTTTGAATTAGATATTGTTTATGTGGTGGTAAGGTGTTTTGAATTAGATGTAGTTTACGTGGTGGTGACGTGTTTTGAATTCGATGTTGTTTATGTGGTGGCGAGTTGTTTTGAATTAGATGTTGTTTATGTGGTGGTGAGGTGTTTTGAATTAGATGATGTTTATGTGGTGGTGAGGTGTTTTGAATTAGATGTTGTTTATGTGGTGGTGAGGTGTTTTGAATTAGATGTTGTTTATGTGGTGGTGAAGTGTTTTGAATTACATCTTGTTTATGTGGTGGTGAGGTGTTTTGAATTCGATATTGTTTATGTGGTGGCGAGGTGTTTTGAATTGATGTTGTTTACATGGTGTTGAGGTGTTTTGAATGAGATGTTGTTTATGTGGTGGTGAGGTGTTTTGAATTAGATGTTGTTTATGTGGTGGTGACGTGTTTTGAATTCGATGTTGTTTATGTGGTGGCGAGTTGTTTTGAATTAGATGTTGTTTATGTGGTGGTGAGGTGTTTTGAATTAAATGTTGTTTACGTGGTGTTGAGGTGTTTTGAATGAGATGTTGTTTATGTGGTGGTGAGGTGTTTTGAATTAGATGTTCTTTATGTGGTGGTGAGGTGTTGTGAATTCGATGTTGTTTATGTGTGGTGAGGTGTTGTGAATTCGATGTTGTTTATGTGGTGGCGAGGTGTTTTGAATTGATGTTGTTTACATGGTGTTGAGGTGTTTTGAATTCGATGTTGTTTACGTCATGGTGAGGTGTTTTGAATTAGTTGTTGTTCATGTGGTGGTGAGGTGTTGTGAATTCGATGTTGTTTACGTGGTCGTGAGGTGTGTTGAATTAGATGTTGTTTATGTGGTGGTGAGGTGTTTTGAATTGGATGTTGTTTACATGGTGTTGAGGTGTTTTGAATGAGATGTTGTTTATGTGGTGGTGAGGTGTTTTGAATTAGATGTTGTTTATGTGGTGGTGAGGTGTTGTGAATTCGATGTTGTTTATGTGTGGTGAGGTGTTGTGAATTCGATGTTGTTTATGTGGTGGTGAGGTGTTTTGAATTAGATGTTGTTAATGTGCTGGTGAGGTGATTTGAATTCGATGTTGTTTACGTAGTGGTGAGGTGTTTTGAATTAGATGTTGTTTATGTGTGGTGAGGTGTTTTGAATTAGATGTTGTTTATGTGGTGGTGAGGTATTTTGAATTAGATGTTGTTTATGTGGTGGTGAGGTGTTTTGAATTAGTTGTTGTTTATGTGGTGGTGAGGTGTTGTGAATTAAATGTTGTTTATGTGTGGTGAGGTGTTTTGAATTAGATGTTGTTTATGTGGTGGTGAGGTGTTTTGAAATAGTTGTTGTTCATGTGGTGGTGAGGTGTTTTGAATTAGATGTTGTTTATGTTGTGGTGAGGTGTTTTGAATTGTTTATGTGGTGGTGAGGTGTTTTGAATTCGATGTTGTTTACGTGGTGGTGAGGTGTTTTGAATTGGATGTAGTTTATGTGGTTGTGAGTTGTTTTGAATTCGATGTTGTTTACGTGGTGGTGAGGTGTTTTGAATTAGATGTTGTTTACGTGGTGGTGAGGTGTTTTGAATTGGATGTAGTTTATGTGGTGGTGAGGTGTTTTGAATTCGATGTTGTTTATGTGGTGGCGAGGTGTTTTGAATTAGATGTTGTTTATGTGGTGGTGAGGTGTTTTGAATTCGATGTTGTTTATGTGGTGGTGAGGTTGTTTTGAATTCGATGTTGTTTATGTGGTGGTGAGGTGTTTTGAATTAGATGTTGTTGATGTGGTGGTGAGGTGTTTTGAATATGTTGTTTATGTGGTGGTGAGGTGTTTTGAATTCGATGTTGTTTATGTGGTGGTGAGGTGTTTTGAATTCGATGTTGTTTATGTGGTGGTGAGGTGTTTTGAATTCGATGTTGTTTATGTGGTGGCGAGGTGTTTTGAATTAGATGTTGTTTATGTGGTGGTGAGGTGTTTTGAATTAGATGTTGTTTATGTGGTGGTGAGGTGTTTTGAATTGTTTATGTGGTGGTGAGGTGTTTTGAATTCGATGTTGTTTACGTGGTGGTGAGGTGTTTTGAATTGGATGTAGTTTATGTGGTTGTGAGTTGTTTTGAATTCGATGTTGTTTACGTGGTGGTGAGGTGTTTTGAATTAGATGTTTACGTGGTGGTGAGGTGTTTTGAATTGGATGTAGTTTATGTGGTGGTGAGGTGTTTTGAATTCGATGTTGTTTATGTGGTGGTGAGGTGTTTTGAATTCGATATTGTTTATGTGGTGGTGAGGTGTTTTGAATTCGATGTAGTTTATGTTGTGATGAGGTGTTTTGTATTCGATGTTGTTTATGTGGTGGTGAGGTGTTTTGAATTCGATGTAGTTTATGTTGTGATGAGGTGTTTTGTATTCGATGTTGTTTATGTGGTGGCGAGGTGTTTTGAATTAGATGTTGTTTATGTGGTGGTGAGATGTTTTGAATTCGATATTGTTTATGTGGTGGCGAGGTGTTTTGAATTTGATGTTGTTTACATGGTGGTGAGGTGTTTTGAATTCGATGTAGTTTATGTTGTGATGAGGTGTTTTGTATTCGATGTTGTTTACATGGTGGTGAGGTGTTTTGAATTCGATGTAGTTTATGTTGTGATGAGGTGATTTGTATTCGATGTTGTTTATGTGGTGGCGAGGTGTTTTGTATTCGATGTTGTTTATGTGGTGGTGAGGTGTTTTGAATTGGATGTAGTTTATGTGGTGGTGAAGTGTTTTGAATTAGATGTTGTTTATGTTGTGATGAGGTGTTTTGTATTCGATGTTGTTTACATGGTGGTGAGGTGTTTTGAATTCGATGTAGTTTATGTTGTGATGAGGTGTTTTGTATTCGATGTTGTTTATGTGGTGGTGAGGTGTTTTGTATTCGATGTTGTTTATGTGGTGGCGAGGTGTTTTGAATTAGATGTTGTTTATGTGGTGGTGAGGTGTTTTGAATTAGATATTGTTTATGTGGTGGTGAGGTGTTTTGAATTAGATGTAGTTTATGTGGTGGTGACATGTTTTGAATTCAATGTTGTTCATGTGGTGGCGAGTTGTTTTGAATTAGATGTTGTTTATGTGGTGGTGAGGTGTTTTGAAATAGATATTGTTTATGTGGTGGCGAGGTGTTTTGAATTAGATGTTGTTTATGTGGTGGTGAGGTGTTTTGAATTAGATATTGTTTATGTGGTGGTGAGGTGTTTTGAATTAGATGAGGTTTATGTGGTGGTGAGGTGTTTTGAATTGGATGTAGTTTATGTGGTGGTGAAGTGTTTTGAATTAGATGTTGTTTATGTTGTGATGAGGTGTTTTGTATTCGATGTTGTTTACATGGTGGTGAGGTGTTTTGAATTCGATGTAGTTTATGTTGTGATGAGGTGTTTTGTATTCGATGTTGTTTATGTGGTGGTGAGGTGTTTTGTATTCGATGTTGTTTATGTGGTGGCGAGGTGTTTTGAATTAGATGTTGTTTATGTGGTGGTGAGGTGTTTTGAATTAGATATTGTTTATGTGGTGGTGAGGTGTTTTGAATTAGATGTAGTTTATGTGGTGGTGACATGTTTTGAATTCAATGTTGTTCATGTGGTGGCGAGTTGTTTTGAATTAGATGTTGTTTATGTGGTGGTGAGGTGTTTTGAAATAGATATTGTTTATGTGGTGGCGAGGTGTTTTGAATTAGATGTTGTTTATGTGGTGGTGAGGTGTTTTGAATTAGATATTGTTTATGTGGTGGTGAGGTGTTTTGAATTAGATGAGGTTTATGTGGTGGTGACGTGTTTTGAATTCGATGTTGTTTATGTGGTGGCGAGTTGTTTTGAATTAGATGTTGTTTATGTGGTGGTGAGGTGTTTTGAATTAGATGATGTTTATGTGGTGGTGAGGTGTTTTGAATTAGATGTTGTTTATGTGGTGGTGAGGTGTTTTGAATTAGATGTTGTTTATGTGGTGGTGACGTGTTTTGAATTCGATGTTGTTTATGTGGTGGTGAAGTGTTTTGAATTACATCTTGTTTATGTGGTGGTGAGGTGTTTTGAATTAGATGATGTTTATGTGGTGGTGAGGTGTTTTGAATTAGATGTTGTTTATGTGGTGGTGAGGTGTTTTGAATTAGATGTTGTTTTTGTGGTGGTGACGTGTTTTGAATTCGATGTTGTTTATGTGGTGGTGAAGTGTTTTGAATTACATCTTGTTTATGTGTGGTGAGGTGTTTTGAATGAGATGTTGTTTATGTGTGGTGAGGTGTGGTGAATTAGATGTTGTTTATGTGTGGTGAGGTGTTTTGAATTAGATGTAGTTTATGTGGTGGTGACGTGTTTTGAATTCGATGTTGTTTATGTGGTGGCGAGTTGTTTTGAATTAGATGTTGTTTATGTGGTGTTGAGGTGTTTTGAATGAGATGTTGTTTATGTGGTGGTGAGGTGTTTTGAATTAGATGTTGTTTATGTGGTGGTGAGGTGTTGTGAATTCGATGTTGTTTATGTGTGGTGAGGTGTGGTGAATTCGATGTTGTTTATGTGGTGGTGAGGTGTTTTGAATTAGATGTTGTTTACATGGTGTTAAGGTGTTTTGAATGAGATGTTGTTTATGTGGTGGTGAGGTGTTTTGAATTAGATGTTGTTTACGTGGTGTTGAGGTGTTTTGAATGAGATGTTGTTTATGTGGTGGTGAGGTGTTTTGAATTAGATGTTGTTTATGTGGTGGTGAGGTGTTGTGAATTCGATGCTGTTTATGTGTGGTGAGGTGTTGTGAATTCGATGTTGTTTATGTGGTGGTGAGGTGTTTTGAATTATATGTTGTTAATGTGCTGGTGAGGTGATTTGAATTCGATGTTGTTTACGTAGTGGTGAGGTGTTTTGAATTAGATGTTGTTTATGTGTGGTGAGGTGTTTTGAATTAGATGTTGTTTATGTGGTGGTGAGGTATTTTGAATTAGATGTTGTTTATGTGGTGGTGAGGTGTTGTGAATTAGATGTTGTTTATGTGTGGTGAGGTGTTTTGAATTAGATGTTGTTTATGTGGTGGTGAGGTGTTTTGAATTAGTTGTTGTTCATGTGGTGGTGAGGTGTTTTGAATTAGATGTTGTTTATGTGGTGGTGAGGTGTTTTGAATTGTTTATGTGGTGGTGAGGTGTTTTGAATTGTTTATGTGGTGGTGAGGTGTTTTGAATTCGATGTTGTTTACGTGGTGGTGAGGTGTTTTGAATTGGATGTAGTTTATGTGGTTGTGAGTTGTTTTGAATTCGATGTTGTTTACGTGGTGGTGAGGTGTTTTGAATTCGATGTTGTTTATGTGGTTGTGAGTTGTTTTGAATTAGATGTTGTTTACGTGGTGGTGAGGTGTTTTGAATTCGATGTAGTTTATGTGGTTGTGAGTTGTTTTGAATTGTTTATGTGGTGGTGAGGTGTTTTGAATTGGATGTAGTTTATGTGGTGGTGAGGTGTTTTGAATTCGATGTTGTTTATGTGGTGGTGAGGTGTTTTGAATTCGATATGTTTATGTGGTGGTGAGGTATTTTGAATTAGATGTAGTTTATGTTGTGATGCGGTGTTTTGTATTCGATGTTGTTTACATGGTGGTGAGGTGTTTTGAATTCGATGTAGTTTATGTTGTGATGAGGTGTTTTTTATTCGATGTTGTTTATGTGGTGGTGAGGTGTTTTGAATTCGATGTTGTTTATGTGGTGGTGAGGTGTTTTGAATTCGATATTGTTTATGTGGTGGTGAGGTGTTTTGAATTCGATGTAGTTTATGTTGTGATGAGGTGTTTTGTATTCGATGTTGTTTATGTGGTGGTGAGGTGTTTTGAATTCGATGTAGTTTATGTTGTGATGAGGTGTTTTGTATTCGATGTTGTTTATGTGGTGGCGAGGTGTTTTGAATTAGATGTTGTTTATGTGGTGGTGAGATGTTTTGAATTCGATATTGTTTATGTGGTGGCGAGGTGTTTTGAATTTGATGTTGTTTACATGGTGGTGAGGTGTTTTGAATTCGATGTAGTTTATGTTGTGATGAGGTGTTTTGTATTCGATGTTGTTTACATGGTGGTGAGGTGTTTTGAATTCGATGTAGTTTATGTTGTGATGAGGTGATTTGTATTCGATGTTGTTTATGTGGTGGCGAGGTGTTTTGTATTCGATGTTGTTTATGTGGTGGTGAGGTGTTTTGAATTGGATGTAGTTTATGTGGTGGTGAAGTGTTTTGAATTAGATGTTGTTTATGTTGTGATGAGGTGTTTTGTATTCGATGTTGTTTACATGGTGGTGAGGTGTTTTGAATTCGATGTAGTTTATGTTGTGATGAGGTGTTTTGTATTCGATGTTGTTTATGTGGTGGTGAGGTGTTTTGTATTCGATGTTGTTTATGTGGTGGCGAGGTGTTTTGAATTAGATGTTGTTTATGTGGTGGTGAGGTGTTTTGAATTAGATATTGTTTATGTGGTGGTGAGGTGTTTTGAATTAGATGTAGTTTATGTGGTGGTGACATGTTTTGAATTCAATGTTGTTCATGTGGTGGCGAGTTGTTTTGAATTAGATGTTGTTTATGTGGTGGTGAGGTGTTTTGAAATAGATATTGTTTATGTGGTGGCGAGGTGTTTTGAATTAGATGTTGTTTATGTGGTGGTGAGGTGTTTTGAATTAGATATTGTTTATGTGGTGGTGAGGTGTTTTGAATTAGATGAGGTTTATGTGGTGGTGAGGTGTTTTGAATTGGATGTAGTTTATGTGGTGGTGAAGTGTTTTGAATTAGATGTTGTTTATGTTGTGATGAGGTGTTTTGTATTCGATGTTGTTTACATGGTGGTGAGGTGTTTTGAATTCGATGTAGTTTATGTTGTGATGAGGTGTTTTGTATTCGATGTTGTTTATGTGGTGGTGAGGTGTTTTGTATTCGATGTTGTTTATGTGGTGGCGAGGTGTTTTGAATTAGATGTTGTTTATGTGGTGGTGAGGTGTTTTGAATTAGATATTGTTTATGTGGTGGTGAGGTGTTTTGAATTAGATGTAGTTTATGTGGTGGTGACATGTTTTGAATTCAATGTTGTTCATGTGGTGGCGAGTTGTTTTGAATTAGATGTTGTTTATGTGGTGGTGAGGTGTTTTGAAATAGATATTGTTTATGTGGTGGCGAGGTGTTTTGAATTAGATGTTGTTTATGTGGTGGTGAGGTGTTTTGAATTAGATATTGTTTATGTGGTGGTGAGGTGTTTTGAATTAGATGAGGTTTATGTGGTGGTGACGTGTTTTGAATTCGATGTTGTTTATGTGGTGGCGAGTTGTTTTGAATTAGATGTTGTTTATGTGGTGGTGAGGTGTTTTGAATTAGATGATGTTTATGTGGTGGTGAGGTGTTTTGAATTAGATGTTGTTTATGTGGTGGTGAGGTGTTTTGAATTAGATGTTGTTTATGTGGTGGTGACGTGTTTTGAATTCGATGTTGTTTATGTGGTGGTGAAGTGTTTTGAATTACATCTTGTTTATGTGGTGGTGAGGTGTTTTGAATTAGATGATGTTTATGTGGTGGTGAGGTGTTTTGAATTAGATGTTGTTTATGTGGTGGTGAGGTGTTTTGAATTAGATGTTGTTTTTGTGGTGGTGACGTGTTTTGAATTCGATGTTGTTTATGTGGTGGTGAAGTGTTTTGAATTACATCTTGTTTATGTGTGGTGAGGTGTTTTGAATGAGATGTTGTTTATGTGTGGTGAGGTGTGGTGAATTAGATGTTGTTTATGTGTGGTGAGGTGTTTTGAATTAGATGTAGTTTATGTGGTGGTGACGTGTTTTGAATTCGATGTTGTTTATGTGGTGGCGAGTTGTTTTGAATTAGATGTTGTTTATGTGGTGTTGAGGTGTTTTGAATGAGATGTTGTTTATGTGGTGGTGAGGTGTTTTGAATTAGATGTTGTTTATGTGGTGGTGAGGTGTTGTGAATTCGATGTTGTTTATGTGTGGTGAGGTGTGGTGAATTCGATGTTGTTTATGTGGTGGTGAGGTGTTTTGAATTAGATGTTGTTTACATGGTGTTAAGGTGTTTTGAATGAGATGTTGTTTATGTGGTGGTGAGGTGTTTTGAATTAGATGTTGTTTACGTGGTGTTGAGGTGTTTTGAATGAGATGTTGTTTATGTGGTGGTGAGGTGTTTTGAATTAGATGTTGTTTATGTGGTGGTGAGGTGTTGTGAATTCGATGCTGTTTATGTGTGGTGAGGTGTTGTGAATTCGATGTTGTTTATGTGGTGGTGAGGTGTTTTGAATTATATGTTGTTAATGTGCTGGTGAGGTGATTTGAATTCGATGTTGTTTACGTAGTGGTGAGGTGTTTTGAATTAGATGTTGTTTATGTGTGGTGAGGTGTTTTGAATTAGATGTTGTTTATGTGGTGGTGAGGTATTTTGAATTAGATGTTGTTTATGTGGTGGTGAGGTGTTGTGAATTAGATGTTGTTTATGTGTGGTGAGGTGTTTTGAATTAGATGTTGTTTATGTGGTGGTGAGGTGTTTTGAATTAGTTGTTGTTCATGTGGTGGTGAGGTGTTTTGAATTAGATGTTGTTTATGTGGTGGTGAGGTGTTTTGAATTGTTTATGTGGTGGTGAGGTGTTTTGAATTGTTTATGTGGTGGTGAGGTGTTTTGAATTCGATGTTGTTTACGTGGTGGTGAGGTGTTTTGAATTGGATGTAGTTTATGTGGTTGTGAGTTGTTTTGAATTCGATGTTGTTTACGTGGTGGTGAGGTGTTTTGAATTCGATGTTGTTTATGTGGTTGTGAGTTGTTTTGAATTAGATGTTGTTTACGTGGTGGTGAGGTGTTTTGAATTCGATGTAGTTTATGTGGTTGTGAGTTGTTTTGAATTGTTTATGTGGTGGTGAGGTGTTTTGAATTGGATGTAGTTTATGTGGTGGTGAGGTGTTTTGAATTCGATGTTGTTTATGTGGTGGTGAGGTGTTTTGAATTCGATATGTTTATGTGGTGGTGAGGTATTTTGAATTAGATGTAGTTTATGTTGTGATGCGGTGTTTTGTATTCGATGTTGTTTACATGGTGGTGAGGTGTTTTGAATTCGATGTAGTTTATGTTGTGATGAGGTGTTTTTTATTCGATGTTGTTTATGTGGTGGTGAGGTGTTTTGTATTCGATGTTGTTTATGTGGTGGCGAGGTGTTTTGAATTAGATGTTGTTTATGTGGTGGTGAGGTGTTTTGTATTCGATGTTTATGTGGTGGCGAGGTGTTTTGTATTCGATGTTGTTTATGTGGTGGTGAGGTGTTTTGTATTCGATGTTGTTTATGTGGTGGCGAGGTGTTTTGAATTAGATGTTGTTTATGTGGTGGTGAGGTGTTTTGAATTAGATATTGTTTATGTGGTGGTGAAGTGTTTTGAATTAGATATTGTTTATGTGGTGGTGAGGTGTTTTGAATTAGATGTAGTTTATGTGGTGGTGACGTGTTTTGAATTCGATGTTGTTCATGTGGTGGCGAGTTGTTTTGAATTAGATGTTGTTTATGTGGTGGTGAGGTGTTTTGAATTAGATATTGTTTATGTGGTGGCGAGGTGTTTTGAATTAGATGTTGTTTATGTGGTAGTGAGGTGTTTTGAATTAGATATTGTTTATGTGGTGGTAAGGTGTTTTGAATTAGATGTAGTTTACGTGGTGGTGACGTGTTTTGAATTCGATGTTGTTTATGTGGTGGCGAGTTGTTTTGAATTAGATGTTGTTTATGTGGTGGTGAGGTGTTTTGAATTAGATGATGTTTATGTGGTGGTGAGGTGTTTTGAATTAGATGTTGTTTATGTGGTGGTGAGGTGTTTTGAATTAGATGTTGTTTATGTGGTGGTGAAGTGTTTTGAATTACATCTTGTTTATGTGGTGGTGAGGTGTTTTGAATTCGATATTGTTTATGTGGTGGCGAGGTGTTTTGAATTGATGTTGTTTACATGGTGTTGAGGTGTTTTGAATGAGATGTTGTTTATGTGGTGGTGAGGTGTTTTGAATTAGATGTTGTTTATGTGGTGGTGACGTGTTTTGAATTCGATGTTGTTTATGTGGTGGCGAGTTGTTTTGAATTCGATGTTGTTTATGTGGTGGTGAGGTGTTTTGAATTAGATGTTGTTTACGTGGTGTTGAGGTGTTTTGAATGAGATGTTGTTTATGTGGTGGTGAGGTGTTTTGAATTAGATGTTCTTTATGTGGTGGTGAGGTGTTGTGAATTCGATGTTGTTTATGTGTGGTGAGGTGTTGTGAATTCGATGTTGTTTATGTGGTGGCGAGGTGTTTTGAATTGATGTTGTTTACATGGTGTTGAGGTGTTTTGAATTCGATGTTGTTTACGTCATGGTGAGGTGTTTTGAATTAGTTGTTGTTCATGTGGTGGTGAGGTGTTGTGAATTCGATGTTGTTTACGTGGTCGTGAGGTGTGTTGAATTAGATGTTGTTTATGTGGTGGTGAGGTGTTTTGAATTGGATGTTGTTTACGTGGTGGTGAGGTGTTTTGAATTAGATGTTGTTTACATGGTGTTGAGGTGTTTTGAATTAGATGTTGCTTATGTGGTGGTGAGGTGTTTTGAATTAGATGTTGTTTACGTGGTGGTGAGGTGTTTTGAATTAGATGTTGTTGACGTGGTGGTGAGGTGTTTTGAATTAGATTTTGCTTATGTGGTGGTGAGGTGTTTTGAATTCGATGTTGTTTATGTGGTGGTGAGGTGTTTTGAATTCGATGTTGTTTACGTGGTGGTGAGGTGTTTTGAATTAGATGATGTTTATGTGGTTGTGAGTTGTTTTGAATTCGATGTTGTTTTCGTAGTGGTGAGGTGTTTTGAATTCGATGTTGTTTATGTGGTGGTGAGGTGTTTTGTATTCGATGTTGTTTATGTTGTGATGAGGTGTTTTGTATTCGATGTTGTTTATGTGGTGGCAAGGTGTTTTGAATTAGATGTAGTTTATGTTGTGATGAGGTGTTTTGTATTCGATGTTGTTTATGTGGTGGCAAGGTGTTTTGAATTAGATGTTGTTTATGTGGTGGTGAGGTGTTTTGAATTAGTTGTTGTTTATGTGGTGGTGAGGTGTTGTGAATTCGATGTTGTTAATGTGCTGGTGAGGTGATTTGAATTCGATGTTGTTTACGTAGTGGTGAGGTGTTTTGAATTAGATGTTGTTTATGTGTGGTGAGGTGTTTTGAATTAGATGTTGTTTATGTGGTGGTGAGGTATTTTGAATTAGATGTTGTTTATGTGGTGGTGAGGTGTTTTGAATTAGTTGTTGTTTATGTGGTGGTGAGGTGTTGTGAATTCGATGTTGTTTACGTGGTGGTGAGGTGTTTTGAATTAGATGTTGTTTATGTGGTGGTGAGGTGTTTTGAATTAGATGTTGTTTATGTGTGGTGAGGTGTTTTGAATTAGATGTTGGTTATGTGGTGGTGAGGTGTTTTGAATTTGTTGTTGTTTATGTGGTGGTGAGGTGTTGTGAATTCGATGTTGTTTACGTGGTGGTGAGGTGTGTTGAATAAGATGTTGTTTATGTGGTGGTGAGTTGTTTTGAATTAGATGTTGTTTATGTGGTGGTGAGGTGTTTTGAATTAGATGATGTTTATGTGGTGGTGAGGTGTTTTGAATTGGATGTTGTTTATGTGGTGGTGAGTTGTTTTGAATTCGATGTTGTTTATGTGGTGGTGAGTTGTTTTGAATTAGATGTTGTTTATGTGGTGGTGAGGTGTTTTGAATTAGATGTTGTTTATGTGGTGGTGAGTTGTTTTGAATTAGATGTTGTTCATGTGGTGGTGAGGTGTTGTGAATTCGATGTTGTTTATGTGGTGGTGAGTTGTTTTGTATTAGATGTTGTTTATGTGGTGGTGAGGTGTTTTGAATTAGATTATGTTTATGTGGTGGTGAGGTGTTTTGAATTAGATGTTGTTTATGTGGTGGTGAGTTGTTTTGAATTCGATGTTGTTTATGTGCTGGTGAGGTGTTTTGAATTAGATGTTGTTTATGTGGTGGTGAGGTGTTTTGAATTCTATGTTGTTTATGTGGTGGTGAGGTGTTGTGAATTAGATGTTGTTAATGTGTTGGTGAGGTGTTTTGAATTCGATGTTGTTTATGTGATGGTGAGGTGTTTTGAATTGGATGTTGTTTATGTGGTGGTGAGGTGTTGTGAATTCGATGTTGTTAATGTGCTGGTGAGGTGTTTTGAATTAGATGTTGTTTATGTGGTGGTGAGGTGTTTTGAATTCGATGTTGTTAATGTGGTGGTGAGGTGTTTTGAATTAGATGTTGTTTATGTGGTGGTGAGGTGTTGTGAATTCGATGTTGTTTATGTGGTGGTGAGGTGTTGTGAATTCGATGTTGTTAATGTGGTGGTGAGGTGTTGTGAATTCGATGTTGTTTACGTAGTGGGGAGGTGTTTTGAATTAGATGTTGTTTATGTGGTGGTGAGGTGTTTTGAATTCGATGTTGTTTACGTGCTGGTGAGGTGTTTTGAATTAGATGTTGTTCATGTGATGGTGAGGTGTTTTGAATTAGATGTTGTTAATGTGCTGGTAAGGTGTTTTGAATTAGATGTTCACGTGGTGGTGAGGTGTTTTGAATTAGATGTTGTTAATGTGCTGGTGAGGTGTTTTGAATTAGATGTTCACGTGGTGGTGATGTGTTTTGAATTAGATGTTGTTACTGTGCTGGTGAGGTGTTTTGAATTAGATGTTGTTTATGTGGTGGTGAGGTGTTTTGAATTATATGTTGTTTATGTGGTGGTGAGGTGTTTTGAATTCGATGTTGTTTATGTGGTGGTGAGGTGTTTTGAATTAGATGTTGTTTATGTGGTGGTGAGGTGTTTTTTATTCGATGTTGTTTACGTCATGGTGAGGTGTTTTGAATTAGATGTTGTTTATGTGGTGGTGAGGTGTTGTGAATTATACACACTGGCATGACTCGGCGTGCTCGGCGCGCCTCACCACACGTCGTTTCAGAGTGATAGGTATCTTTGACCATTTCGGTGTATTTTCAGTCTTTTGTGTCTTCATGGTGTTTTGGGTCTTCAGGGCAATTTGGGTCTTCAGGGTCTTTTGGATCCTCTGGACCTTTAAGGGTATTTGGGGTGTTTTGGGTCTTTGGGTTCTTTTGGGTCTTCGGTGTCTTCAGGGGCTTTTGTGTCTTAAGGGACTTTTTTTTCCTCTGGGTCTTTAAGTGTCTTTGCGGTATTTTGGTTCTTCTGGGTATTTAAGGGTATTTTGGGTCTAAATGGTCTTTAAAGGTCATTGGGGTCTTCAGGGTCTTTTGGGTCTTGTGGGTCTACAGGGTATTTTTGGTATTTTGTGTCTTTGGGGTGTTTTGGGTCTTCCTGATCTTTTTGGGTCATCGGGGTCTTTTTGGGTCTTCGGGGTATTTGGGTCTTCGGGGTATTTGGGTCTTTGAGTCTTTTGGGTCTTTCGGTCTTCGATGTCTTTTGGATCTTCAGGGTCTTTTGGGTCTTCAGTGTTTTCAGGGGATTTTGGGTCTTAATGGTCTTTTGGTTACTCTGGGTCTTCAAGGGTCTTTGGGTCTTTTTGGGTCTTCGAGGTATTTTGGGTCTTTTAGGTCTTCGGTGCCATTTGAGTCTTCAGGGTCTTTTGGATCCTCTGGGCATTTAAGGGTATTTTGGGTCTATGGGGTGTTTTGGGTCTTCTGGGTGTTTTGGGTCTTCGGGGTGTTTTGTGTCTTCGGGGTATTTTGGGTCTTCGGAGTGTTTTGGGTCTTCTGGGCGTTTTGGGTCTTCGGGGCGTTTTGGGTCTTCGGGGCGTTTTGGGTCTTCGGTGGGTGTTTTGGGTCTTCGGGGTATTTGGGTCTTTGGGTCTTTTGGGTCTTTCGGTCTTCGGTGTCTTTTGGATCTTCAAGGTCTTTTGGGTCTTCAGTGTTTTCAGGGAATTTTGGGTCTTAATGGTCTTTTGGTTCCTATGGGTCTTCAAGGGTCTTTGGGTCTTTTTGGGTCTTCGAGGTATTTTGGGTCTTTTAGGTCTTCGGCGCCATTTGGGTCTTCGGGGTCTTTTGGATCCTCTGGGCATTTAAGGGTATTTTGGGTCTACGGGGTGTTTTGGATCTTCTGGGTCTTCGGGGCGTTTTGTGTCTTCGGGGTGTTTTGTGTCTTCGGGGTATTTTGGGTCTTCGGAGTGTTTTGGGTCTTCCGGGCGTTTTGGGTCTTCGGGGCGTTTTGGGTCTTCGGGGCGTTTTGGGTCTTCGGTGGGTGTTTTGGGTCTTCGGGGTGTTTTGGGTCTTCGGGGTGTTTTGGGTCTTTGGGGTGTTTTGGGTCTTCAGGGTGTTTTGGGTCTTTGGGGTGATTTGGGTCTTCAGGATGTTTTGGGTCTTCTGGGTGTTTTGGGTCTTCGGCGTGTTTTGGGTCTTCAGGGTGTTTTGGGCCTTCTGGTGTTTTGGGCCTTCGGGTGTTTTGTGTCTTCGGGGTGTTTTGGGTCTTCGGGGTGTTTTGGGTCTTCGGGGTGTTTTGGGTCTTCGGGGTATTTTGGGTCTTCGGGGTGTTTTGGGTCTTCGGGGTGTTTTGGGTATTCGGGGTGTTTTGGGTCTTCGTGGTCTTTGGGGTATTCAGGGTATTTTGGGTCTTCAGGGGTCTTGGTGGTCTGAAGGGTCTTGGGGGAATGAAAGGGTCGTCAAAGTTCTGAGCGGTCTCAGCAGTCTTAACGTAATTAAGAGGGTTAATTAAGAGGGTGTTAATTATAGTTGAAGAAGAAGAAGACGTTATCGTCGCATATATACATAACGACATAACCATATACGTTTGCTCTATTATAATAAGACATGCATATTGTGCACGTGTTTTTTGTTTGCTTGTTTGTTGTTGTTGTTTTTTATACAACATCGAGGCTTGTGTAAGAGCTATCATTAATGACAACAAAAAACAAACGGACACAAAAGACAAAATAAAGGGAGCGGGAGACCAGATGGGGATGGGGGAAGCACACAAGTACAACATTTGAGAGCAGGGACATCGGGAGATTTGTGGGAGGGAGAGAGCTTGAGGGGAGGAGGCATGGGAAGGGGGGTGGGGTGGGGGAGGTAAAAAAAACACATGGAGTTTAAATAAACACATGGACACAGCTTGGACTTCCAGGAAAGAAGACTGTATTTCATAAAAGTGGATTGGGGTGAATTAATGGGGATAGAAAAGATCAAGGTTTTGGATGGGGGAAGATAAGAGATGGTGGTGAACAGCTGTTTTAAAGACCCGGAGGGAGGAGTGGGATTGAAGAGAGTGAGGGAGTTTGTTCCGGAGGTGGGGAAAAGGGGAATGAAAGAGTGAAGGTGAGCAGAGGGTCTTGATTTTGGCAGTTTCACCAGAAGAGGGTTGCCAGCAGATCTTGTGTGACCTGTAGGAGTATTTGGGGGTACAGAGCACAGAGAGAGCTGGGGAAGCTCGGCCAGTGAGGATTTGTGAAAGGAAATGAGATTGCCTTCCGTTGGATTTGCCTTCCAGGAGACGAAAGCAAGTTGTTTCTGGGCAACTGCCTCACCACAAGATTCCCTGTACCATGGACGAGAGGAAAGTTATGACAACTGAAGACGAGATGGGATAAATTTGTGCATGAGAGAGAACAATTTACTTTGGAAGAATTCCCAGGATGAGTTGATGTCAGAGGCAGTGGAGATGGGAGACCAGTCCAGATGATTGATGGCTGCTTGAAGACAGTGCCAGTTGGCCTGAGTGAAATGCCAGACTCGTCGACGCTGAGGAAGCTCTCTGAGAATGGCCAGAGAGATGTCCACTTTAACAAGCACATGATCAGATGAGCCGATTGGAGCAGAAGAAGAGCAGCAGACATTTTCAGGGAAGTTTGTCATAACCAACTCTAGAAGACAAGATGCTCCGTTGACTGAGATCCGGGTCGGGAAATTGACAGATTGTGTCAGTCCCAATGAGTCACAGAAGTCCAGAAGTCACAGAAGTCACACGTTCTATTGTATACACACATGTTAAATGTGTGACATGTTGTGCAGTGGTATGTTGTGTACACCAGTCTTGTGCATGACATATTGCACATATTTTGTGCGCGCGCACACACACACACACACACACACACACACACACACACACACACACACACACACACACACAGGCGCTAACGGAGGTGGATACTTTGAAGTAGATCTCCATTCCATTTCCTGAGGAACACCTACGCATGGGGATAGCAGGCAAAAACAACTTGCATGCATACACACATGCACGCACACACACTATACACTCTGCAGGCGCGACTATATACACAATACAGGTGTATACACTATACAGGTGTGACTGTGGAAGCCTTGCCGTCGATCCTGCTGGTTAATTGTTTTCATTGTACTCAATTCCCGCTGGTTAATTATTTTCGTTTTACTCAATAAATTTACACTTTGGTCACATTCCTTAATATTTTCTTCAATCAATATAATTGTTGGAACAGTGGAAAAAGTTAAGTTTAATGCTTTGGCAATGTTGAGAAGGAGAAAGGATGGCGTTGCTGAAAGCTGATTAAAATATCTACATATTGCTAATGAATTATAAGAATCGCTAATGGGTTAAATTTTTCAGATTTCACTCCAGATTTCGATACTTATTTAGTGTACTGGATCTTATCATCAAATCCCAATCCAGATTTTGATTATATGCTTTAATTATTCCATGAGAGTAGATCGTGTTTCCACAAAATGGCGGCTTAAGAACTCGGGGATGTGCCAGGGGGTGGCCAAGATGGTGGACCGCCATTTTAGTAAAGTTTTTATGGGTTTTGAATATGGGACTTGGCCTCAATATCCGCTTGTAAATACTCCCCTATTTCCCCAATACTCCCCAACTATCCCCAATCCCCCATTCCCTAGTCCCATTGCCTGTAAATAACACTCTGTAGAACCGACCTTCCCCTTTTTCCCCCATTAAATGTCGTGCCCAGGTCCACCGCATCTCACGTAGACAACTTTCGGACATCTTGCTAGTTATTCTTAGTCTATGTCAGTTAAGGACTCGTTTCCATTAATTCTGACTCTTCGTTGCACCAGAATGTGATTATATGGCACCAGTAGTGAGTTTAGGACCTTCCCAAACCTCCTCCCATCTTCTTCCCCAAACAACAACTACAACAACAACTACAACAACAACTACAACAACAGAGGGGCGCGGCGCGGCGTGCGGGGAGTGTGCGTCCTCACACCGGCGTGGTTAGCCGCCATTGCCCATGCGCTCCACGGGGTTACCACGAAGGGGCTGGCTGTCAGCTCCTCGTCAGGGGCGGAGCCAGTAACCCCCCCGCACCCAATAAGAAGGGCGGACTGATTCCATCTGGGGCGGAGCTAACTAGCCGAGGGCGTGTCACTCCCCGCCGGATATACGCAGCGACTTACCGGACGTGACGTCAGATGCGCCCCGAGCTTGAAGAAGAGCCAGTCACCACCTCCAAGTGCTGAGCGAGCTCCACGCATCGACCCGGTATTGCAGTACCTCCGAGAACGGTGCACCCCCTCCGAGAACAGTGCACCTTGAGCCATCGATACCCGCTTTCCTTGCCATCAATCCCCGTGTGAGTCCGTTTTTGTCCCGTTTATCTGTCGTCTGTCGGGGCTAATATAAGAGTGTAACTAAGTGCCTGCCTTTCTATGCTGTCCCTCTTGTCGTTGTAATCTGACCTTCCGCCCTAATATAACCTCCTCCGGAGGTCTTGAGAACTGAACCCTTGGTGTCGTGTCATTTGAATCCCAGCCGTTGTGTCCTTTTCCTTCATTGACCTAGCGTAGCGCGACTCGGCAACGTTCGAGTATAATCGGGTAACTTGTGCGGACACGGCGGCCATTCCGCTCGGCCCACCATAACATCAAAGTCGTGTCTGTAACAATTGGTGTCAGGAGTGTCGGATTCGAACCTGGGACTAAATTTATTAGGCCCAAATTTTGGAACACCAATTGTACCACTAGGGTAACAATTGGTGTTGGAAGGTAGAATTCGACTCGGAGCGCGTTTACGCGCTCGAAATTATAAAGGCGAAATTTGATTGTGTTTTACAAAATATAAAAACCCGAATTTTGAAAGTCGCGCTATGGCAGACCAAGTCGGCTGGGGTCCGGTAGTGGAGAGTGAGGCAGGGTCGGTCCAGGACCAAATTGAGGGACGTGAGGAGAGCGAAGCAGCGAGGGTAGCAGACGCACAAAATGGCGCCTCGCTGGTCACCGCGCCCGCGACCGTGGCAGCGCCCCTGGTGGATTCGAACCTTTTCCTCCTGCAAATGAGGGCCCTTATGGAACAAATGAGTGAGCGATTAGAGAACCAAATGGGGGTAATGAGGGATGAAGCGAGGGCTCAGAGTGAGCAATTGGGGGTAATGGGAAACCAAATGGGGGTAATGAGGGACGAAGCGAGGGGTACCGGTGAGAAGTTAGACAATAATTTTGAGGGGTTAGACAACGGGATAAAAGAGGTGAGAAAGGGGTTAGAGGGGGTAGAAAATAGAATGGCTGCCCAGGAGAATCAGATAGAGGGAGTGAAAAATGGGTTAGAGGGGTTAGAAAACAGTATGGAAGGCAAATTGAGGGACATGAGGGACCAAGCGGAAAGGGAAGTTAAACAAATGGGGCAGCAGATAGAGGGGGTCAAAATGGGGGTAGAAACCAAACTGGATGCTCACAGGGAGGAAATGGAGCAGATGAGGGTGGCATCTGGGCAGGAGATGCAAGTGATGGGAGAAGAGATCAGAAGAGGAGTGAGTGAGGAGGTCGGAGGAGTGCGCGAGGAGGTGAGGCACTGTAAGGAGCACATGGAGAAGGAGGTGAGAAAGGGGACTGTAAAGTTACAAGGGGGCATAGAGGACCTGACGCAGGAGGTGGAGCAGCTGACGGTGGGACAGACGGAGTTAGTGGAGCAGGTTCAAAGGAACACTGCGGTATTAGGAGGTTTAAAAGCGACACAGAAAGAACTAAAAGATGACTTGGTAGCGACGAAGAGGGAATGTCAGATGGTACGTGAGGGACTGACAACGAGGCTGGACGAGGTGATAGAGGTAATGGAGACGAAGGACCGGCAGGTGAGGACGCACATGGAAACGGTCAAGGTAGCCTTGGAGGACGAGCTTGAGGAGACGTACCGGGGAATAAAAGAGGTGAAGCAGAAACTAGAAGAAGTGGAAGAAGGGATGAGCGAAATTAAGAAGCGACGGAGAGGGGATAACAAAGAGATAAAAGAGGAAGTAAAAGAATTGGTCCAAAGTCTGTGTTTGGATCGTGATGATGTGCTCATTAACCGGATGAGGGATTCGCAGGTGATGGAGGAGAAGCGAAGAGGAAGAGGACCCGGTGTAAGTGGTGACCAATATGGTCGTGCGTATGATGCGCCAGGGGATTTAAGAAGCTTGGGGGTCGAGATGGACCCGGGTGTTCGTGAGAGGCCGTTGGTGAAGTGTGCGACAGGTCTGGTGTGCGAAAAAGGAGGTGTGCGAGAAAGTCCGACTCTGGGGTGTGTGAGGAAAAAGTGCGTGCCAAGGAGTGAGGGTGCTGGCGAGAATGAGTCGGTCGTAGCGCGTGTGCGAGGGAGCACATGGAAGCGCGGTGTGGTAAGTGTTACAGAGGGTGTGACGGGAGAGTGTGCGCAGGAGTGTGCGCGAGAAAGGTGTGTGACGGACAGGTGCATGGGGAAAGAGTGCGCTGTCAAAAGTAAGGAAGAGTGTCCACCTGTGGTGAGTGTTACAGAGGGTGTGACGGGAGAGTGTGCGCGAGGAAGGTGTGTGACGGACAGGTGCATGGGGAAAGAGTGCGCTGTCGAGAGTAAGGGTGAGTGCGTTGTCAAGAGTGGAGGTGAGAGTAGTGAGAGTGACAAGGAGAGTGAGTTGGTTGTGACAGGTGAGCGAGGATGTACACCTGGGATGGAAGGATGCACACCTGGAATGGTAGAGCGTGAGTGGGAATGCACGCTGGAGTTGGTGGTGAGGCACGTGGTTGGGTGTGCAAATGAGAGCACACCTGTGATTGTCACAGAGGAGGTGACAGAGGAGGGGGCGCGAAGAGGTGTGTTGGTGAGGTGTGCTACCAACGAATGTGTGCCAAAGTGTTCGGTGGTCAGGTGTGTGACCAAGGCTGTGAGTGGAATGAGAGTACCTGGGTGTGTAAGGAAAGGTACGAGGAGCATGGAGACGGCTGGATGTAGGAGCACGAAAGGGGTAGCGTATGCGTGTAAGAACCCAGGTGAAGCATCGACGGTAACCAGGTTAGAGGTTAGGTCGACTTTTAGCCGAATCGGGCCCTCGGTGCGTGCCGGGCCTCGCTTTGAACGGCCGCGTCCGTGCTCCACTAGGCGGAGCTGGCAGCCCGATAGAAAGGGTCGTCATGGCGACCACTTTTTGTTGAGGCATTCCGGCAGGTCGAGATCGGGACATTGGATGGCTCCACGCCGAGATGGTGCGTGGGATCTCGGCCCGGGTACGCCCCCGTCCCTGCCCCGAATGCCGGACGCATCCAGCCGCCGGCACAAAACAACCAGCATCCATTGCTTGGCTTTACGAAGCCGGGCTTTGGACAGGAATTGGCGCACCGAGAGGCATTATTGAGTAGACTGGGTGATGAGGTTAGTGTTTTGGACCCAAAATTAGAGAAAAACAAAATTTGATGATTGGCAAGGGATTGGCAGTAGTGATTGGCAGATGATGGGCAGTGATTGGCAAATTATTAATTTGTTGAAATTTGATGTGCAAAATTGGTAGTGAGCGATGGGCCCGGTGGGTAAGTGGGGCATCCCTGCCACCCTTCCCATGTGGGGGCAAAGGAGCTATAGCTTATGGGGTGTATGGCAGTGAAAACTAGCCCGGGTGGGTTAGGTTATATTGATAGGGATCTAGAAGATGACATTAGGTAACGTTAAGTTTAGTTAGTGACTGATACCTGTAGTGGGGACGCAGGTAGATTAGTGTGGATGATAATGACGTGGGAGCGCAATAGTTTAAAGGGACGACTGGGGAGCGCAAGTTTCAGAAGGGAGTAGTTAGATGAGATGATGCTGTGTGAGGATGGAACAGGTGTGATTGCACAGGTGTGCAACTGGACAGGTGTGTGGAGCAGTGTGTGAGTAGTGAGTGTGTGGATCAGCGCGAATGCGGTTGGGGAGAGAAGGGTGCAGGTGGCACCAGGTGTGAGAGCACAGGTGTGCAGGTACAGGTGTGTGGAGAGAGTTGGAGTAAGTGGTACGGAGTGGTGTGCATGGTGCGAAGGTGTGGATGGGGGAAGAGTGGACCCCTTTCACGAGTACCCGGGGCGGGTAGTGTAAGTGTTAGGTAGAGGGTATAGGTAAATTGTGGTTGGATATTGGCATCTGTGGTGCGGGTGACAGAATGGTATTGCGGATGGGTGCATTAGTGTTGTGGAAATGGCTGGGCGTGTAGCCTGTTAGTGTGTGTAGTTGGTTGGGCACTCCACCACTGTGAGGATGTCGGCCAGGTGAGGCCGCAGGTGGGCTCTGGGAGCCGTTAGTTGTGGATGGGGCCCGAGGATCCGGAGGACGGACCCGGGTAGCCCAGTGCCAGAGAGGGCACCGAGTGGGGAGAGCGCCAGAGGGCCTTCCCCAGGTAGTTAGGTTAGGGTAAGGAGCAGGTAAGCTCGGAGGCAACTGCAGTGGTGGGGGTGTGCAGGTGGGTAGACCCGCTGGGAGAGGTACACGCCACAGTCCAGAAATTGTGCGAGGGCACCGGGAGATGAATCGGGGGAGTGAGACCCCAAATTGAAAAGCACCACAGGTTGGCCAATGGGAATTGGTTTTTAGAACCCATAGTGTAAGAGGGCCAATGGTTTGGCCGGAGAAAGACCCCGGGTAGTGTAAAGTTGTTAAAGTCATTTAGGAAATAGTTAGGAGTGATGAACCTGTCGCACCATACGCAGCCACTTACCTGAGGTGATGATGATGACTCCACACCTGTGTTTTCTTTGTTTTGTATTGCAGGAAGTAAGGATTGCTGTGTGGATTGGTGAGACGCATCACGACGTGGATGAGACATTGAGGTGATTCCATCTCTCCCTCCTTAGGAGGGACTGATGATGAATTGGTGATGGCAAATTATGATGTTGAGTTGGAGATGGCAAATTTTGATGAGAGTTGGAAATAGCAAATTTGATTGATTAGGAGGGAGAGAAGACGAATTTGGTTTATGGGAGGAACGGGGAAGACAGTAGGGACGTTTGTTGATTTGTAAAGTAGATGTTTATGGGTAGTGTTGTGTTTTGTGGAGACAGTAAGGGGTAAGGGAGGGGCCATGTAGGTTACCTGGTGGGGGGGGGGGGGCGTACGGTAGGAACGTACCTGTCTCACCTGGTTCCCATGTGCCCCCAGTGTGCATTACCTTATATTGCGTGCACTTTTGCGCCCTTACCACCTTACTCACTTGTCTGCTTCTTTTGTCTCCCACCTCCGAGGATCTGGCTTTGGGGCAGAGAGAGAGGAGAGAGAGGTGCTGGCTACGCAGTTGTGGGCCTGCACTTTCGCTGCTTGCTGCCTGGATCGATACACCATATGGACCGCAATGTTGGTGGCCACCCACAATGGACCGCAGTTTTTTGCGGCCAAGCACCACCCATTGATGGACCTCTGGGTCAACGTCGCACCTATGCCAAACAGGTGAACCACTAATAGTTGGCACCCTGACGGCCACAATAAGGAAATGGACGCGGTTGGCGCCTTTCTTTATTTTTTGAAAGAAGCCAGAAGGCCACGTGCACCACACGAAGAGCAAGAGACACCTGCAGGGTTAGGGGTTGTTGAATTTATTTTTATTCATTGAACAATGGTGACTGCACCGGATGGTGCTGACTGTACATGATGGGGTGGTGCTTTTGGTGCTTGGAAGGGGTGCTCTGCACATTATTAAAGGCCGTAAGGCCACAGAGCACTCGTGGGTTGGTGTATCGATGCTGGCATGCGTGCTCTCTCTATGCATAACATCTGCATGTGTTCCTCCAAAAACAGGTCCTGGATCGTAGTGTAAATATCAGCGTAGTCTTGTAAATAATGCTCCCTACCGGCTGTATGTTTAGTTTGCGAATTCTTTCCGCAATTCGGTTATCCTGTGGGTGTGTTTCTGTGAGGAGAAGGGTGCAACGTCGCAGGGGGACATATTTACTCATTTGTGAATATCTGTAAAACTGTCGCACTCAGGGTAGAGTTAATAGTAGAGGGAACTACATCTGAGTGCCACACTAAAATAGGTAAAAATTTATCGGGTCGGGACGCCCCGAGGGTAGAGAAGGGTGCAATGTTGCGGATATGGGACTTGGCCTCAATATCCGCTTGTAAATACTCCCCTATTTCCCCAATACTCCCCAACTATCCCCAATCCCCCATTCCCTAGTCCCATTGCCTGTAAATAACACTCTGTAGAACCGACCTTCCCCTTTTTCCCCCATTAAATGTCGTGCCCAGGTCCACCGCATCTCACGTAGACAACTTTCGGACATCTTGCTAGTTATTCTTAGTCTATGTCAGTTAAGGACTCGTTTCCATTAATTCTGACTCTTCGTTGCACCAGAATGTGATTATATGGCACCAGTAGTGAGTTTAGGACCTTCCCAAACCTCCTCCCATCTTCTTCCCCAAACAACAACTACAACAACAACTACAACAACAACTACAACAACAACTACAACAACAGAGGGGCGCGGCGCGGCGTGCGGGGAGTGTGCGTCCTCACACCGGCGTGGTTAGCCGCCATTGCCCATGCGCTCCACGGGGTTACCACGAAGGGGCTGGCTGTCAGCTCCTCGTCAGGGGCGGAGCCAGTAACCCCCCCGCACCCAATAAGAAGGGCGGACCGATTCCATCTGGGGCGGAGCTAACTAGCCGAGGGCGTGTCACTCCCCGCCGGATATACGCAGCGACTTACCGGACGTGACGTCAGATGCGCCCCGAGCTTGAAGAAGAGCCAGTCACCACCTCCAAGCGCTGAGCGAGCTCCACGCATCGACCCGGTATTGCAGTACCTCCGAGAACGGTGCACCCCCTCCGAGAACAGTGCACCTTGAGCCATCGATACCCGCTTTCCTTGCCATCAATCCCCGTGTGAGTCCGTTTTTGTCCCGTTTATCTGTCGTCTGTCGGGGCTAATATAAGAGTGTAACTAAGTGCCTGCCTTTCTATGCTGTCCCTCTTGTCGTTGTAATCTGACCTTCCGCCCTAATATAACCTCCTCCGGAGGTCTTGAGAACTGAACCCTTGGTGTCGTGTCATTTGAATCCCAGCCGTTGTGTCCTTTTCCTTCATTGACCTAGCGTAGCGCGACTCGGCAACGTTCGAGTATAATCGGGTAACTTGTGCGGACACGGCGGCCATTCCGCTCGGCCCACCATAACATCAAAGTCGTGTCTGTAACAATATGCTTTAATTATTCCATGAGAGTAGATCGTGTTTCCACAAAATGGCGGCTTAAGAACTCGGGGATGTGCCAGGGGGTGACCAAGATGGTGGACCGCCATTTTAGTAAAGTTTTTATGGGTTTTGGGTTATAAGCATTTTTTTTTACTCGTATTATATAACAACCATTCACAACATATAACAACCATTTGGCTTGCATATCTGACCACCATCTCTTATCTTCCCCCATCCAAAACCTTGATCTTTTCTATCCCCGCTAATTCACCCCAGATACACTTTTTTTTTCTTTTTTCTTTTTTGAAATTCCAACTTCTTTCCTGGAAGTCCTTGCAGTGTTCATATGTTTTATACCTCTCCCACCTCCCCCCAAGCCCTCCCCCTCCCACATTTCTCACGATGTCCCTGCTCTCAAATGTTGTGTTTGTGTCCTTCCCCCTCTCTCCCCATCTTGTCTACCGCTCCCCTTATTTTTTGTGTTTTATGTGTCGGTTTGACTTTTTGTGTGATTAATGTTAGCTCTTTCACGAGCCTCGATCTTGTATACAAAAAAAAAAACATACACTTTGAACATTAAATTATAAATACACCAAAATTACCATGATGACAGTGTACTGGATCTTATCATCAAATCCCAATCCAGATTTTGATTATATGCTTTAATTATTCCATGAGAGTAGATCGTGTTTCCACAAAATGGCGGCTTGCATATCTGACCAGCATATCACTAATCTACTTAACGCTTCACTGTAACTAAAGTACCATATTGTATCTCAGTGTTAGAATTAACATTTAAATAAAACTGTGTCCACAGGATTGTGGTGAGAAATCTGATATTATTCAGTAATATAATTTGCAAACCTTCTCGAGACTAAAATATCATGATATCAAGATACAGTATATGAAGAGTTTGCAAATGTGTGTCGTCTGTCCAAAATGTCCAAAATCTTATTTTGTCCAAAATGCGGTAAAAAAAAACTTTTAGTCATGCCAATATTAGCATCATTAGTTACATCTGTGAGAGACATGGTTGATAAATTTAGCAACATGGTGATCCTAGTTTCCTGATAACTTTTACCACAAGGGAAAACAGAGAATTTTTTTAGCATTTTCAGGAAATGACATTTTTGTGATACAAACCTGCCCTTCTCACATGTCCATCACACATTTTTGTCATCGAGGTAAAAAGTCATGGTAGAACTTGTCCCCAATGAGTGATACCGAAAAGTTGTCTGCAGATGGACCAATGGTGAAGAATCACTAACAATTCCAGTATTCGGATCTTCACCAAAAACAACACACACACACAGACATATTTGTTCATTCTCCTCCTCTATTGACTTTGCAAGTGCTCGGAACAAAGAAAATCCACAAATCATTTACAGCTCAACATGGAAAAAAAACATCCCATTTCGAGCGTCAGCCCACTGCGGTCACGCACAGCAAGGGGTCATCTATTTAATACGTACGCATGGGGTGCGGGTAAAATAATCATTCCACCACATTTGCAAATGTGACTCCCAGATGGTTCCAATCCTCGAGCCCTCAGAAGTCTAAACCTTTGGAGCCCTTTGTCATTGGTTCGAACCAAACCAGCCAGAAAGACCCCCAACGCCCCCCCAACGCCCCCGCACCATCTTCCCTCGGAGTGTTTATACCCCCCCCCCCCCCCCAACAGCTGCTACAAGAACGTTTTTGTGCTTGGAATTCTAGTTTCCTGTTTGCCCTATATTGTCATGGACACTGCAGAGCTTCATCGACAATGAATGAAACGACCAAAAGGTCTTGGCCTCAGCCACTGGGGGTGTGTGTGGACGTGGGAGAGTGCTTGTTTTGCAAGGTCCATTTTATCAACAACATTAACACTCATTTCGAACGTCCACTTATGAAAACAAACTTGCAAAGCAAATTCTTTTTCGGCAACCTTCTCTGTCTGTGTATCCTGGGAAACTTTTCAATCTAAGTGCAACATCTTTGTGCGCACAGTGAATGATTTGCCTGCAAAATGTAAATATATCAAGATATCTATATATATAAAACACAGTTTGTGTGTGTGTGTGTGTGTGTGTGTGTGTGTGTGTGTGTGTGTGTGTGTGTGTGTGTGTGTGTGTGTGTGTGTGTGTGTGTGTGTGTGTGTGTGTAATGTTACCGATAGACTCCTAAACGAAGAGGCTCACGTGCTTGATATTTGACATAGACATGGCCATTGAGCGTGGGACGAACATGGCCGAACTCAAAATATTTGACGATCCATATTTTTTATTCATATTTACCTCAGCGCATGGATCAATGGAATCAGAGCAGGTGGGCGCTGATTCGCTCAGAGCGATCACGTGATGACGCTATGACGCTTTGAACGCTATGACGCTATGACGCTATGAACGATATGACGCTATGAACGCTATGACGCTATGAACGCTATGAACGCTATGACCGCTATGACGCTATGACGCTATGAAAAAAAAATCGCTATGACGCTATGAAACGCTATGACGCTATGACGCTATGAAAAAAAAATCGCTATGACGCTATGAACGCTATGACGCTATGAACGCTATGACCGCTATGACGCTATGAAAAAAAAATCGCTATGACGCTATGACGCTATGAAAAAAAAATCGCTATGACGCTATGAACGCTATGAACGCTATGAACGCTATGACCGCTATGACGCTATGACGCTATGAAAAAAAAATCGCTATTACGCTATGACGCTATGAAAAAAAAATCGCTATGACGCTATGAATCGCTATGACGCTATGCAACGCTATGACGCTATGAACGCTATGACGCTATGAACGATATGAACGCTATGACCGCTATGACGCTATGAAAAAAAAATCGCTATGACGCTATGAAACGCTATGACGCTATGACGCTATGAAAAAAAAATCGCTATGACGCTATGAACGCTATGACGCTATGAACGCTATGAACGCTATGACCGCTATGACGCTATGACGCTATGAAAAAAAAATCGCTATGACGCTATGACGCTATGAAAAAAAAATCGCTATGACGCTATGAAAAAAAAATCGCTATGACGCTATGAAAAAAAAATCGCTATGACGCTATGAAAAAAAAAACGCTATGACGCTATGAACGCTATGACCGCTATGAACGCTATGACCGCTATGAAAAAAAAATCGCTATGACGCTATGAAAAAAAAATCGCTATGACGCTATGAAAAAAAAAACGCTATGAACGCTATGAACGCTATGACCGCTATGACGCTATGACGCTATGAAAAAAAAATCGCTATGACGCTATGAATCGCTATGACGCTATGCAACGCTATGACGCTATGAACGCTATGACGCTATGAACGATATGACCGCTATGACGCTATGAAAAAAAAATCGCTATGACGCTATGAAACGCTATGACGCTATGACGCTATGAAAAAAAAATCGCTATGACGCTATGAACGCTATGACGCTATGAACGCTATGAACGCTATGACCGCTATGACGCTATGACGCTATGAAAAAAAAATCGCTATGACGCTATGACGCTATGAAAAAAAAATCGCTATGACGCTATGAATCGCTATGATGCTATGCAACGCTATGACGCTATGACGCTAAGACGCTATGAAACGATATGACGCTATGACGCTATGACGCTATGAAAAAAAAAATCGCTCGCTTTGCCAAGGGGCTCGCTCCCCCCCCCGTTCCCCTCCCCTCCCCCTCCCCTCCCCCGCCCGGCAATGCCGGGTACTTCTGCTAGTATTTTAATATTATTATATAAAAACATTACATTTGATAAAA